>NC_056750.1:147870544-147997002 GCF_019279795.1 Protopterus annectens
TCTATTGCTCTCCCTTGTATGTTACAAAATGTTGCAGGCACTGCATAATGCTTAAGATCCTCAGCATATATTAAAAAAAAATCCTGTTGTGCTAACTTAGAAGTTAGTGCAGTAGGCTAATGCAGAGGTTCTTAGGTCAGGGGTCCATGGCTCCACTCCCTTTGTACTGTACTTTTTTTTTTAATTATTTCTTTTTAAATGCTATCCCTGGAGTCTAGTCAAAACTTCTGCCCTCCCAACATCCCACTGCACCCCTGCTTGGTATAACCACAAACCCCTTACTTTCTGTGATTGCTCCATGTTTGTGAAGTAGTTCTGTTTTATTTATTTATTTATTTATTTATTTATTTATTTAGTTGTGAATTTCTTCATCCGCCTTGTCTCTGCAATGGCCTATTTTGATCAGTGTACTACATAAACAAACTAAATAAATAAATACTGTATCATGCCCCATCCCTTGTGTATAGATCAACCCTTTCCATCACCTTTTGCTCGCCTTCTGTATGTATGTCTTTTCTCATCACCCTAACTTTGCATTGCACAGTCACCCTCTTTGTTTGTACTTTTTAATTTTCATCGATTTCCTCCCATAAACACTCGTATCCTCCATTCAATACCCAGTTTCGCACGCATGCCTTACTCCTCATCTCATTATATAGAAAAGAGGACTCTATACACACAAAACAATTACCCTGCCTTCTTGCCTGCCACTTTCAATTATATGTGTTATCCTTGTATATTTCCCTTTGGTTGCTCATCCTCTTTTCTGCTGTCATCTGTACTGCTCAACCCCCCCCCCCCACACACACACACATTTTGTTGATGATAAGCATGATTGTACATTTTGGGCCATCCCACAATAATAAGCAAAAAAGTGTATGTGGTGCAGTTTGCTGCATCTGTGGTTCAAAGCTCCACAATCCCTATTTAGATTATACAAAACTCACCTGAAAATAATACCCTGAGAGCCACCTTGACCCCATTACTATCACACTCACGATTCCATGGAATTTTCACATACTTGTATCATTCAGTACCGCAAGATATCCACAAGAAGGGTCAGTACCATATAGTTCCCATTTTTGCAATGCTCACATTGTTTTACTGTACTAAGTATTTGGAGAAATGGTATAGTAGGGTGTGGATGCACCATCAGAACAATTCAACTTAAATTTATTTTATTTAGGTGTTTTTATCCACAAAACACTATTAACAAATGTAAACACAATAACTATAAACAATAGACAAACAACCAAAAAGAGAGAAAGCAGAGCAATAAACATCCATCTCCTTCATTAGAAGTATTAAAGAGATATGTTTTAAGTGTACTACAAAAGTCAGCCAATGTTGAGCACTCCTGAAGCCACTGAAGTAGCAAGTTTCACAGGGAAGGAGCTTAGCAGGCAAAGGATTATACATCACAGCTCTCAAGAATTACCCATGGATCCATCAATAGTCTCTGAGTGCCTGAGCATTGGGTCCTAGTTCAAGTATATGATGATGAAGCTAGGTCATAGAGGATAGAGTTACCCAAGACAGATATACTAACACCAGAACTTCACAGATAATACTAAACCAGATAGGTAGCCAGTGCAAGCCCCAGAACAAGAGTAATATGCTGTTAATATGAAGTACTAGTTAGTATCTTGAAAGCAGAGTTCTGATCAACTATTTGCAATCAAGTTCAGTGTTGGTAATACCTTCCTAAAGGGCACTGCAATAATCCAGTTGTGACAAAACCAAGGCATGAACTTGTACAGAAATATCAGCTTGAGATAAAATGTGCTTTACCTTTGAAATGCATTAAAGTTGAAAACATGACTTAACAGCTTACACTTGGTCCCTGAATATCAAACTGGAATTTGACATCAATGGGATTATACATTTTTTCAGCAAACTTAAGCTAATTTCCCACCAATATAATTTGGAAGTGAGGGGGCATAAGAATCCTTCAATATAGCACAACTCACTATGATTTCAGTTTTTGAATTATTCAGTTTCAATCAGTTTCAAGAAAGACATTGGTGTGTCTTTTCATGACAATCATCTAAGGAATGCACACTCATCATATCATCCTAATGACTCTGGTAGTCTGTAAAGTCTTACTCAAGCCCAGGGGGTGCTTGTGGTACTGTACTACTGGGATGCAGCCCCCCCCCCAATTTCTTCATAGAAAAAAAAGTTTAGTTAGCGTTTTTTACACACTAGTAGCAGTTTGAACTGCAATCTAATGTGCAAATCCAAAGAAGCGATGTGCTGTGGAATCCAAAGCAGTGCACATGCGTGCTCGAGTTTCAATTTAGAAGGGGAAGAACATTTTTTTTTTTTGCTGGACTGTTTTTAAATCAGTCCAGACTGGGAAGACTGCAGGTATCAATGAAGACTGGGGGCTGATGAAATTGTTATGTCAGCAGGCACGTTACGTAATCTGAATATGTGACGTGGCTGCTGATTAGTCCAGTTACTCTCGGATACACTTCCCATGCTTAAACTAGACATAGTTAAGTTTCAAGGGGGAGAAGGAAATCCATCAATTAGATTTTTTCTTATTCTGAGTGAGACACAGAATCAACCTTTATGATAAGAGAAGCTAAGGAAGGCAATTTATAAATTACCCCCCCCCCAAAAAAAAAAAATTAAGTTTTCATAGGATCATCGGAAGGTATTAGGCTATTGGCCCTTGAGGCCCTTACAAGTCCAGCCAATACTTTATCCCATGTTCCAACAAGTCATCACCCAATGCCCCTGTCCAGCTGAGACACAGATGGAATCCGGGGGGGGGTGTACTTTCTGTTTTCCATCCAGTTATCCAGGTTGCACTTAAAAAGGGTTAATGAGGTACTCTACTTGATGTGAAGTGGGAGTCTATTCCACAGAAGAAGGAGTCTGTGGGACAAAAAGCTGTCCTACCAACAAATCCTATTGATGTCCCAGACCAGGCTGAGGTTGCACATGTGGGTTACTCGAGTGGAGCTTGACTTGTGGATATGTAGCAGTCCCATCAAAGCAGGGTGGGTCTGGGATTGCTTTGTATGTCATACAGAGGTCACCTCTGAGATGTCTGTAGGAGACCAAGTAGAGGGGCAGGGCCTTTAGCCTATCTGTGTAGGTAGATGTTTTAGGCCCTGTATTCTCCTAGTGAGGAACCTCTGTGGTCTCTCCAGCTACTGCATGTGCTTTGTGAGGTACATGCTGAAAGGGGCATTGTACTTAATAAGGGAAGAAAACAGGGATATTATGACCACTTTGTCCCTGGATGAGATACCCTTACTTATGAGGTGGGCCATGCAGAAAGCTTTCCATACAATGGAGACAATATGATGGTCAAAAGTCAGTTGGCTGTCAACCTGGGTGCCCAAGTTCCTCACAAATGATTGCATGCTTAGGACCTTGTTATTAATGTGATAATTTGTGGGGACATCACCCCCCCAAAGGGGATGATGATGATGCATTTTTTTGGCATTCAGTTTGAGGTCATGTTTCTGGCACCAGTCACATGTTTGGGTGAGACCTTCTTGGAAGATGTCCACATCACTAGGGGAACTGATGACAGCACCCCGTTTGCAGTCATCTGCAAACTTGGTCAGCCATAGTCCATTGGTCTTGGCCTGCATGTCAGAAAAGTATATCCCGAATAACAAAGGCCTCAAGACTGATCCCTGCAGTACATCACTCATTATAGGTTGATTGCTTGAGGTGGCTTCCCCTATTTTGACTAGGTAGGTTCTGTCAATGAGCCAGTTTGCTACCCATCTGGTAACATACAGATTGATGCTTAGTTGAGAGAGTTTATCTATTATATCTGAGTGGGGAATAGTATTGAAGGCTTTGGCCAGGTCATTGTAGGTGGTGTGCATCATCTTCCCCTCATCCATGGCTTTGGTAACTGTCTCAAAGAAGTTAGCCAAATTTAATAGCCATGACCTCTCCCTGATTAACCCAAATTGCATGGGATCAAGTGTTTGGAGGTTGCCAATGTCCTTGTTAATGAGGTCTATGATAATCCACTCCATGGCCTTGATGATCAGGCTAGTTAGGCTGATGGGTCTATAATTGCCTGGATTGGTGGATGCTCCACCTTTGTGCAAAGGGGTGACAGCAGCTGTTCTCCACTCGGCTGTGTTGAAGCCAGTAGTCAGGTGTTGGTTGAATAGGGTGCCCAATGTTGCTGCAAATTCCTGTCTGAGTTCATGTAGGATGCGGCCTGGGATGTCATTGGGTCCCATGGAGGCTGTATTTTTTGCCTTTGAGAGGGCAGTGATGACTTGCTCCCTATACATAAGGGGAGGGGGGCAGGTGCTGGGGATGTCCTGATTTGCTGATGGGGGGGACAGAGGG
Organism: Protopterus annectens; assembly: GCF_019279795.1. Taxonomy (NCBI): domain Eukaryota; kingdom Metazoa; phylum Chordata; order Ceratodontiformes; family Protopteridae; genus Protopterus; species Protopterus annectens. The sequence goes on from NC_056750.1 coordinate 147,874,883, forward strand.
GTGAAGTTTTCACTGAAACTGTCTGTCTGCAGGTTGGCTATATCTACAGTGTTTTTGTATGTGGTATCCTTGACCACCAGTTCTGAGCAGATCTGTGTGCTTCCCTTGAGACTGGTCTTTAGCAGATGTGGCCAGTTTGGACTTGAAGCTTGCTTTGGAGGATTTCACTAGTGCTCTTATTTGTTTGTTCAAACTAAGGGGAGATTGTTTCCAATTAGGCACCTGCTCCTTCTTGGTCCTGGACAGCAGTTTTTTTTTTCTTTTATTATAGAGTACATTTATTGCATATGTCCACCAGACTGGTTTACTTTTCTTGAGGAGGAGAATTTTGTCCTGTCAGATATTCATGATTTCATGCAGCTATATAAATGCTTGTATAGCACTTTGGTGTAGGTTTGGACATATGTTTCAGTTCCTATGGAGAGGAGGGGGCTGTGAAGCTGTTTACACCATCACTCAGGAGGTTGTAATCAGCTTTAGAGAGGGTTTTTTATTTAACCCTATCTGGGAGGAGGGTCAAGGGAGATGATGACTTCAAAAGTGACCACTTTGTGGTCAGATCTTACCAGGGAGGATGACACTGTAGGGATGCTGCAGTGATTACTCATGTTGGTTAACACCACGTACAAGATATTTTCACATCGTGTGGGGGTGTCAACCAGCTGGTCCAAAGAATTCGCATTGGTGAAATCAAGGAATCTCTGGACATTTGTGTTTTGGGATGAGTATTTCTTCCCAATCTACAGTGAAATAGTTAGGGTCACCCAGGATCAGGGTAAAGGGTTGAATCTTGACAGATTTGAAGAGGTCCAGATAGGTGGAGTGGAAATCTTGAGTCAAAGTTGGGGGCCTGTAGCTTGGTATGATGTGAATAGGGGTCCTGCTCAATTTTTTTTCTGGCAAGGCCAACCAGATACTTTCTGCATTTTTTCCTGGCAGGGGTCAATGGCAGGGTCAGCCAGACTCTAGTGCCTGTGTGTTTTGTGGGCTGTTGATGACTCTGTCTTTTTTTAATATAATACACTGGCAGGGTCAACTAGATACTAAGGAGGCAGTGTTTTTTGGAAACTGATTGTGAATAGTTTTTTCAATATAATATCCTGGCAGGGTTAACTAGTTACTTATGAGAGGGCATGCTTTGGGGGCTGCTTGACTGTAGACATCTTTTTTCTAATAAAATGTTTTGCCAGGGGCCAAAGAAATGGCTCTATATTATCTTCCTCAGGTGAAAAAAGCACTTGGCCTAATAAAAACAAAACAAACGTTCAAACCCTACATAGTGGGGGGCTTTGCCCCCCCATACCCCCTAAATAAATATACCAACTCCAAGATTGCACTACAGTGGGGAAAAGGGCAAATCCCCAATGATGGCCAAGCGTTTTTTTCCCCTGGGGAAAAAAGTCACTGATTTGGCCATTTCACGATTACAAAGTTTACTGTTTACTTGTCGATGAAGATGTGTTCGCTGAACATGTCTTTCAACAAGATAATATAGACCCCAAACAGATTCTAGGTGAGCAGTGTGTTTTGGGGGCTACTTGTGGATGAATTTTTTTTTTCTTAATCTGTTATCTTTTTTCAGGGTCAATTAAGATAGATGAAGATGATGTGTGGATTTTTTGTTGTTGAAACTCTGGTCTTGCATGACTAAAGTGTGTATGGGTGAACTGAAGTAAGATCACCTGCAAGCTCTTGACTATGTGATGTGAAATAAAATAGTAATGTAACCATTGTCTTCTAACTTCATTATTTTAAACCTTGTAAACTCAAATAAGATACTGTGGGTAGGCAGTCGGGCTGGGGGCAATGTCTAGTATGTGTCAATGAAATGACTGGCCTTATTGGTATTCTTCTAGCTTTGCAAGACTAATGGGGATTTGAGGAAAGTAAGATCAACCATAAGCCCTGTACCCTGGTTATTGTTTATGTGAAAAAAAATACATATTAATAACAATTTTGTCTTTTAACCTTTTTGTCTTTTAACCTCACAAGATCAAATCACTTACTGTTGGTGGAGTGGGCAATAGGGACTGGAGCTATGTGTGAATTAAACAACTGGCCATGCATGCTATTTACTGTTATTATAATTTTGGTTTTGCAAGACTTTAATAATCATCTATACTTTCAGATGAATGTAATCTAATGTATGTCATTTTATATATGTTCATGTATATACCAAATATCTGTTTAAAAATGTTTGTAATATGTTAGAGCGTTTCTCCCCAGACATATGCTGAAAATGTTTTTTTGACTAAAGACAGTTGGACAAAACTGAGTAAACAAGAGTAAAATAAAATGAAATTTGTATTTGTGTAAAGCAAGCTGGCACACATAAGTTATGATTAATGTTTCTGTCAACTAAATGAAATTAATGCAAGTATATAACCTAACTGTTACTATTATTTCTACTTTAATCCTGGCAGTGTTAAAGCAGATACTTTTTTTCGGTAATGGGGTGGGGGGCTGTTTGTGAATGAAATGAGTTGACTGCCCCTGCTGTTTACTGTTGTAATTATGGCTTTGCAAGATTAATTTGCATTTTGGTAAAGTCAACTGTCATACAAGCCTATGACAGTGTCTCACAAGGTGTTGGAGGGAACTTGAACTGTGAATAATAAATTAAGTTAAACGTTTTTCCAGCTTGTACCAACTCAGCACAGATCCTCGTGGTGGCCTGCAGAGTGATCCAAGCAGCAGAGAGCTAAAAGAGTGACTTTCTACCAGATATAAGTATTTTTTGTGGCTTTCCCACTGTTATTTAAGCTAGCGACTGCATTTCGCCTGTTTTACTGCTACTTTAAGTGATTTCTGCATTTTACACTGTTTATTGCACTTTAAGTTACTAATTGTTGCAAATTGTTTCTGTAGGCTACACACTAAAGTGCGCTAGCCGATTTACAGCATTTATAGCATTTACTGTCTGTTTTTTCCTTGTCTCTGTAATAAAACAAACAAAAATCTCTTGTTTTCCTGCCTTACTGAACTAGAGTAGTCCAGTTTCAGAGTTGCTGATCCCTGGGCTTTGTTTTTAGTTCCTGTTACTGATTCATTGCCTTATTAGGAGGAGGGAAGTTTTGCTTACCAGTGGGAGTGGGAAGCACTGAGCAGCCTTTCTGTCCGATTTGGTGAAGTTTCAGCCAGAAACTAGTAGTCCATTGGTTGTTTTGGGCCAATTCCTAGCTCCTTTCAGCCCCCTGCTATAAAACACGCTAAACACGTTTTCCAGCTTGTACCAACTCAGCACAGATCCTCGTGGTGGCCTGCAGGGTGATCCAAGCAGCAGAGAGCTAAAAGAGTGACTTTCTACCAGATATAAGTATTTTTTGTGGCTTTCCACTGTTATTTAAGCTAGCAACTGCATTTCGCCTGTTTTATTGCTACTTTAAGTGATTTCTGCATTTTACACTGTTTATTGCACTTTAAGTTACTAATTGTTGCAAATTGTTTCTGTAGGCTACACACTAAAGTGCGCTTAGCCGATTTACAGCAATTACTGTCTGTTTTTTCCTTGTCTCTGTAATAAAACAAAAAAATCTCTTGTTTTCCGCCTTACTGAACTAGAGTAGTCCAGTTTCAGAGTTGCTGATCCCTGGGCTTTGTTTTTAGTTCCTGTTACTGATCCATTGCCTTATTAGGAAGGAGGGAAGTTTCTTTGCTTACCAGTGGGAGTGGGAAGCACTGAGCGGCCTTTTTGTCTGATTTGGTGAAGTTTCAGCCAGAAACTAGTAGTCCATTGGTCGTTTTGGGCCAATTCCTAGCTCCCTTCAGCCCCCTGCTATAAAACACGCTAAACGCTTAAGCGCGATTTAGCGCGGAGTTACCACTGTTGCACACAAGAGCAGCGGTTAAACAAGGTTAAACTATTTGGGCCATCTAAATTCCACTCTTCCAATTTTCCCTTAAAACTACCTTCCTCGAGCTGTACTGCTGATCTAACCAGCATATCCTATAACTGAAAAGTTCATCTCTACTTGATTCCCAAGTAGACTATTCTCTATCTGTAAAGCCTAGCACTTACTCCTACAGTACTTGCACCTTGATAAAGCACTCTTATTATAGATAGTACCCCACCAGCCTAAAACCCACTTCCCGGAGTCCTTTGAAAGTCTCTTTATCTACTACTTCTAGTATGTCGAGGATCAGTTGCTAGTGTCCTCTCCAGCTCAACTGGTGAACCTGGGAATATTGAGGCAATGTTACAACTGCCTCATGTACACAGACAATCCTCTCCTTCTCCCACAAAACACAAATACATGCGAGAGATGCAACTATACGGCCAAACTGGAGGCTGAGCTCTCTCAACATAGGACTGGCAAGACCAGACAGGAGGAGAAGGTAACCACACACAATACATACCCAGTCACACATGGTACCATCACAACTTCAAATCATACACATACTCACACAAAGACATACTCGGAGGCTCTGATCAAAAATTTACCAAAACAGCAGAGGCCACCAAAGCAGACACCCAAACAACTACCACCTCACGACCCAACACATGCAACACATAGACCACACAGTCAGAGTGTCAAACAGTCACAGCCCTTAAGGCCAAACAAAATGCCAGACACACTTGTCATTGGTGATTCCATAGTCAGACACACTGACGTCCCGCTCACCAGACTGAGTAAAGAGAAGGTCACAGTAAGCTGCCTGTCAGGCGCTAGAATCCGCCACATAACGCAAGCACTCAGGTCTCTCAACAGTAGGTACAAGTACGACTCAGTCATTGTCCACGCTGGTGTCAACGACCTGAGACGACCTCCTTGGACTACATGAAAGGGACATCGAGGAGCTCTCTGATTATGTAGCCCAGGCAGGTATGACCCTGACCTTGAGCAGTATCCTACCTTCACCTAGAATGATGCCACAATACAGTGATAAGATGATCAGCTTTAATAATTGGCTTAAATTCTGGTGTCATTCAAAGGGGATCCAATGTCTGTCTGCCTGGGATGACATGCTGGACAAGCCACGCTGTTTCGCAAGGGACGGCTTGCACCTGTCACCCCTGGGCTTCCGGATATTGGCAAAGGCTCTTGCCACCCCATAGTGCCTTTTTTAGGCAAGGCTCAAATTCTAAACCTACCACCCTAGAACACCAAAAGGAAAAAACTAAGGGTAATGCTGCTCAATGCCAGAAGTCTCAATCTCAAGATGCACGCACTCGAGGCCCTTCTCAATATGGAGAACATCGATGTCTGTGCTGTGACAGAAACCTGGTTCAAGGCTCCTGAGAGCACCCCAGCACTAACAGGTTTCACCTCATATCATGCTCCGCCCCAAAATCCGGACAACACCAAGAAAGGAGGGGGTGTCCATATTCATAAAGGACACCCACACCTCAAGGTTGGTGGCAACGCATGATGCATCGGAGACCATCCAGGTGCAATTAACCATAGGCAAGACTGCTCTGCAATTTGTAGCATGTTACAGGCCACCCTCTCAAACTCAGGAACCTCACATGGCCTTCCTGAAAACATTGAGGGGATAAATGTATCTCCAAACACCATCATACTAGGTGACTTTAACTACTCCTAATATAGACTGGGAACATTACTCAAGCCCTAACACTCTAACCCAAAGATTCCTGGAGTTCATAAACTCAAATGCCATGGTGCAATTAACCATAAAGGGGCAAGTATACCCCTGCCCCCGGGCATTGTACTTAATAAGGGAAGAAAACAGGGATATTATGACCACTTTGTCCCTGGATGAGATACCCTTACTAAAGAGGTGGGCCATGCAGAAAGCTTTCCATACAATGGAGACAATATGATGGTCAAAAGTCAGTTTGCTGTCAACCTGGGTGCCCAAGTTCCTCACAAATGATTGCATGCTTAGGACCTTGTTATTAATGTGATAATTTGTGGGGACATCACCCCCCCAAAGGGGATGATGATGATGCATTTTTTTGACATTCAGTTTGAGGTCATTTTTCTGGCACCAGTCACATGTTTGGGTGAGACCTTCTTGGAAGATGTCCACATCACTAGGGGAACTGATGACAGCACCCCATTTGCAGTCATCTGCAAACTTGGTCAGCCATAGTCCATTGGTCTTGGCCTGCATGTCAGAAAAGTATATCCCGAATAACAAAGGCCTCAAGACTGATCCCTGCAGTACATCACTCATTATAGGTTGACTGCTTGAGGTGGCTTCCCCTATTTTGACTAGGTAGGTTCTGTCAATGAGCCAGTTTGCTACCCATCTGGTAACATACAGATTGATGCTTAGTTGAGAGAGTTTATCTATTATATCTGAGTGGGGAATAGTATTGAAGGCTTTGGCCAGGTCATTGTAGGTGGTGTGCATCATCTTCCCCTCATCCATGGCTTTGGTAACTGTCTCAAAGAAGTTAGCCAAATTTAATAGCCATGACCTCTCCCTGATTAACCCAAATTGCATGGGATCAAGTGTTTGGAGGTTGCCAATGTCCTTGTTAATGAGGTCTATGATAATCCACTCCATGGCCTTGATGATCAGGCTAGTTAGGCTGATGGGTCTATAATTTCCTGGATTGGTGGATGCTCCACCTTTGTGCAAAGGGGTGACAGCAGCTGTTCTCCACTCGGCTGTGTTGAAGCCAGTACTCAGGTGCTGGTTGAATAGGGTGCCCAATGTTGCTGCAAGTTCCTGTCTGAGTTCATGTAGGATGCGGCCTGGGATGTCATTGGGTCCCATGGAGGCTGTATTTTTTGCCTTTGAGAGGGCAGTGATGACTTGCTCCCTATACATAAGGGGAGGGGGGCAGGTGCTGGGGATGTCCTGATTTGCTGATGGGGAGGACAGAGGGGTGAAGTTTTCACTGAAACTGTCTGTCTGCAGGTTGGCTATATCTACAGTGTTTGTGTATGTGGTATCCTTGACCACCAGTTCTGAGCAGATCTGTGTGCTTCCCTTGAGACTGGTCTTTAGCAGATGTGGCCAGTTTGGACTTGAAGCTTGCTTTGGAGGATTTCACTAGTGCTCTTATTTGTTTGTTCAAACTAAGGGGAGATTGTTTCCAATTAGGCACCTGCTCCTTCTTGGTCCTGGACAGCAGTTTTTTTTTCTTTTATTATAGAGTACATTTATTGCATATGTCCACCAGACTGGTTTACTTTTCTTGAGGAGGAGAATTTTGTCCTGTCAGATATTCATGATTCCATGCAGCTATATAAATGCTTGTATAGCACTTTGGTGTAGGTTTGGACACATGTTTCAGTTCCTATGGAGGGGAGGGGGCTGTGAAGCTGTTTACACCATCACTCAGGAGGTTGTAATCAGCTTTAGAGAGGGTTTTTTTATTTAACCCTATCTGGGAGGAGGGTCAAGGGAGATGATGACTTCAAAAGTGACCACTTTGTGGTCAGATCTTACCAGGGAGGATGACACTGTAGGGATGCTGCAGTGATTACTCATGTTGGTTAACACCACGTACAAGATATTTTCACATCGTGTGGGGGTGTCAACCAGCTGGTCCAAAGAATTCACATTGGTGAAATCAAGGAATCTCTGGACATTTGTGTTTTGGCATGAGTATTTCTTCCCAATCTACAGTGGAATAGTTAGGGTCACCCAGGATCAGGGTAAAGGGTTGAATCTTGACAGATTTGAAGAGGTCCAGATAGGTGGAGTGGAAATCTTGAGTCAAAGTTGGCGGCCTGTAGCTTGGTATGATGTGAATAGGGGTCCTGCTCAATTTTTTTTCTGGCAAGGCCAACCAGATACTTTCTGCATTTTTTCCTGGCAGGGGTCAATGGCAGGGTCAGCCAGACTCTAGTGCCTGTGTGTTTTGTGGGCTGTTGATGACTCTGTCTTTTTTTAATATAATACACTGGCAGGGTCAACTAGATACTAAGGAGGCAGTGTTTTTTGGAAACTGATTGTGAATAGTTTTTTCAATATAATATCCTGGCAGGGTTAACTAGTTACTTATGAGAGGGCATGCTTTGGGGGCTGCTTGACTGTAGACATCTTTTTTCTAATAAAATGTTTTGCCAGGGGCCAAACAAATGGCTCTATATTATCTTCCTCAGGTGAAAAAAGCACTTGGCCTAATAAAAACAAAACAAACGTTCAAACCCTACATAGTGGGGGGCTTTGCCCCCCCATACCCCCTAAATAAATATACCAACTCCAAGATTGCACTACAGTGGGGAAAAGGGCAAATCCCCGATGATGGCCAAGCGTTTTTTCCCCTGGGGAAAAAAGTCACTGATTTGGCCATTTCACGATTACAAAGTTCACTGTTTACTTGTCGATGAAGACGTGTTCGCTGAACATGTCTTTCAACAAGATAATATAGACCCCAAACAGATTCTAGGTGAGCAGTGTGTTTTGGGGGCTACTTGTGGATGAATTTTTTTTTTTTTCTTAATCTGTTATCTTTTTTCAGGGTCAATTAAGATAGATGAAGATGATGTGTGGATTTTTTTTGTTGAAACTCTGGTCTTGCATGACTGAAGTGTGTATGGGTGAACTGAAGTATGATCAGCTGCAAGCTCTTGACTATGTGATGTGAAATAAAATAGTAATGTAACCATTGTCTTCTAACTTCATTATTTTAAACCTTGTAAACTCAAATAAGATACTGTGGGTAGGCAGTCGGGCTGGGGGCAATGTCTAGTATGTGTCAATGAAATGACTGGCCTTACTGGTATTCTTCTAGCTTTGCAAGACTAATGGGGATTTGAGGAAAGTAAGATCAACCATAAGCCCTGTACCCTGGTTATTGTTTATGTGAAAAAAAATACATATTAATAACAATTTTGTCTTTTAACCTTTTTTTGTCTTTTAACCTCACAAGATCAAATCACTTACTGTTGGTGGAGTGGGCAATAGGGACTGGAGCTATGTGTGAATTAAACAACTGGCCATGCATGCTATTTACTGTTATTATAATTTTGGTTTTGCAAGACTTTAATAATCATCTATACTTTCAGATGAATGTAATCTAATGTATGTCATTTTATATATGTTCATGTATATACCAAATATCTGTTTAAAAATGTTTGTAATATGTTAGAGCGTTTCTCCCCAGACATATGCTGAAAATGTTTTTTTGACTAAAGACAGTTGGACAAAACTGAGTAAACAAGAGTAAAATAAAATGAAATTTGTATTTGTGTAAAGCAAGCTGGCACACATAAGTTATGATTAATGTTTCTGTCAACTAAATGAAATTAATGCAAGTATATAACCTAACTGTTACTATTATTTCTACTTTAATCCTGGCAGTGTTAAAGCAGATACTTTTTTTCGGTAATGGGGTGGGGGGCTGTTTGTGAATGAAATGAGTTGACTGCCCCTGCTGTTTACTGTTGTAATTATGGCTTTGCAAGATTAATTTGCATTTTGGTAAAGTCAACTGTCATACAAGCCTATGACAGTGTCTCACAAGGTGTTGGAGGGAACTTGAACTGTGAATAATAAATTAAGATAGTACAGTGGGCTTTCAAAATCTCCTTACATTCACTTGTCATCATACAAAATGCAGATTACCTGATATAGTACAGTGTATGTTTACTACATCATGTGTACTAATAATAGCTTCATGTAGTCAATTCCAACCCATTTTTTACTGTTTAGAAATGTTTAGGTTTTGTGCTGTTGTAGCATAACCTAAACACCTCATTACCTTTGAAATGCGATTTAGTCTAGTATTTGGTAGACTATTCAGCATATGCAATAAGGATTGAACAGTTGTTTTATTTAAAATGGTAAGCATGATCACTGTTGTTCCCACTGTGACATAGCTCCACCCCATGAAGTTAACCCTACCACTTTCTAGTTGGCCCCACCTCATTCAGGTGTCTCCTGCAGCCTCCCTTTGATTTGAAGTAAAAAAAAGTTGGCAAAGCAGGCAACCTAAGCACCTAAAACACACTTTATTAAACTGTAAGCACTTTTGTCTGGTGATTACCGGCCTTCATCAGACATTTTTTTTAAGTCATATGACCCTATTTATCTAAAATCATCATGTGATGTAATTCAACTTTAATGATCCACAATTCACATATACATTGCTACATACTCAAATAACCACAGCAGCCACAAAAGGTTGTTTACTGGTGAGATGGGAACTTTAAAGACTGTTTAACAGTTTATCTTCATACAAGGTAAGACATCTATGGAAAATGGTAAAATGTGGTATGTATAATCAGTGTAGTTCTAGTCTTGAATGTGTCCATTTGGCTCTTGCTAATAAGCAGATTGCCATCTCTGGCCAGTAAAGGTGTTATACTAAGGGGGTGGTTTACACTGCAAAGTGTAGTTTTTATTCTGCATATTATGATGGGAAAATAGAGTGAAAATTGAAGCAGCATATTTATGAACATAATTCTGAGATCCAAACGTCCAACATTACTAAAGCCCTTTTTAAACGCGTCAAAGATTTTACCAATTATTAATTTAGAACTGTTGTTTTAGAACATGTACAAGTGAATCCTAGAGGATGTCTATGGAACATTCTGATGGAACAGCGTGAATTGTGGTGGATAATTTATCTTAATGCTTTGGTTCCCCCTGGTCTTAACAATATTGTTTCTATCTTTAATATATTAAAAATGAAAGCATATGATAGGTAAATGATGAACCAAAGAACCAAAACACTCAAAGTGAAAAAATCTGTTTCAAGGAATCCACAACAATGAACCAATACCCCAGATTTTTTTTCACTTTGATAGATAAATGATGTTGAATATCTATATAATTCTTGAGTGGAGTACAGTTGGAAACATAATTTTATAGTGTTACTATTATAGCATTTAGGTATATTGTATGGTTTTAATTAATCAATTTTATATAGTTAAATGAGTGTTTCCTGTCTTCCTCATTTCTTTTCTTTAAAGAAATAATGCACAATGGTTCCCATCATGCATTAATGTGCAGCTACTGAAAAAACAACTCTAAGTATTATATAGTTGGATTGGAAGCCAGTACCATCTAACCATTTCAGACACTGCATAACAACTATCACACTTCAGAATTTGGATTTACAGGTAAAATTATTTGACACTATTAACATACATCTGGATTCAAACTAAGTACCATCTAAACAAAAAAAATAAATGTATCACTGCATGAACAGGTGGTGCTACAGGCTCAGCAGATTAGCAGGTGTATTTTAGAGGATCTATAGCAAATGGCAAACTTAACTACTGTTGTATACACCTGCTAGTTAACTGAATCTCTAGCTGCAGGAATTAATGCACTTAATGCAGTGATAAGTTCTTTTTTGGGGCAGATGGTTTACCTATAGATAATACATTAAAGGCTTACTATCATTTTACTGAAGTGCAATTGGTTGAATCCACTTTGTGCGAAATCTGAAACTTGAATGTTGAAAATGTCGAACTCTGATAATTTCATTATACAAATCTCGGCCCTATCTCAACCCATGTTAATACTTGTTCCTATGTCAAATTTGATATGTAATTTGGCTATATTGGAATTTGGTAATGTGACTTTTCGCAGGTGTAAGTAGATAATATGCTCATTCAACTGAGTGCACTTCAATAATATGATAGTAAACCTACATTAAAGTATGTTGTTAGTAGAGTTGCTTATCAATGCTGTGTGATGCACAGCATTGCACAACATCATGCACTATAATGCTTTACAAAACATTAAAGGGGATCATGCAATGCTGCTGCATTAAAATTCAGTGAAGAAAATATGACATTCGTTATATGGAGAGCAAACACAGGGCTGTACAAAGGGAAATTGTTCCTAACTGTGTCAGTTACTACTGAATGTATTAAATACATATGCTGTCTAACTTACTCTGTGACAGCAAATGTTAATGGATTGTTGTTGGAGGCAGATTATACTGGGTTCAAATACGGGTGGAAGTAAGAATTTTATAAGCTTGTATAGTACTATTTACTTATATTACTATATTTTACCATTGCTGCATGTTGGTGCACAATGCACACCATAGCACAGTATTTCTTTAAAGAAAAAAAATGCAGAAGACAAAAAAAGTGGTGAAATAGAGAACAAGCAGGGAAACGCGCAAAGTGAAAACAAGGCAAGAATGTGCAAGAAAGATGTAGGAAAGAACCATAGCTGTCCATTTCTTCCAGGATAAAACATACAAATTTGGCTGAATTTGGACTGTCACCTGCAGAGAGAGGGGTAGCCACAACACAATCAGTTGTATAAAGAATTGGACAGAATCATGTGTGTCATGAAGATTTGTGCAAAATGGAGAGCCATGTATGGGACAATATATATATATATATATATATATATATATATATATATTATTTTGTGAACAAGTGCCTTTTTTTTTTGAGAGAGAGGAATATTGTGGAAGGCCTGTGGGAATGTATGGGTGAGGTAAGTTGGGCAGGTGAGGAATGAATTGCAGACAGACAAGACAAACAAGACAAGAAACAGGGATGATGAAGGACACATGAGGTGGGGATATTGTTAACCCATGGACATCAAGTTGGGTGACAGTGAGAATCTAGTCCTCATGCACTGGACTGTCATCACTGTCACTACACTGTGCCAATGACTGCAGTGTATGACGTCTGTGTCTCCTTGTGTTATTTAATACAATTATGGAGAGCATTGTCTCCAGGAGGGAGCCACAGGCCTATTTTCTGGGGCAGAGCTACCTGAGTGGTAGGGTAGTGCAAGGGCAGCAAAAGGGGTGCTACCAGGTTCTGCACCAGATGTGGTGGGCAGCGGTGCTGTAGCTTGTGGAGTTGGGCAGGTGGATCCTGTGGGACAGTCCTATCCCACTGTGCTTGAGGAAAAACAAAAAATAAAAATAGTAAACACACACACACACACACACACACACACACACACACACACACACACACACACACACACACACACACACACACACACACACACACACACACACACACACACACACACACACACACACACACACACACACACACACAATAAACCCAAAAAAGGAAAAAAAAAGAGATAAAAGGGTTGGGGTAATAGAAAATGGAGAACATTAGTAACTTCATATGTGAAATACAAAGCATTGATACAATTATTTTACTCTGTTCTTTTAGTTTTACTTTTAACACTACAAATTCCTAAGATACCTTTGTTTACTGTTCAGACTATCCAGCTTCTAACAGATGCACAATATACTATAGATTGCAGTAAGCAATCCTTGATGTGTTCATACATAGCACATATGCATAGTTCAAATATAATGATTACAGTTTACAGCAAGTCAGTGGTGACACTGTTTTACAGCTCTGATGTTACCTTGCAATATTGAAGAAACCTTAACATGTATACTATGTTATATATATTTAATATATTTGGGAAGTGTGGATTTTAAAGGTACAAGTTATGATTACTTTGTAATAATGAACTGTTGTTTTGCCCTCCAGTGTAATGTATGCATACATCTCTAGTGCAGTTAAGAAATGAATGCTCAGTTTGATGCAATTGTATAAGTAACACATGTGTTGTAACTTTTAATGCTAAAATAACCCCACTGTTGAGATGAATACATATCACATGCATCTCACATGCATGTCAGTCTAGCAACATGGGTTCACACATTCAGTGCCCGGTCTGTGATGGCTGCAGAAAACACAGAACACAGCAGAATACCATTAAGCATACCAATCCTGAGTATTTTGCTTTTAACTCTGACAATTAGCCTCTATAAGTAATACTTACACATCTGTGGGGTGCCCCCAGTTTTAAATTCCTTGGTCCAGTGGTCAAGGTTAACACACTTCCTCACCCTGAGGTCTCTGTAGTAGTTCCTACATTGTTCATCAGTGCAGGGGATACTAGAAGCACTGTTCAGAGCCTGGGCCAGACTATTCCATACCTCTATTTTGTAATCTAAACCACAATAGTCTCTCTGCAACAGCCTGGACCCATGTTTATTGACTTAGAGTCCAACAAACATTTTGGACTCCTGGGCACCCCATCTGGGAGTACAGAATCTCAAAAACTCTCCAGGAATGCAAGCCATGCCTATCACAGATCAAGACAGATGTAGAATGATGTTTTCCCACCAACTGCAAATATCATGCTTAATGGGTATGCACACTTTCTGGATTTGCAACATTTGAAAGTGCTGTACATTACTAACCATTGAGCAAACACATTGTGTGACAGTCCGTGCTGCTGAGACGTGTGTTTGCATGATGGCCAATAGTATTAACTGAATGCATCCTGTGTATGCGTTTGGCTGTCTGTGTCCTGTCTGCTACGTGGCCACCTATTAATCCAGTTTGTGCACAGCAGGCTCTACAAACAAATGAAATGCACATAGCCAAAGCTGTTTGTGCTAAGAGGTTCATCACCCAAACAGTGCCCCCCCCCAAAAAAAAAGAACAAAAAAAAAGCATAACAAATGGAGAATTAGTTGAAATGTGGAAAACCAATCTATGACATACAGAGTAGAAACTGTTAGTACACATGAGATATGACTACATAGGTCTGGATCTCAACTTTCAGTGCAATGCACTGTCAAAAACCGGGGGGGGGGCTTATGCATTTTTGCCCCACAAAATCTTTTGCAGAAATTATATGACATAATTCCTCACATGACCAAGTGCAATGGAATATACACTGATATCAGTGCATGGCCTGATATTTGTAAATGTATGCTGTGTAATATATTTGGATGTAGTGCACTTACTGATCACACAACCTGCTGTGATTATTCCTTGCAAATATACAGCTGTGTCCTACCTTTCTGTTTTTCTTGGTCATTCATCAATTATCTGACCAGTCCTCAGAGGTATGCAGTGTGTAAGCCAGTCTATATCATTTACCTTAAAATGTGTGAGGCTATTCACTGGGAACAATATGATATGCAGTTGCCATCAAATTAATGGACAGTTGAATGCCACAAACAAGCATAGACAACTGTTTTGGGGTGAGGAGCAAATGTGGGTTCCTGTCTTGGAACATGCAAGGGTATAATGTTCTTTAAAGGTGGTGGACACAGAATGAGCTACTGTTATGGCAAAAACAAGGCTATGTTGCTCTTGTTACTCTTCTTGCTTTGTATCCTGCCAGTTTGATGCTATGAGGGTGATGAAGCTGGAAACTGCTATGTGTCTCATTACTTTCAGACATCTGCATTATGATTTCCCATTTCATATGTATGTTGCTAAACTGAGGGCATGCCGTGATCAAAAATACTTTGGGGAGGCACCAATGTGTGAATCCTTGAGGGCTGTGGCCTACTACTTGCTAATGGACACAGAAAAGTCAAATAAATCTCTGTTGTCAGATGTGACATTAATTTCTGTACAAATCTCCCAACTTGTAGTTGCTTACTTTACCAGGTGATGAAATACAAGGACATGTGACAATATTATTATAAATACAGTACATGTTCAGGACTTCCACTGTAAATGCAGAAGTTGACACAGTGTTACTTCAGGACTGACTGTGATGTAAGTAGTACACAGCCAATTTATGGGGAGGTAAAGTCTGTGGCTCTTAGTTGAGGCCAGCAGAGGTTGCAGGATTCCTGTATTGTGTCCCTGTATACCCTGAAGTCCTCTACAATGTCCATGTCATGTATGTTGTGATAAGTTAAATGTAGCCTGAAAACTCTTCTCTGTCTTCACCCAGGCCAATTGGCAGCAGTAGCAGCAGCATTGCCTGCAGCCTGTAGCACATACAAATGGAGTTAAGAAGCAGCAGCTCCTAACATTCTGTCTGTGTAGACTTTTTGTGTCTGTACTCCGCATCTTTTGAAATCCACAGGAAAAACCATCATAGAGTCTAAATGGTTGCTTTATAACTTTACGAATAGCTCCACTAGATTGCTTGATTAGCATGAAATTCAGCTGTTTCTAGTGTAATTAACATCTCCAAAGCACAGCCTAGACAGATGCAATCCATTTATAATCTACTCCATTATAAAAAGGCAAATGTGTAGCTAGCCAAACTGATGGTGAGGATACTTGCTACATGTTCGGCAAAGCAAAACATTTACCAAGCTATTTTTACAGAGGAGTATTGAACTCCATCAGGTATGCTGTCATTTTTACCAACATAGTGCATATGCTGGAATGCATTAATGAATAATGTGAAGCAAAGCCTTTTACACTGCTATCTGTATGTAGTGTACTGATGGCATGGCCATGTTTGTGAAGCCATTTCAGAGATACAAATGATTGACAATACATGACAATAGTAAGCTGTGTGATACATATGTGCAAATGTTCAGGGAGAGGTCCTTTGAATGCATGTTTAGCATTTCCAATGTGTTTTATTAGCAAAATGGTCCATGTGCCTGTTATTTATGGGTGGGGGAAACAAAGAGAAGTTACTGTTATGTCACAAACTAGAATGGACTGTTTTTTTGGGGGGAGCACAACTGATTTACTGCTATGGCACATGCATGGATATGTTGCCCTTGCAACCCTCCTTGTTTTGTATCCTGCCTGTTGTTAGCATTTCAGATATAATGTATGTGTTATGTTTTTTTCCACTAGGTACTACTGACTACCTACCTTAACTGTTTTATCTGATGACAGTTACTTTGTACTGATGTGATAGTTATGTGCATTGTCATTCTTTTGTGTTTTAGGACCAAAATATCATTGAGGTGCAGACCCCCCTTCAATGAGGAAGAAAACACAATAATAGTCAACTATGTAAGTCAACATGGCACTTTCCTTCTTGGAAGGGGTCATCCCAATATGCCAGAGAGGCTGAGGATATGACAGTAAATCGTTGATAATATAAATGCCATGGGAGGCAACAGCTGTACTTATGAGCAGGTGCACCACAGGGCCACTGAAATGCTCACATCTGCACGAAGGCATGCAGCTGCTGTTGCCCAAGATCAGAGTGCAACTGAGGGGTGGGCCTGCTGAAGAACCACCTCTCATCCCCAATGAGGAATTTCTGGTGAAGCTTCTGACATAAGAAATCTCACAAAAGAGTCAACCACAATTTGACCTTGATGTGTGTGCATCTCTCTCCGTCCCAGGAAGAGCTTCCAGGTACGCTTTGTTATATGAGCAGTTCAATACTGTTATATAGTAAAACAACTGAAATAAAAGTTACTTCTGTGTCACTTGTGTTTTTTGGGGTAATTGAATATTAGTACAGTGATAAGCTCAGTTTGCAATTGTCAGCTATGTTCTTGTTAAAGTAAATTGTCATGCTGCTTGAAAAGAGTACATGTAGTACCTCCGGTCTTACTGTGAAATGTGATGATGTTGGCCTGACCTCTTGCTTAATTTCTTTCAGGGCCATCAGGAATCTAGTACCAAAGGCCTGTTGCAGGTGGTAAGCCAAATCAAGTTATTTCAGTACTGTAGACCAATTTCTAGTAATCTAATGTGTCATTTTAGGCCTCTTGTGTGTATTGCTCTACTGTTTGTAATAATGGTAGCACTGTTAGTTGTTTAGCAGATATTGCACCATAGTAGTGCAGGTATTAATGAATGCCTTTGGTTCTCCCTTTTTATCACAGGTGATCATGATAGTGGCAGTGTGGGGCCTGTGCCACCTAATATCAGTGTCTCATCAGACACTGATGATGATAATGGTGGCGAAGCTGAGGCACAGTCAAGGGGTACACAGTTTGAATCTGACACAACGTTTGACACCCAGCCACCCCCTTATTTTTCCCTGACATGGCCAGTAGCCCTATGCCTACCCAGTGCACTGAGCCCACAGGTATAGGCCATGTGGGGGACAATGGCATTGAGCAGGAAAGTGTGGCTACTGTGGCTTCAGTGCCTGTTGAATCTGGCCATAGCCAAAATGTTGCCTAGGTGCCACACAGGAGGGTTGATCATGGTGCTTGGAAGGGGCCTCCTGTCCCTCCACCACCTGCTGCAGGTGGGTCTTCCTGTGTCACTCAAAGCATATTTAGGGCCATCATGGAGGCACAAGGCATGTTCAGAAAGGCAATCCAGACAAATGCTCAGTGTTGTGGATGTGCCACAATATGATGTGCATGACTGCCTCCACAGTGTAGCTGATTCTCTGGATCAGATGAATGATACATGTGAACGAGCGGTGTCTTTGATAAACTGTGGCATGTCTGTCATGAAAAGAGCAGTGTCTATGATGGAACATCTGCTGAGAGGGGAACAATGTCTCATGGTCATAGGTCTGCCACAACATCTTCTGAGAGCTAGTATGACTGCTCCTGATCATGTTCCCATAGTGGCAGTACTTCTGCTGGTCCATTGGAGACTGTGATGTCCACACCCAGACATGGAAAACCATGGGGTCATGGTTCTCAGCATTGCCGTGAAGGGACCATGTACAGCAGACATCAGTCATGCTTGGGTAGCAGCGCTCCATCTGGCCTTGCGTGTGGAGGTGCCAGTCCAACTTTTGGCAGATACAGTTTCCATGGTCAGGGGGAACAACAATGAATGGCCACCACTACCATGCATGGCTCACACTTGTCCAACATACCAAGATGTAGAGTTAGCACTGAGGTTGGCTGTGTTCATGCAGACTCTCATGCACCACTTTCAGATGTAGGACCCCTACAGACACACACACAGCCTGCCTGCTTCCCTGTCTACCTTACACACACTTACTGACCTCTTGTGTCAGCCTAGTCTCCTGCCCCCCCCCCAGCACCCTGTGCAAGTGATGATAACTGTGCCATATCCCTGTTTTCTCTCTTTTGGATTCAGGGATACGATAGCTTTGTGTCTGATGCACAGGGTACAAAGCTACATGAGTGCCTAGTGTATCTGCATTTGTGTTGTTGAACTGATAATTGTACATGTCAGTTATATCTGCCTTGCCAAATGATACAGTGGATAGCATCATCATGATAGTACTTTCTAGTGTATTCTCTTGTAATGGTTGTGAGGTCAGGAACTGCAATGTGTGTCATTACTTTATAAACATTCTCTTTAATGTTTTCCAGTACATACATGTGGTGCACATCATAAGACATGCCATCACATTCAGATCTCAGTATTGTATAACAGCTCTGTAGTCAAACTCATTATAACAGTAGTATAGTATAATGCTGTCTTTTGCAAGAACTTCACTGGACACATACAGCAGCTGAAGAGACCACAGGGCTTTCTCATCAAAATAACACAGGGCCTACTAACCATGACATAATGTATGTGGATAGATTAATAGACATGTCACTGTCATCTGTCTGGTATCGCATTACATTGTAACTGTGATTCTAAGCCTATTAGTTTTGGTTTAAGCACTTAGGCTTCAGGCCAGTTGTCTTGCATTTCAAAGATTTGTAGTCTAGGTAGCCTCTGCCTTTTTGAGGTGGGAATTCCTGGTTGAATGCTTATTGTTGCTGTTGTGGCAAGTCTCTTTGTTATGGTTTAAGCACTTGGCTTCCAAACCAGTTATTTTACGTTAGAAAGGTTTGTGGTGTAGACTTTCGTGGCAGGTGAGGATAGCATACACCCTTCTAAGCTGGGATTGCTGGTTGAAGGCTTATTGTGTCTGTTGTTTTGAAAGTGTCTTAGTTCTGCTTTAAGCACTTGTATTCCAGACCACTTCTTTTACAACAGGAAGGTTTGTTGTCCACACCCTTATTGAAGTATTCTGCTGGATTGCTGATTTGTTTAAAATTCTTGTTCTACTGTTGTGATTGCAATTTTCTGCACTTTGGATTTCTAGGAGTTCTGCATTTTATAGCATAGGCTTGATTCAGGCTTGCTGAACCTAGGTTGTTTGGTATCACTGGAGTACTAAAACCAGCCCTCTTACATTAAGAAAGCCCCCCTGTACACTTGTGGCAGAACTGTATATCTAGGAACATGTCTGATTTGGGGATTGCTGGAATGAGGCTCACTGTTGTCCTTTCCCTTATTTTACTTGTTTAAAATATTTTAGCTTCACTTGTATTCCAACATTGTGTTTTGGGGTATTTGCACTCAGTTTGCAGTAGCTGCTCAGAGATTGTACTGCTGCCCTGCAAGCAACTCAGGTGTGCATTGTGAAACATTGACATATTTTTGTAACCATAGCCAGCCATAGAATAGACACATTTTGTTAGTCATACACCAAAACTTGGACCATCTAGCCCACTTCCCACTAATTACTACAGTATATGCCTTCCATAATGGATGGTTAGTTTCCCACCATGTCTCCCGACAGCTGGATGTACCTGGATATCCTAATCCAACAGAGCAATTGCCTCATGTATACTGACAACCAGTTACTTCTAAAACAAACTGATACAACATGTGAGAGCTGCATCTATACTATGAATTTGGAAACATTTCTGTCACATAACAATAAAACAGGTATAACATGCTGTCAGCACACAAAGTTCACCTGTTGCACATAAGATCATAGGTTTATAGGTTCATAGGTAGGTACTAGGCTATCTGCCCAATGGCATTTATAAGCCTAGCCAGAGTGTGTCAGCTTTCGCCGCCCCATTGATTAATTAACTGAGCCTCTGTCAAGAACAGCCAGTGAAGTGATCCCAGGGGTGTATTTTCTGTTACCCATCCACTCGTCAAGGTTTCTCTTGAAGAGTGTTAGTGAGGAGCTCTGCCTAATGTAGTTAGGAATTTTGTTCCAAAGCATGGGGAGTCTCTGTGACAAGAATCTTTCCCTCCAGCCCTCAATACACATAAACCCACATATGCAGAGATACTCACTAGAAACCTAACTGAAGATCGAACACCTCCCAGGCACAAACCTACTGCACACAGTACAGACCCAGCATAATCCACTACACATAATATTACACACACCAGTGTCTCAGCCAATAATTCCCTTAGGCAAAACACCTCAAAACTAAATATCTTGCTCATAAGTGACTCCATAGTAAGGCACACAGCTACCCCCTCACCAGGCTGGAGAAGCAGAAGGTCACAGTCAGCTGCCTGACAGGTGCCAGGGTCCGTCAGATCATGCATGCAGTCAACTCTCTCAATAACAAGTACTGTTATGACTCTATCATACTCCATGTTGCAGGGAATGACTGGAGACATACCTCATTGTACTATATGAAGGTTCTTGCCTCCCCCATAGTGGCCTTTTTAGCAAATGTCAGAAGTAAAGTCCCAACATAAAATAATCCACTACAGACAAACTGAAGGTCATACTGCTTAATGCAAGGAGTGTAAATCAGAAACTGTTCTGACTGGAAGAACTCCTTACCATGGAAGATGCCCATGTCTGTACAGTCACACAGACATGGTTCAAGGCCATAGAGAGCACCCTGGCCATGCAGTGGTACAATGCCTTCCATATGTTCACACATTAAAACGAGCATGAAAGACCCAGAGGTGGAGGTATATACATCTTCATTAAAGACAAATACCCTGCAAGACTGGTCAGAGTATGACTCTGTAGCACTACTCCAAGTCCAACTAACTGTATGTAAAACCCCCTTCCATATCATTGAGAGATACAGGTCTCTCACCCTGAACAACAAGAACCACTCTGCATACTTGGACGTAATTGAAATCACGCACTAGACAGCCAAACACCTTGGTCATGTGTGATTTCAACTATCCTTCCAAAGATTTGGAGTCATATGTGTGCAAAACACACTTAGCCTAAGGTTCCTGGACTTTGTTAATACACATGCTGTATAACAGATACTCTTTACCCCCACAAGGGGCTTGGATGTCTTAGACTTAGTGCTGACCAACATAGTAGTTCTCTGCACTTGCACTAACCCCTGTGTGTTGGTCCCCCTAATCAGGTGAGATCACAATTCAATCTTGTTCACATTCAAAATCATACCTGACACCTCCTGAAGAGCAGAAAGGATGAAGCATTTCTCCATAGCAAACTATAGGCTCCTAACCATTGCCATAAAGAGCTGCAACCCCCCTGCTACCAGTGTCAACAATGACTGCTATACAGAGGTGTACATAAATGGCATGTATAAACAGCTATAAAAATGTACAGAGTCATCTGAACTTGAACAGATCAAAACAAGCTCCTCATAGAAAAAAGCCACCCTAGTGGGCATCAGGCATACTGTGACACCCATGCAATGGCCCAGCAATCAAGGAGCCTCAACCCTCACCACTAACACCAGTGAGGGGCATCCATATAGGGGAAAGGATAATAAATACACAAACAGTAAAGTACAATTTCCCTTAAGAGCTCACACAGATCACAGTCTGGGGCTGGTTTCTTCCTTTCTCTCCAGGTCCCCAATAAGACTCCCCACTGGCACAGCTATAAGGTCCAGATTTCAGCCTAGTTGCTAACAGACTCTCAGAGGTTAATGGCCCCTTTGATCTTGCAGCTGGTCAGGAACCAGAGCAATAAATAGAATTTTAGCAGTGGTGGTGCTGCGGTAGCATTGTCGCCTCATAGCAAGACGTCCTGTTCGATTCTCAGATAGAGCGTCTTCTGTGTGGAGGCATACGTGAATGGGGCATGCCTTCGTTGAAGGTTGTGCATCAGGGCTGGTAACCCGGTATGTAAAAATCCACTACCAATCATTAGCGGACCGGAGTTCCGCTGTGGCGACCCCTAACCGGGAAAAAGCCGAAAGACACAAACATACATGCAAATTCTAGCCATTAACTCTGGCCTCAAAACAATAGGCAGAATTCCTTCATCCAGACATATCGTCTCTGAGTTTTGACATCAAAGAACTGACTTGTCACCTTTTTACAGCAGAGTGCATTATTGTTACATTTTTGCAGTTCCACATCTAACAACATTTTTTCCCATTTAATAGAACAAGCCTGTGGCTTATATTAATATTTACAAATGACAGAATTATCTACAAAATTCTATCTGGCTACGCTGGCAGCCTTCACCTAACTTCACACACCCCCTCGCAGAGAACTCAAGCTAGTTTTTCAAGTGACCCTTGAGAAAGATTGTTTGTGAGGGTTAGGTCTAGCTGAGTATACCTTACCCCATTCCCTGTCTTGACAGCCCATCTGCATTGGCATTGCTAATCCCACTGCAGTGCTGCACTGACATATATACTTGCAACCCTAGGCTCCATCTTAGCAACTTGGCATTTTTCCATTTGGCTTTGTTTAACCATGTTAAGGGAATGTGATCTGTCTCTACTGTGAATTTTCTTCCATACTGATAAGGCTGAAGTTACTGCAGTGCCCACACTATGGTTAGACATTCCTTTAATACAGCTGCATAGTGTTCCTCCTTGGGATGGAGCCTATGACTGAGATAAACCACTGGGTACTCTTCTCCCTCTGAAGAAATATAGCTAAGTACAGCCCCCACCCCATGGTTCAAAGCATCCACCTGCACAACAAATTCTTTGCTGTAATCTGGACTGGCTTACACAGGAGGTCCTCCCAAAGCTTCCTTAAGCTTCTGGAATGCTTGCTCACATGCTAGGATCCACACTACCATATCTGGCCTGTTCTTCCTCATCAAGTCTGTGAGGGGAGTAGCTATAGTACTATAACTGGGGATGAACTTTCTGTAGTACCATGCTGTCCCTAAGAATGCCCTCACCTGCTTTTTGGTAACAGGTGCAGACCATGCCTGAATGGCTTCCACTTTGGCAGGTTCTGGCCTGATCTTACCACTCTTCACTCCATGTCCCAGACAGGAGACCTTGGCCATACCCACCTGACATTTGCTCGGCTTAATGGTCACCCCTGCCCTCTGTAGTATGTCCAGCACGTCCCTGACATGTTGAAGGTGCTCTTGCCTGGAATGGCTGTAGATGGCAATATCATCTAAGTAAGCAAGGGCAAACCCTCTTGCTCCTGCTAGGATATGATCTACCAGCCTCTGGAAAGTTGCTGGGGCATTTTTCATCCCGAAGAGCATCTTTATGAACTCATACAAGCTAAAAGGAGTCACAAAGGCTGACCTCTACCTAGCACTGGGAGTCAAGGGCACCTGCCAGTAACCCTTGGTAAGATCAATGGTTGTAAGATACTTAGCCCCACCCAGCTGCTCTAGGGCCTTGTCTGTCCTAGGCATGGGGTAAACATCTGACTCTGTGTGACTATTTAATTTCTTGTAGTCCACACAGAACCTGGTGCTGCCATCTTTCTTTGGCACCAGTGCCACTGAGGAGGCCAAGGGACTGCTGGACTCTTGAATTACCCCCTAGTTCCAACATTTCCTGTATCTCCTCCCTCGGAGTCTATTTGACTCTCTCAGGCATCCTATAAGGGGCCCGCTTAATAGGGCTTTGGGGTCCTGTATCCACCTGGTGCTGCACCAGGTGGGTGCACCCTGGTTTCCCAGTGAACATGTCCCCAAACTCCTGTAACACTGCTCGGATTTCTCAAACTTAGGTAGGAGATAGCTGCTGGGACATTGCTATTCTTTCCACTGAGGTGTTAGTCCAAGCCTGTCTGAGAAGATCAGCCACCAGATCTCCTTCAGACTCCTCCTGCAATCCACTGCAAATACTCAGCACAAGGGCCTCCATATCATGGTAAGGTTTCATCATGTTAACATGGTACAATTTGTGCTCCTGACTCCTGCCAAACAGTTCCACCATGTAGTTAACATCATTTACCTTTCATACCACCTTGTAGGGTCCCTCCCAAGCTGCTTGCAGCTTGTTGTGTCTGACGGTAATGAGAACCATTACCTGCTGCCACACAGCATACTCTCTAGCTCGAGCATTCCTGTCATATCGCACCTTTTTCTGTTGTTGGGTTTTTGCCAGGTTCTCCTGGCAACATATGCTACAACAGACTCCTTGTAAGATTCACACTCACCTTCACACTCATCTCAAATTAAATCTAGAGATCCTTTCACTCTATGCCCATACAGCAACTCAAATGGTGAAAAACCTGTGGATTCCTGGGTAAGCTCTCTGTAAGCAAACAACAGATGGGGCAAATATTTGTCCCACTCCCTCTTCAACTAAGGATTTGATTGTAGAGTTTAATGTCTCAACAAGAACATTAGTCTGGGGATGGTAGGGGGGTGGTCTTCAGGTGCTTCACCCCAGAGTACTTCCACATGCAACACAGCAGGTCAGACATGAAATTGGCAACTCTGTTAGTCAGTATTTCTTTTGGGAAACCCACCCTGCTAAAAATCTCTAACAAAGCATTTGCCACCTTTTCTGCCTCAATGGAGGACAGATCCACTGCCTCAGGGTATCATGTAGCATAATCCACTACGACTAGAATGTACTTTTCCCCTGTGGAACTTGGAGTAGTCAAAGGCCCCACAATATCCATAGCTACCCTCTGAAATGGCTCCTCAATCACAGGCAAAGGCATCAAAAGAGCTCTCACCTTGTCTCCTGCCTTGCCTACCTTTTGGCACTGCTCACAGGTTTTGCAGTGCCCTGTTACATCACTGGAAATTCCAGGCCAATAGAAGTGCATAATACGTCTCTGTACATTTTATGCCCATATGACCTGCAAAGGGAATATCATGGGCTATGGCTAGAAACTCCAGATGGTAGGCTCTAAGCACTACCAACTGCTGTACCCTCCTCTCACCTTCTATCCCTCCCTCAGGACTCCATTCTGTATACAGTAACCCTTTGTCCCAGTATAAAGATTCCCCCTTCCCTTGAGAATCAGGTGCATCACTAGCTACTTGCCTCAGGCCTTACAATGTAGAGCCTGAGAGCTGAGCCTGTCTCAACTCTCTCTTTGTAACCCTTCCAGCTTCCTTTTCACAAGAAGTCTGGCATCCTCTAACAGCGGTGCCTCACTGTCAGCCGGGTGCTACTATTCACCTCTGCCTTTTCAGTCACTCTATCCAAGGGAACCTCAGTATCCACAAGCAGCTGTGGCTCACCTTCAGTCTCACTGCTACAGTGTAGCTTCTTCCCTGAAGTATCCACCTCACCAGTCCTGGCTGCAAGTATGCAGCCTGTTTTTGTCTCCCGCAGGCTACCAGTCCCACATTCTTGTCTCCTAGCTGAACTGTGTGTAACTGCATAAACACATGGTACTGCCTCACCCAAATTCTTCCCTATCAGGACATCTGCAGGATGGTAGTTC
This sequence comes from Protopterus annectens, assembly GCF_019279795.1. Lineage (NCBI taxonomy): Eukaryota > Metazoa > Chordata > Ceratodontiformes > Protopteridae > Protopterus > Protopterus annectens. The sequence goes on from NC_056750.1 coordinate 147,900,751, forward strand.
AGTACCCCTGTTGTTTCAAGACAACCTACTATTGGCATTTTGTCTTCCCCACTTACTGGCTCTCTCACCTTTTGTTCCCCACATTGCCTCCATGGACATCTGTATGCCACATGGTCCCACTAGTTGCATCCAAAACATTTAACCCTAGGTCCTGGACATGTATCTGGACTAGTGGCTTTCTCTGCTACTGACAGATTCTGTTGAAGCAGTCTGTGCTGCCCACAATGAGTTCTGTTAGACCCAGGAGCAATACTGGGGGTCCCTTATCTGTGCATGGATGCCCTGCTTGCTAGGTATAAGCCTCCCTTTTTCCCCAACTCATCTGAAGTAGCACATTGTCTATCAGCTAACCAGATCCTCATGTCCTCAGCCAAAATGCTAAGGGCTTGTTCCCTCACCAATAGGTCTGCCATCCCTTCAAAAGTGGTCACCTAACATCCACTCCCCCACCTATGAAAATAAGTGCTCAGTTCAGCAACATATTCACACAAACTTTCATCTGCCTTGCGTCTGTGCTCACAAAACTTTTGCCTATAAGTTTCAGGTGTTAGCGTAAACAATTCTAGCAAATGATTTTTAACAGCAGTATAATCAAAATATTCACAATCTGCAAGTTTAGACAACACAGTTGCAGTTTTACTATGGAGTAAGGGGGTCAGGAACCATACCCAGAGCCTTTGGTCAACATCATACAGTTTACATACCCTCTGAAACATATGAATGAAACTATTAAAATTATCCCCCTCTTTAAATGCGGAAGAAATTTACTGAAATTTTGTGCTGCTGGGGTCCAGTTACTCCCTTCTCCATTACCTCCATGACTCTGGCGAAGCATCAGCATCTCCTTCTCATGCTGCCTCTGCCTCTCCTTTTCCTCAGCATCCAGGCATAGCAGTTTCTTATTCTCCTCAGCCTGCAACCATCGAAGTTTGTCCTTGCCCTCACTCTCTAGATGCCTCAGTCTCTCAGCTGCTTCTAGTTCCAAATGCCTGACCTCCAACTCAAGTCTCTTTAGCTCCAGATGGAGTTTTAAGTCCTCTGCAGAAAGGTTGAGCTGTCCATTCTCTGAGTGTGGTACATCTCCACTGCCCATCTGATTATCCTCCTGGTTGCTGTTTTCTGATGCAGCTGTGACCAAGGCTGCAATCAGGTCTGTCTTATTCAGGTTTCCATGCACTAGTACCCTAGCCTGGCACATCTCAGCCAGCTGGCTCCTTGTCAGCTTTCCATACTTCTCTGCTGACATGCTGCCTACTCTCCCAGACTAACTAAGCTAACAAAAGAAATAAAACAATTGTGATCTGATCTCTTGAGTATTCACTGCAAAACTGATTTAGAGTACAAAACACCTTCAGAGATCACTGAACACAAGCTACAGGAATTCACACTACCCACACCACTACAAGCCAATTAAAATTTGCCAACCAATTAATATGTGGTGTGGATATCCCACCACTGCCAAACAATCAATATGTGACACCCGTGCACTGGCCCAGCAATCAAGGAGCCTCGATCCTCACCACTAACAACAGTGAGGGGCATCCATATAGGGAAAGTATAATAAATACGCACACAGTAAAGTACAATTTCCCTTAAGAGCTCACAGAGATCACAGTCAGTCTGGGGCTGGTTTCTCCCTTTCTCTCCAGGTCCCCAATAAGACTCCCTATTGGCATAGCTATAGGGTCCAGATCTCAGCCTAGTGGGCAAGCTAAAACCTCCAGCACCCTCTCTGTCCAACCAGTGCTTTGTGTCCCTGCCTAAGTAGCTGACAAACCCACACTTTGAAATGTGTTTATACAACCACACAGAGACTCCTGGGGAAGGCTGGCACAGGTTCTCACTGTCACCACCAAGCTAATATTTATCAGTTACTCAAAGGCCCTTATGAAAGGGTGTTCAATTATACTGTGCAATATTATTATCCAAATGGTAAGTGCGGCAACAGTCAAGACTTATTTGGAGCGACTTGGTGCAGTATCACTATATACATGCAATGTACTCTTAGACCTTAAATTATCTCTACACAAAACAGCCAGAGTTGAAAGGTTTAAAAATATTTAATAATACATAATAAAAACCCAATACAATACTTTTTACTACACAGTGATAGTCAAGAGTTCAGAGATCACAGAGAAATACTTAAAATGATACAGTAGAAAAGTTCTGACATCATATAAAATCAAACTAGTCTATTCTTCCAATTTCCTGGCTATATGTAAGAGAAAACACAGTTCTAAATAATTCACATAAAGGGCAAGACAGTGCTGGTAATGTTGGATGTTCTCAAGATAAATGCTCTAATGTTCTCATTCTTTCTGTCCTTAAATTGATAACACAGTACCACTGATTCATTTCAGATTACATAATTTCTTTCTGGTTCCCAGGCTAACAGACTCTCAGAGGTTAATGGCCCCTTTGATCTTGAGCAATAAAAGAAATTATATATGAAAATTCCAGCCATTAACTCTGGCCTCAAAACAATAGGCAGAATTCCTTCATCCAGATATATTGGCTCCGAGTTTTGACATCAAAGAATTGACTTGTCAGCTTTGTTACAGAAGAATGCACTGTTGTTACATGTTTGCAGTTCCACATCTAACACCATTTTTTCCATTTAATAGGACAAGCTTGTGGCTTATATTAATATTTACGAATGACAGATTTATCCACAAAATTCTATCTGGCTAGGCTGGCAGCCTTCACCTATCTTCACACATACAACAAATGGAAGAAACTAATGTCTAAGAACAGAGGGAACTGACTCAGCAGAGGAAGGATACCCTCCACAGCATGATCAGGGAAATTAGCTATCTTGAAAAGTCATCTAAAGCCATGTAGAAACCTCAAGTAGCATCCCTAGCTAAATATGATCAGGAAGCATTCTTTAGCTATGTCAGACATCTAAAAGTGAAGGCCCAGCTTTGTGCCCAATTATTAGTGGATGGTACAACTCTTACTGACACTGAGGGCATTGCCAACCTGCTACCAGAGAGTTTGCAGCAAACCCATCCCCACCAGACATACCCTAAAGTATACCTGTCACCAGTCCTCTATCTGGTAACTTCCTATGAACCTAAGGTGAAATCTGCCTGGGCTCCTGGCCAGTGCCTGATCCTGGCCTAGTGGGATGGTTGCATATGCAACAATCTGATATAGTTGATAGCATTGTCTGTTGAGCATATGGTGATAACAGTGTCCTGCATGCTGGTGTAAAAGGATCCCTGTAATGTCAAGTAGTATCTGTCACACACCCACAGAGTTGATTGCAGTGAGAATAGTAACCCTACTTATCTAAGTACAGAGGATACAGAACACAGTACTATACACAAGCATCATGTCATATGTCTGTCTTTTACAAGTATGCAAGCCAGCTTATAGTGGATGATATCAGCATGCCATGTGGGAGACAAGGGGTTGGGATGGCTGCATGAAATGCATGTGTAGACTTCTGCAAGTATGACAGGACTAGCAAGCCATGCCACTGGAGAAAAAGATAGCACATCTCCACTGCTGAGTAGAAACACACACACACACACACACACACACACACACACACACACACACACACACACACACACACACACACACACACACACACACACACACACACACATAGATGACTGCAGCGAGAACAGAACTCCTACCTATTTAAATATACAGACTATAGAACTCAGTACTTTATGTAAACTCCATGGCACAACTCTGACTTTTGTATGGCTACAGGCAAACTTATATTAGATTGCATCAGCAGGCCATGTGGGGGACAACAAGTTGCGAGGCCTGCATAGGCACATAGTTTCATAGGTTCATATGAGGCCAGTAACGTAACTGTAGATTGTGTCCCAGGTGTGTAGAAGCCTAGCTGTGTAAAAACACAAGTACCCTTATTGAGCATAGTTGGATGTTTGAGTATAGCAGAGTGAGATTGTCAGCACCACCGATTGGCCCTGTTCTTGAGGGAGCACACAACATTATATATTACACTTTGTAGTGTGATTGATATATGTGTGTAAAAATTACTGAGTTCCCAGGTTTTTATTTCTTAGAGTGGGTGAATAGCACATGTATGTAATTGTGAATATATGATGTATACTGAGAATGTGCCCTGAAAAACTGATCATATTTACAGAAGATTAGCTGAACTTGGACTGTCACCTCTGGAGAGAGAGGTGACAGCAACATGATCATGTTGTATAGCCAATTGTACCAAATCAAGTGTGTCAAGTAGACATGTGTTCTGCATGGAGAGTTATGTATGGGGCATTTTTTTGGGGGGGCTGACGGGTGCCCTCTTTTTTTTTTTTTTTGAGAAGAGAGAGATTGGAATGTTGGGGAAAGGACACAGGTATGTCTGAAGCAGGTAGTTTGGCAAGGTGATAAAGCAATTGCTGACAGGCAGGAAATGCAAGACAAGAGACAGGGATGGTGAAGAACCCAAGAGATGGGTGAACACCATGGTTGGGGTAAGGGTGTGAACCTTGCAAACCCATGGATGTCAAGCCGGGTGACAGTGAGAACTGAGTCCTCACCCACTGGACTGTCATCACTGTCACCTCACTGTGCTGATGGTTGCAGTGTCTGACATCTGCATCTCCTTGTGTTATTCAGTACCGTGATGGAAAGTAGTGTCCCCTTCTGGTGTAGGTGTGTAGCCACAATGCGGCACACAATCCTACATACCATCCCTGGCAATTCTTTTCAGTTGATAAAATCACCCCCTATGCCACTGCTCCAGGAGGGAACCACAGGCCTGTCCTCTGCAGCAAAAGTACCTGAGGGGCCAGGTAGTACAGGGGCAGCAGAAAGGGTGCTACCAGGTTGTAGCACAGACATGCTGGGCTTTGGTATCATAGACAGTGGAATGGGAGCAGGTGGATCCAGTGGGGCAGGCCTAATGTGCTATGCTGTGGGGGAAAGAAAAAAAAGAAAAAATAAGAGTTGGGGTTAGAGATTGCAGAAGTTGTCTTATTTGCTTGTTTAGGCTGAGGAGGCTGGGCTTCCAGTTCTGGGTTCTCACTTTTGGATTTGTAGACAACTTCTTTTTCTTACTATACAACCTAGCAGGGCAAGATAACAGTGTCCCACAAGCTGCTATAAATGATTCACTGTAAAGTACAGTAACAGCTCATACATACACAAATAAACCCTCCCCATTTGACTACAGTGAAATTAGAATCCTTATCTATCTAAGTACACACATTACAGAACACAATCCCTAACTCAAGCACCACAGATCAAGTCCAACTTGGAGAGTGTCAGACAAAACTTTATAGATGATGGCATCAGCAGTGTCTGTTGAGGACAAGAAAACAGTGCCCCACAGGCTGCTGTAAAATGTGCACCATAAAGTCCAACAACAGCTACACACACACACACACACACACACACACACACACACACACACACACACACACACACACACACACACACACACCCAGATGACTGCAGAGAAAATAGAACTCCTATCCATCTAACTACAGAGACTACATAACACAGTACTTATTGCATGAGCCACTGCACCAGGCAGATTTCATTAAGACTGCAGGCAAACTTATAGTAGATGACATTGATAGGCCATGGGGGGAGACAAGAATTTTTGAGGCCTGCATAAAATGGATGTGTAGGCTTGTGTAAGTCTCAAAAAATGAATAAGTCATGCCATTGGAGACAAAATTGTGAGATGCACACTTCTGCTCTTCTCTATAGATACAGACAGATGACTGCAGGGAGAATACAACTCCTATCCATATAACTACAGAGACTGCATAACACAGTATTTTTTACACACACCATGGCACAAGTCAGATTTTGTTAGGACTGCTGGTGAACTTATAGTAGATGATATTGACAACCATGTGGTAGACAAAAGGTTTGGAGGCCTGCATAAAATGGATCTTTAGGCTTGTGCAAGTCAAAAACAAAATGGACGGCTAGGCCATTGGAGAAGTAACTGTGGCATACACACTCCTGCTCTTCTCTGCAGACATACACACACACACACACACACACACACACACACACACACACACACACACACACACACACACACAGTTAAATGCAATATGAATAAAACCTCTTCCTATCTAAGGACACAGACTACATAACACATTATGTATCAAACATGCCACTCACAAGCCTGATTTTGTCAGGATTGAAGGTGAACGTACAGTAGATGACATCAACAAGCCATATGGGAAACAAGAGGTTGGTAGGTCTACATAGGTACATTACTTTATAGTGTTATTTGAGGCTACTAGCCTAATAGTAATAGGCTGTTTGGAAGCCTAGCTGTGTAACAACAACACAAGTACCCTTACTGAGCAGACCTGTCTCTTTGAGTTTTGCAGAGCAAGGCTGTGAGCAGCATGAGGAGTACTCAACATTATGTATAACACTTTGTATTGTGGTTGATATATGTATGGAAAAAGTAGTGAGACCCCAGAGTTGTAGTGCTGGCTTAGATGTATTGTGCATAACATATAATAATAATAATAATAATATTATTATTATTATTATCATTATCATTGCTAATAGTATTACTATTATTGGCATAACAATATTATTATATTATATTATATATAATAATATATTATATTATATTATATCATATTATATTATATCATATTATATCATATTATATTATGTTATACTATATTATATTATATTATATTATATTATATTATATTATATTATATTATATTATATTATATTATATTATATTATATTATACCCTTAGTTTGCAATGTTTCCACGTTTAGTTTTATGTCATACAAAGGAAGTGGACAATAAACAGCAATAATAAAATATCATATGTACAATTCCATAGCGCAACGAGCATTGGATTTGCGTGCTGGTTAACAAAATGTGCACGCATGTGAGATAGGCCTGTTAGTGAACATGGAAACAGTGGAAACAGGGAAACACATTGCTAATGCATACCACTATACCCTGGTCCCATCTGTACTCCAGACTGGCTTTTCACAATGGCTAAGAGCATTAATTGAATGTATCCATTTTCTATTTTTCTTTCTAGGAAGTCTGGTTTTCCCCTTTTCACAATGCTGCAGATTGCGCAAACAAGATAAGCTTAGCCAAACAGTTTTTTGGGATGTGGTGCATTGTGAAAAACTGGAATAAAAAGAAGACAAATAGCAAACAAAACTAAAACTAAGGAACACGTACACAAAATCTATACAAGCACAGCAAAACTTAATAGCACACATCACAAATTTCTACATATGTTAGGATTTGAATCCCCGCACCAATACAGCTTGAGAAAACAGGAGGGTTGTCTTAATACTCTTGGCCACACAAACAGCTTTGCATAAACAAAATGGAAATTTATTCTTCACACAGTCAACTGCATCAGAATGTACACTGCTATCAAACCGTCAGCTGTGATTTGTACATTTAATTCTCTTTAGTATATTTGGACATAGAGCAGTTAGTGATCACACAACTTGTCATAACTGTGTTACCTTTCTGTGTTTCTTGATTATTCATCAGTTATCTAACACATGTGGTGTGTAAGCCATTCTATATCATTGGCCTTAACATGTGAGAGGATATTAATTGGGAATAATATGATATGCAGTTGCCAACAAATTAATCCAGGTTGGAAGGCACAAACACACATATGTCGTTTTTATGGGGCTAGCATATCTGAGTTACTTTTATGGCAGGAAAAGGGTAAACTCCTCTTTTTTTTTTTTTGGTGGGGACAAAGCTTAATTACTGTTATGACACAAACAAGTCTTAAGTCTGAAACTGCAGTGTGTATCATCACTTTCTAACTTTTGTCTTTAATGCTTTACCAGTACAAAGGTATAGTGATAAACTGAGGCAATGCAGGGAATACCTGAATTCTTCAGAGGTATGACTATGTGAACCTTTCAGGCCTGAGGCCTAATAATTACTAATGGACAAATATAAGTAATGTAAGTGTCTGGTGTCACGTTAAGGTACTTTCTGTACAAATCCACCACTATTTACTTGGTTATTGATCCAAGTTAGGAGACACAAGAATATGCCATAATATTATTAAAGAATGTACTCTAGGTTCAGGACTTACCTTGCAAATGCAGCAGTTGACACACCTTTAATTCAGGGCTGACTTTGTCTGATGCAAGCAATACACAGCCAATACAAGTGGAGGTAAAGGTTGTTTGAGTTGCCTGGCATCAATTTTATTAAATGCATGTGAGTAGGAGAAAGATATTAGGTCCCTGGGTGGTCAGTGAATGTGCTATGCATTATCTCTTAGCCAAAGCAAGGGCATACTGAGCATGCCTACATCTGTCTACAGGGACAGCAGCTGGGGGTTCCTCCTCCATCCTCTGAATGTGGCTGTGGTGACCTAGGCATTGGATTCCCTTCCCATTTATGATCTTGCTGCAGCTGTTTCCACAGGATCAGATTGTGGAGCATAGCACATACTGTGAATATTTCTGTACATGTGCATGGATTATACTAATCTAGGCACTGGAATCGTGACTTCAGAAACCCAAACACACACTCTATGATGTTTCTAGTTTGAGCATGTGCTCAGTATGGCAGTCTTCTATTGGTATGTGTGCACTTCTTATAGGTGTCATCAGCCATGGTTCCAGGGCATAGCCAGCATCGCTCAATAAATGGCCCTGTGGGATGCCCCCCCCTAGCAAAAATCTGGTACAGCTGTGACATATGCCAGATATGGGAGTCATGATAATTGCCAGGGTTGCCAGCATACACATTCAAGATAATTCCATGGGCGTTACACATAACTTGGCAGTTGATGTAGTTGTATCACTTGTGGATAATGTAGATTCTACCCTGCTCATCAGGTGGTGCCTTAATATGTACATGAGTGCAATTTGTGGCACCCAGTACTTTAGGTTAGTGAGCTACATGGTAAAACAGTTCCATATTGTTGTCCCTTTCTTCAGAAGTATGTACAAAAATATGTGCTCACTGGCATGTATGAGCATAGAATTCAGAAACTGGTGGAGGATCCTAGAGGTTGATACCTGTGGCACATCCATCATTTCCCCAGTTGGTCTTTGAAAGGTACCAGTAGCTAATATTCTAAGGGCTACACTTGCCTTAGTTTCCCTGGATGGGTTCCTCTCAGTTGGCTCTGGCTCTGAGTTGATGGTGGCAGAGCACAGAGAGTTCTTGTAATGTGTTCCTGTCCACACTGTAGAGCTTTACAATCTCCAGCTCATGTAGCTCCTGGAAGGTTACCCCAGGTTTGAACATTCTTCTTCTTCTTGGCCTAGGCCTATTGTCAGCAGCACTGGCTTCAGCCTTTAACACATGCAGATGTAGAATAGCTGCAGCAGCCCCTAGAATTGTGTCAGTTAAAATTTCCTTGTCTCTACTCCAATGGCATTGAAGGATAAAGGAAAAACCAGGATGAAGGCTGCATGGATACTTTATACATTGTTGAGTAGTTCCACTGTGTTGGCATGTGATTCAACTGTTTATGCTGTAACTCGCATATATTAAACACATCTGTTACTTGCTCATTAGTGCGCTATGCACAGCTATGCACACTTATGTGCATCTCCATGCACCTTTGTGCACCTTTAAATTGATATTTCCTCCATTCTCAGGATATCGCACAAACATGGACCATAAAAAGTGAAGGAAAGGTTGCATCATGGAGTCAATGTCAGGACTATCCATATTCCAGCCCTAACACATACATGTGCTGCCACAAGAGTAGTCACATACCAACATAGAGAAACCTGTCATTCACTCCTCTATTCCTTGTGGTTGTGCTAAGCATCGTATCTCACAAACTAGGATGAAAATTAAAAAAATACATTTTAAATTAATGTGGACAGATCTGATTTTAATTGCTGGAACCTGTGTTCTGAGAGACTGCATTCCAGATTATCTGCAAATATACAGAGCTGAGTATATATATATATATATATATATATATATATATATATTTTTTTTTTTTAGAGTTTGTACTGTTAGTTGTTGCTTAGATCTCTGTTGAAACTGTTTTGTCCTACTCATCCTCCCTATTTTTGGTTTGTAGTTTAAATTTGGTGGCTTTTGCAGTTGCCCACCCCACTGTAGATTTGATCTGGAACACTTTCCCAGTCCCATCTCTTTAACACATTCTACCTAATAAACTCTTTCTGCACTTGCTTTTAGTCCTTTTTAATTTAATTGCATTTTTTAAACTGTGATTGGTCTAATACCAGATACATTACTTATTTCTGTTTATCTTAACCTTTTAGCTTTTTTACACCATTTTGACATACTCTTTAGGTAGCAGCTTCTTTCTGTTGGCAAAATAAACTGTAAACCTGTTTCCTGCATCCTGTGGTCCAGGGTTTCATTCTCTCAGTCTCCATTTGATAACTGTGTGACTCTGAACAAGTTATTTAATCAGATATTGCTCCCTGACTGAGTCTCAAAAGCCCATTATTAGGGTGTTTGGTTTAAATTAAATTAAATAAAAATGTAGACAAATAATCGATATCTTGGGATAGACAGGAAGTAACTGTCTGAATTACATGGTAATGATGTGAGGTGGTGAAGATACAAACCTCCCAAAAGGAAACAAAAAGCTTTCATTTGCAATAGTGGTTTAGTGGTAGAATTCTTCCTTCCCATGCAAGAGATCTGGATTCAGTTCTTAGCCAATACAATGCTCCTGTTTTGTCTAGCAGTCAGTGCAGAAGATTAAGGCTGTGAATTGTAATTCTTCTAGTCCCGTGTTTGATTCCCTCAACTCTCATGTGCCTACTGTGTGACCCTGACAAAGTCACTTAACCAGACAGTGCTTGGGGGAAACTGAGAATTTGGGTTAGGCTCATCAATGATCCCTCCTGGACTGCAAAATTAACTACCTATGAACGTATTTCCCATAACTGGCCAAGACTTCACTGTAATAAGTGTGGGGGAGGGAGTATATGAATTATGCTGTGACCTGGGGGTGCTAAACTCCAGGAAGTCATAGGGTTTTAGATGCTCAGAGGTGCAGCTTAAGCAGCTTTTGTTTTTAACAACCTTTTGATTCGATGATGGCCCGAACAAAAATTATGAGCAAGGAAATAAATTTATTCTTAATGTTTTTTTTTCTTTCAAAGCAAACTAAGTTGTGTCTAATGCTTACTGTGCAAAACTAACAAAACAGCAGTTCCACATAAACTGAAATTACAATGCTTGCAAGGATAAATAGTCCCAATCTGGGAATAGAGCCTTACTCCCTACCGTTCCAAAAAAAGGTACCTTCTGAGTGCCTCTTTGTTGTTAGAGCAAGACGGGAGTAAAAACACTACTGGCCACTGGCATACGTAATATAGTCGAGTGTCTGGGGAATGAAACCAGAGTATCTAGATAAAACGTACACCAAGATAGGGAGTATACACAAATTCCACGCAGAAGGAGAAGCAGGGAAAAACTCAAGAACCTAGTGCTGTGAGATAATAATGTTACTCGCTTCACCACTATGCTAGTGATCGCTTCCTAGCACAAACATCCTGCCCCGACTGCCACTTGCAATTGTGTATTGTGTACGTGATTGATATTTGTGATCAAATGAGGACAAAAATATGGCCAACTTGCTACTTGAAGATACAATGCAATCCCTTTTCTTCACAAATAGAAAGCTAAAACATAACGGGGGACTAAAGGACCAAGATCAGAGCAGATATAGGCCTTACATATTTAGAAAGTTTCTAGAATAAATGACTTTGCATTATTATGTTTTTTCTAAATGTTATTAAGCCTGAGACCCAAACATTTGCCATAAGTTAGTGATTGTAATACCCACTGATTTTCTGAAAAAACATAAACTTTACAGACCAAAATATGAGGTAAAATTAGAGATATTTTGTGAAATCCAGGACAGCTGAGTAGTTAAGAGTGTAAACACACACACACACACACACACACACACACACACACACACACACACACACACACACACACACACACACACACATACACACACACACAAATTCTCACTCACTTGCAGCATACTTAAATACATAAAAATACTTACCTTAAAAATACACATCTATATCTATATTTATATTGATATGGACATAGTTGTAGATATAGATATAGATATAGGGGATCTGGACACATGCTCGACTAGCATATGTCCGAATCACAAAACATCGAACACACATACACAAAAGTGCTTAAAATCGACAAGTGCTTCTGTGTATGTGTGCCTGTTTTGTAGATCGGACTACAGTGTGGGTAAGGGAAAATTCCCTTTTTCCCACTTTGGTGCAATCTCGGAGTGAGGGTGGCCATGGTGGTGCAGTGGTTAGCATTGTCACCTCACAGCAAGAGGTTCTTTGGTTCGATCCTCAGCTGGGGTGCCTTCTGTGCGGAGTCTGCATGTCCTCCCTGTGGTCGTGTGGGTTTCCTCTGGGTGCTCTGGTTTCCTCCCAAAGACATGCAGTAGGTGGATTGGACACTCAAATTGGCCCTAGGTGTGAGTGCATGTGTGTGTGCCTTCTGTAGAAGGTTGGGTGCCGGGCTGGCAACTTGACACTGTAAAACTCCACTGCCAATCATGAGGGGACAGGTGATCCACTGTGGCAACCCCTAACCAGGAAAAGCTGAAAGGAGAAGAAGAAGTGCGATCTTGGAGTGAGAATAATAAAGTGGGGTTCAGGGGTGAAGCCCCCTGCAGAAACGTAGATTTTTTTTTTGAACTACACATACATGGAAGCGCTTTTCAGCGTTAAGTGCTTTTGTGTATGTGCGTTCGATGTTTTGTGATTCGGACATATGCTAGTCGAGCATGTGTCCTAGACCCAGATATAGATATAGATATAGATATAGATATAGATATAGATATAGATATAGATATAGATATAGATATAGATATAGATGGATTCCATGCAAACAGTGGAGTGGAAGGAGGAGTAGTTGAGAGTGTCTTGTCTCCTGAACATGACTGACTTCTTTGAATCAGTCTCCAGAGCCGTGGACGAGGGTAACGAAGTCCACACAGCCTATCTGGACCTCACCAAGGTCTTTGACACCATCCCCCACTCTGGAATCATAGATAAACTTACTAAGCTGGGCATTAATCCCTACATCACTCGATGGGTTGCCAACTGGCTTACTGACAGAACCCACACTGTAAAAATAGCTGACTCCAAATCCAGCTCCAGACAAGTGATAAGTGGAGTACCTCATGGTTCAGTCCTGGGACCACTCTTGTTTGGCATCTACTTCTCTGAAGTACACCAATACTAAGAGACTCTGGCTAACAAAGTTCACAGATGACTGCAAACTGAGAGCCATTATTGAATCTCCAAATGATGTGGATACTCTACAAAAGGGCCTTACAGAAACAGATTATTGGTGCCAGAGCCATGGACTCAAGCTCAATGCCAAGAAATAAATAGTTATCCTCTTTGGGAAAAAACATGCACCCATGAATTACCACATAGGTGGCAGTACAATAAACACCAAAAGTGTGATAAGAGACTTAGGGACACAGGTGGACAGTGGTTTCACCTTCAATAACCACATCACCACAACAGTCAGGAAATATTTGTATGTGGCACACCTCATCACTAAGTGCTTTTCATCCAGAAAAAAGGAGGTCATTGTCCCACTGTACTCATCCTTCATTAGACCCATTATAGAATACAATGGCCCATTTGGTATGTACCTCTCAAGACACCTGCAACAACTGGAAAGGTCACAGAAGTACCTCACTAAAACAATCACAGGCCTAAAGCAGATGTCCTATGCTGACCGCCTTAAAAAACTCCAGCTATACTCTGTCTCATATCATCTACTCAGAGGTAATCTCTGCTTAACATACAAGGCCATGTCAAACTCAGTGCTGTTGGACATGCTACACTTAAAGAAATCCCAATCCCTCAGAGCCACATGCTCCAGGGATCTAAACCTTGTCATCATAATAAACAAAACATGCTGGAGGGATAGGTTCCTGACCCAGAGACTCCCCAGACTCTGGAATAGACTGCCCATACATGTCAAGCAGAGCGCCTCTTTGGCCCTCTTCAGAAGGAACCCTAATGATTGGATGGGAGAAAGGAAATTCACCCTGGGGATCACATCAGTTGCCCTGCTAGACAGGGGTCCAGGAAGTAAATACTGTGGGAAGAAATAGCCAGGGAATTGTTAGGGCTAGGCTTGTATAGGTCGTAGGGCCGATAGCCTAGTACCAACCTATGAACCTATGGAAGTGGGATATGCCCTCTGCAAAAAACATTTTTACTTTTTAACCTTAAAATTTGCCTGCTCTGAGGCTATTTCTCAACACATAGTTGTACATCTACACTGGTGTTTTTGATGTTCTTACATAGATATTTTGCATGTTGATGTTGGGTGAATCTGACCTTAAGTAATACACCTAGATTTCTATATCTATCTATCCATGTATCTAGCTATCTATCTATGCTCTTAACTGTGTTTTCCTGGGTCATGGACTGCTCTGTGTGTGAGATAACAGTACAGCAGGGTTAGGGAATTTCCCTTTTGTCCACTTGAGTGTGACTTGGAGTTAGCACAAATAATTAGCAGTGGGAATGGGGATGCAGGGGGCAAATAAAGATGTTTTCATTTTTTAGCTATTTTTTGCCATCAGTGTAAAATGCACCGGTGTTTTTTTAATACCCTTTTGAGTATTTTCTACCTCTTTAGATGCCCATTACTTTCTTTCTCCTTTCAGTCTTGCTGTCCCAGTTATCTGTGGTAACTTTAGCTGATAGAAACAGCTCCTTCCTGCATTAGCCAGCAGCCCAATGAGCCACTTCTTGCGTGAAATTCCTGCCTCCTACTAAAGAAGGCCATTTATTTTATATTTAGAGGTGACACATTGCCAGGCTTTCAAGCAGATTAAAGTAATTTTATTTTTATTTGCTTGCATTCAGATGTTTTTGGAACTCTAGCATGCAAGGAGTCCTGAGCTCAAACTAAGAGTAAGCTACTCTGAAAAAAAAAAATAACAAACAGCGCAACAGCCAGAACCATGATCCTCCTCTGGTACAACAGAATCCTTATCGGCAAGATGCACACATGATAGTGCATCATTTTATATTCAGTAAGTGGCTCTACAAAGTGTGTAGAGCTGCACAAAGACGGTAAACACCATGGTATGCTAATTACAGCATAAGCAGCTGAATTGTATGCTAATCAAGCAATCCAAGATGGATGAGCTATTCAACAAGCTATAAAGCAAGTGTGTAGACTTAGGGCTGGTTTTCCCTGAAAAATTCTAAAACCTATTGGAATACAGCCACGGAAAGGAGTCTACACCGAAAGAATGATAGGCAATTCATGTCTATATGCAACAGGCTGAAGTCCATGCTGCTACTGCTAATAGACCAAGGCTAAGAAGGAGAAGGGTTTTTAGACCCTGTTTAACATTTCACAGTCTGCATGAGGTGGAAATTGTGGGCACTACAGGGTGGACAGGGACACAGTACAAGAATTCTGCAACCTCTGTCATCAGTCCAAGGGCAAACCCAGGAGAACCAATACAGGTGGAGACAAAGGTATGTGTAGCACTTTAGCTACAGGAACCTTTCAGAGACCAACAGGGGACATGCTGGGGATATCACAGGCATCAGCATCCAGACTCCTCCATCAGTTCCTGAGTGCTATGCTCCAATATTCCAGTGAGTACATATATTTTCCCCAAACACCTGTAGCATACTACACTGAAGTGCTGGGTGCCAGAGACTGTACACAAATAGAGACCAAAGCACCACCTGGGAAAAAGGGAAGAGTGTACATAAATAGAAAGAATTTCTACTCCATTAACAGACAAGTCATGTGTGATGCTAAGGGAATCATCCTGAATGTGTGTGCTGGCAACCCAAGCAGTTACCATGACTCATATATTTGGCACAGCTCCCAACTATATGACATGTCCACTAGGGGTCATTTACTGGGGGATACAGGTTATACACTGGAAACATGGCTGATGACATCCATCAGAAAAGCACACTCACCAGCTGAAGAATACCATAATGAGGCACAAGCTCAAACTAGAAATAGCATAGAGAGTAAGTTTGGGCTGCTGAAGTCAAGGATCCAATGTGTAGATACATATGTGGGAGCCCTGAAGTACAATCCCTGTACATGTACTGAAATCTTCACTGTCTGTGCAATGCTTCACAACATCATCCTGATGAAACAGCTTGAGTAAGATTAAGAAGCAGAAGGGCTGCACATCCCACCATCACTAGCGAGGTCACCATAGCCACACACAGGTGAGGAGTCAGAGGGGAAACTAGCAGCTGCCATGGGTGCAGGCGGATGTAGGTGTGCTTAATATGCTCTAGCACTGGCTAAGAGGCAATGCATATCACACTCACTCACCACTTAAGGGGCTAAAACCTTTACCCACACACATGCATACAGTAGCACTGATGCCAGGCAACAGTCACAACCTTTACCTTCCCATGTAATGGCTGTGTACTCCTAGCATCAGACAGAGTTAGCCCTGAACTAAAACTGTACCAACTGTCGGATTTACAAGGTAAGCGATGAACATGGAATATTAAAAAAATTGTGTAATAATACAAATGAATGGCATATCCTTCCATACTGCGACTTGGTAAAGTAATAAAGTAAAAGGTGGTTGATTTGTACAGAAATGACTTTATGTGACAGCAGTGACATATTAATACATGTGTCCTTTATCAAGTAATAGGCCTCAGGCATCAAATATGCAGACATTCATACCTCTCAAATGTACCAATTGACACAGAGTCCTCAGTTTGGCCTCATACTTTTGTACTGGCAAATCTTGAAAGAGAGAAATTAGAAATTCATGATACACATTTCAGTTTCAGACTTCATAGCCATCAGACCAATCTTAAAAAAACAGTGATGAAACGACTGTTATTCTATCAACTGTCTATGTTTGTAAGACCTGGATATTTAAAAACTCTCCCTATTTTCCAACCTTTTGCCCACTTTATTTATGGCTTGGACCAAGTTTGCTGCTGTAACAGATTGGGAATCAAGTACAGATTACAAACACCTGTACGAAAGTAATGTAAGAAACAGTATCATAAACACATGTACACTAAGCTCTAAGTCAAGTATGCACCCTGAGCATCAGACAAAAAGACTTATGTATCCCTGAATCCAAAAGATAGAAAACAAGGATATGGCACAGTTATAATCATTTGTACACATTGTGTGTGTGCGTGTGTGTGTGTGTGTGTGTGTGTGTGTGTGTGTGTGTGTGTGTGTGTGTTTGTGTGTGTGTATGTGTTGGGGGCAGGAGACAGGAGGCTTACACTGACATAAAAGGTAGTGAGTGCACGTGAGTATATAAGAGAAACAGAAAGAACATTTTCATTAAGTATGAAATGTCCACTGAGACACAATGAGCTGTAAGCCTCATGACTGACCCATTTAATTGTTATAAGTGTGTGTCTGTATGGGCCCTGCAGGTGAAATTGGTGTGTGACTGTCTGCAAGAACACAGCCAAGCACTGTGCTAGCTCTGCATCCTGGTATGTTGGACAGGTGTGAAACATGCATGGTAAAGGTGACAGTTCATTGTCGTCCTCCCTGACCCCGAGAACTGGCTCTGCCAGGAGTTGCAGTTATGGGAGCATGATCAAGGACAGCCACATTGGCTAACATCAGATGATGTAGCTGACTAATGCCCACGTGGATGCCATCATCCTCCCAGCAGACATTCCATTACAGATACCACCCATTCCATCGTGTCATACATCTGATCCATTGAATCGGTAACATGGAAACGTATCCTCTGAGGCCTTATTGGAACATGCCTGTACCTCCATGATGGCCCTATACATATGTCGAGTGGCATGGAAAGACACACCTGGATGAGGTTGAGGGTGGACAGCAGGTCTCCTCCGAGCAACCCAACCAAACTTCATGAGTGGCACCTCACTCACAATTTGGCTATGGTCACAGAAAACAGACACTGAAGCCACAGTAATCACACAATCCTGATCAATTATCTCACTCTCCACTTGTCTAATAGCTGAGTGCTCACTGGAATGAGTTTGGGTAGGCCTACTGGCTATGCCTGATGGAAACACAGAGAATGGCTGAATGTCAACCTTAGTGTCAGATCCAGCCTCTGCACCCCTGACTGTGCCTGTGTTTGGCCACCACCATCACCAGAGTCTGGTGATACTCTGATACCAGGTGGTAAAAGTCCTAAACTTCCCTGTCAGGATCACCTGTGATAATAAGCAACAAACACAGTAAAGAAATAAACAGGTACACTACTACAGTTCAATATATGCTAACAAAATAACACTGGTGCCACTATCACACATGGTACAGCAGTACACACACAGTCCTTACACCAACCTCATACATATGGATAAAGGAATATTTCTGTTAAATGTCCATGAGCACTGAAATAAAAAAGTTTGACGTACCAGGTGCAGATGAATAAAATGTTTCTATGGAGGATGATCCTGGAAGAAGTTAAGCAAAATTTAAGGACACCATCAGCACAATAACAGTAACAGAGGAAGAAACACATTTTGGCCTATATATGTCCATTAACAATACATTTTACTGAAACCCGGATGGTACCTCCACCACAAGTCCATGTGTAATGAACCAGAATGTGTTAAGTCTATAAATCTAAAACTAGTCCCCCCTTACATAAAAAAATATTTTTGACCTACTGACGTGAGCATATCCAGTATGCAACAGAAAGAGTCAATCAAACATTAGCAAAAGAAGTAGTCTTCTGTGCAGATAAATCCAAAGTAATAGCAATGTTCTTCTGTGTTTTCCACATAAACCAGTCTCCTCACCTTCAGATTTCCTAGCTACACGGTTACCTTTTATAGTGTAGATTCAGGGCTATGTGCATGGTGAAGATGCAAATGAGGTGTGAATTCATTAGAATTGCTGAATCCCAAACTCTTGCCTCTGTATAGGAGATGTAAACTTAGTGCAGGCACTCCATCAGTGTTTGTTGCTAATGGATTGCAGCTGTGACTAATTACTGATAGGGAGAAGGAAAACACAACAGCACTTCTTCAGATGCCCTTAACTCCAGTAGGTGTGTCTGCCAGGTTAGACTTACAAAGTGTGGAAGTAATTGTATAAAGGTTTTAAATGTAGGTAAGCGGGACACATTTCACAATTTCTATTCATTAACAACCAAACTCCACTGCATTTTTTGAAAGCTGTATATTATTGGCGTGTAATATTTTCACATACTGTAAGGAGAATGATAGAAAAATGCTCATATAGAATAAGAATGAACAGGATACACAGGTAAGACAGGGCTGCATTTGCACAAGTATTAGTCCCAAATGTTTGTGTGATCACTCATTGTACTTACATCTTAAATTAATGCATGTACAAGCAAGTCAGAAGTGTACAAGTGACATATGTCTTGTTAATACTGTGGGCGATTTTAGACTTGCTTGTATGCACAACAGTTTTCATCATATGCTGCTAAGCTGTGGCTGTGGGAAAGAGGGATAAGATACTCTTATTTTGTTTTGAAGGTCCATTGGTGTAAGAATTCAAATTCAGACTTCTACAAAATTGTTTATGTGTATCAACATTTACTTTGTAATGGTTGTTTATTTCATATATCTGTTTTTTTTAAATACCACTGTTTGCACAATGCACAGCTTAGTGCAAAGAGGGAAACAGAGAAATACAGTAAAATGTACTTCTATGATAATCAAAACATCAGTTATACCTTTGAATCATCTGCATGTGTAGTACATCTGCTAAACACGTTGATCTACACCTCATAGGCTATATGTAGATCTTGGTTCAGTCTCACCTTTGTCTTTTAAGGGTGAAACTTGATAAACACTGCTCACAAGGCTAAAACAAGCTTAGCTCTGCTTCTCACATTTATGCGATGTTTACCATTGCACAAACTTGGACTAATGTCTGACTCACAAAGCAGACAGAACATTTGTGGACAGGATGCAGACAGTTTCAATTTCCAAAAGGATGCATTGTTGCATTTTTTGCTTTCCATTCTATAAGCTCACTAAGCGGCATTGTGTGGTGGTTAGCAACCTTCCCCAACACCTGCAGGTCCAAAACATGTGCAGCCAGGAAGCAAACTGTCAACAATTTCAAAACAGATACATTTTATCAATTTTGTTGGGCATTGTACAAACATGCTAAGTGGAGATGCATGGTGATTAACACCCATAAGTTAATAATGAGCGGGGAAATATCCAAATGTTTTATAACTGTTCCTGTGGTCACAGGTGTAGGGCTGCAATACAGATGGTCATGAGTTCTAATACAGACAATTCCAAATATTTTAACTGTTGTTCCATGTAACTTTGTATTAACTGTCACATAAAAAATATATATAATTATAAATAACAATAAATAAGTATGTATAGCAGAGGAGCTCATATGAATCATATGTATGACTGAGGGTATAATGACTATGTTTTTGTAATTAAAATTCTGGTATCTGTCCTTGGATGGCCTTCAGACATCAATAAAGCTCATACACACATGAATGTATAAACCCCGGGATCTTGTCAGGTCGCACACATACATGGTTAACCCCTCAATCTGTCATGTGTATTTAAATGTAACTCTTGAAAAAGTCTGAGAAGCACTTCTTCTGTGGCACGGATGATAAATCACCACTGAGGAACAAACGGGTTTGTCTGTTATGCATAGGTTTGAATTTCACATAGTAAAAATTAATTTTATCAGTGTATAAACCCATACAATAAATGTGTCAGGTCATAACATTTATGCCAGCAGTACATGTTTGCAGAGTTAAATCACCTGACAGTCACAACAGCAAACAACCCTAAAACTAATGACAAGTGTCAAACTAACCTTCTTCTCTGTTTGATACTGTTGCTCTCTGCTTAACATCCTGCCAATGTGGTTGGCATCAATGTTCAGGTTTGTGCACTACCAGTATATGCGATAGCATGTATTGGCAGAAAATCATAGGTTCATATGTTCACAGGTGTGTACTAGGCTAATGGCCCTGGAGCCTTTACACGCCTAGCCCATATAAGTGCCCTGGTATCGTGCCACCTGAAGTTAGTTCCCAGTGCCTCTATCAAGTAGACCCGCTGCAGTGATCCCTTGGGTGAACTTTCTATTTCCCATCCACTCATCAGGATTTCTGTTGAAGAGGGCCAGTGAGGTGCTCTGCTTGACATATATGGGAAGTCTATTCCAGAGCATGGCAGTCTCTGGGTTATGAAACTGTCCCTCCAGCATGTTCTGTTGATTGTGGTAATGAAGTTGAGCACATTTCTAGTTATTGCAGTTATCTGTTGCAGTTATCTCTAGCCAGACATGTCTGCTGCTAGAAGGGAAGGCACCCAATTTAGGGTGCATGGCTGGGTTGTGGAGGAGCCCAGGATGTTTATTGGATTCCTTTTAATGCACCGTAACTGAAGGTTTTTGCAGGGGGACTATACAATCTCCCAGTACAAGTCTGAAGCTTGGAATAGTCTGGCCAAGGCTGTGTCCAGTATGACTGGCATTCCACATACTAGAGAACACTGAAGAACAGTGTAAGGATAATTTTAATACCTAAAAACGTGAAACAGGGATGCACTCAACCAGTGGCTGGACGAGTTCAGGACTGGGAGTATCCCACAACTATGTAAGCATACTAATAAAGAGAATTTATTGTAGACAGAAAGCTACATATAGGCCACGTTGGTATGCAAAACTCTCTTCTCTTGTTCTCATTCCTTCACAGCTAATGATGAGACATCTGTGAACAGGCAAGCCCATGCTGAGTGTATGTAGAGTCTGGGGGAAGCAAGGAGTATGTATGCAGCACAAGAGCAGTATTATTGTATTTTTTCAATTAAAATTCTTGTTTCTATGCAGTTGTATCAAAGTAAGCATGCATATTCTAACTGTAAATCAAACATGCATGCTTCAGTCTGTACCACAAACCAGGTGTAGAAGTCAACTTTAAGACTGCAGTCAGATGTGGTAGGTTCAAATACCACATGTAGAAAATAAAAAATGAATACAAACATCCTTCAAAACTTTAATTGCGTATATTATTTACTACACAACTGGTATGAATGGCCTTCTGTTAAGCTAATCTCTACAGCTGGACCAGGCATATGTGCATTAACTGTACATTGCAAAAGATTAGTCTAAGCAATCAGTAATCATAGTTAGTCTGTGTTAAAAGTATAGTTAAATATAATGTTCAGATATAATAACAGTTATTATTGTGATGGTGAATAGTATGTCACATATGATGGTACTAATGTTGTCTCTGTTTTTTGTCTTACCCCAAACCTTATCTCTTTTTTTTTATTTTGCTATGTGTTGTCAAGACATTTCCATGTCATCCATGCCTGAAAAATCACAAAATGCTTTACAGCACAGAGAGGTAGGCCAACCCCAGTGGCTCAGCCTGCCCCTGCTCCACCATCTCCGGCACCGACACCCAGCACATCTGGGACCCAACCTGGTAGTACTGCATGTACTGCTGTCACACTACCTGCACCCTCAGGTAGAACTACCCTGACATCTGGTGCTGTGGTACCCTCCAAGAGTATTGGCAGAGGTGATGATTTTATCACCCACCAGGAGATGCCAGGGTTGGTCTGTAAGGTCACGCACAGCACCATTGGTGCATACCTATGCTGGATGGAGAGGCTGCTCTCTCTCATGATCTATAGAGGAGACATCAAGCACTCCAGCAGCCAGTGGAGTAAGATGATGGTGATGATAGCCCTGTGGTGAGGACAAAATTCTCATTATCTCCATGTTTGATGGGTATGGGCCTGCATTGTCCCCTCCCTAACCCCAGTCATGGTGTCCCCGAACCTTTTGTGTCCCTCACCATCCCTGTGTCATGTCTTGTTTGTCCTGTTTGTTTGCATATGCTTATTCACCTACCCTACTTACCTGACCCAGAAAAACCTACATCCCTTACACAACATTCCCATCTTATTGAATTAAAAACGTGGGCATCTGTCCCACAAAACAATCATCATCCTATACAGAGTTCTCCACTTAGTCTTGTTGAAACACTTGATTTGGTCCAATTGGTTATACAATATGATTGTGTTATTGTCACCCCTCTTTGTTGAGGTGACAGTCCAAATCCAGCTAATATTCTGTACATATATCCCTTTCATACTATTGAAGAAATTGATAGCTATGGTTCTTACCTACCCCCTCCTGCATATTCCTGTATTGATTTTCCTTTGTTCTTCTCCCTGCTTGCTTCTCAATTTCACCACTTTCCTATCTACCCCATTTTAGCACCTTTAGTCTGGTCAAAAAATAGAATCACACACCACACACATAAGTACAAAAGGAGCAATGGAGTCCTTCAAATTTTGGCCTCTGTTTCTGTGTGGAGTTTGGCATTGAGCACCAGTGCTAAAAGCTAATGGTATAGCTACCTCCACACAATTCCATTTAAACAGACTGTGCTAAGGTAACACACAGTGAATGTAGACTTAAGAATGATTTCATTGCTGTATAAATACTTATTTAAAACTAATACATACATTACAATTCAAACGCTATCTCATCTGGGCTCCAAAAGAAATGTGTCAGTGCATTTAAACCTACTGCCACAGAGTCAGCTAAGCAGCATATGTGTTCTATACACGCAGTGCTCAAAACTCTAATAATTTTAGAAATTACACTCGTGTCTGCTTGCTGCTTAACTACATGCAAACAGAGAAAGCAGTAGAAACTTTATCTATCACGCAAACTCACTGCTCAACAGTGTACTATGGAAAGTACACAATAGCATGTATTACTTATGTTTATCATCTATTTAGTCTTCATCCCATGAAAGTACATGAAAAAACATAAACAAGGGGAAGGCACTTATTAAGTAAAAAACACATAGTTACACTGCAGCCATCTCTTACCTCCCCCATAGACTGCAAACTTGGTCTCACAGTGCTTGTTCACAAAAATATCAACTACACTACAGAAGTAAATCACAAATGCCATATTATATAATATATATGATATGCACATCTTTATAATGATAGTACACATTCAGATTTTCGAGTAGTTGTAGTAACTGTAATATGGATAGCTATTCCATACACTTTGTAAAGCTGGCTCATAAAGCGCACCTGTACATTTATTTATTTTATTTTATTTAACTTTTTTACTGGGAAAGTCTGACTAGGACAGAACCTATTTTCAGTGGATCCCCATGGAGAAGTGCTCCAGAAGCATGTCTTTGTAACGTTAGAAGCACAACAGAAAATATTACACTTTGCGCACTCATCAATCTGGTAACATGCAGAAATCAAATATCCTGACAGTTAGACATGGCTAGCTATCCATTTCATGCAGACTTCCCAACAGCTTCTCTCTAACATCCAATGATGATGTCATCCACTGTAAATTGTCCTGCAGCCTTGTGCAAGTCAAAGTTTTGCCGTGGTGCTTGCATTAACTACTGAGTTTTCCAGTCCATGTAATTAGCTAGGTAGGGTGTCTAATATGACTGCAGTCAACTGGTGTGTGCATCTGTTTTCTCAGAAGAGCATAATTCTGTATCTTACAGTCACCACTACAATCCCACAGAGTACCATTATTTTGACATTTGAACATACCTACACAAACATTTCATGTAGGCCTCCCAATATCTGCTCCACAACATCTAATGATGATGTCATCCTCTATAAATTGTCCTGAAGTCGGGAATAAGTCAGACTTGTGCCATGGTACTTGCACTGATTACTGAATTCTCTAGTCCATGTACTAAGGCAGGGGTTCTAATCTCACTGCAGTCAATTGGTGTGTGAGTGATTGTTTAGTCAGAAGAGCATAATTGTGTATCCTGCAGTTATCACTACAATCCCATGGAGTACCAATATTTTAAAAAGTAACTAAACAGCTCAGAGTGCAGAGAGGTGCAGAATAGCAAGACCAAGTGAAAAAAGAAAGCTGCATCAAACTTACACAACCACCACATTTATTAACAAAAAATAAAAATAAGATAACGTTAATGTTTTCACGACTCCTCTTGTTGCCTCTTCAGACAAACTGAACAACTCTCCAACCAGTTTATATCACATGTTAGCTATCAGCTGATAGGAATCAAATGTTCCAATTATACAATTAAAGCAAGCTAATGTTCTAGTCAGAGAATGCTATAGCAAATTACATCTAAAATTTTAAAAAGCCAGCCCATAAAAATGCATATGTGAAAAGATAAATAAACATCTCTAAATATATATATGTAGGAAAACCTATATACATAATATCTATTAGAATATACATAAATATACTATAGTAAATAGTTTAAAAATACAGTCAATAAGTATGCATATCTAAAAGTATATACAGACATCTCTAAATACATATATAGAAAAGCTTGTATGCATACTATCTATTTAAATGTATATATATATATATATATATATATATATATATATATATATATATATATATCAGAATATATTTACATAAAAACCGTATAAAGACAAATTCTTAAAAAACATATATTGCTATCTAAAAATACTAAAACAATCATCTTGGAACAAAAAAAAATTCTTCATATTCTCCATATTTTGGCAGTTGGACATACCTACACATCCATTTCATGCAGTCCTCCCAATATCTTCTCCACAACATCCAATGATGATGTCATCCACTATAAATTGTCCTGAAGATGTGTAAAAGTCAGACTTGTGCCATGGAGCTTGCTTTAATTACTCAGTTCTCTGGCCTATGTATTAGATAGGGGTTCTAATCTCACTGCAGTCAACTGGTGTTTGTGTGTGCATATGTGTGTGTGTGTGTGTGTGTGTGTGTGTGTGTGTGTGTGTGTGTGTGTGTGTGTGTGTGCGTGAATGTACTCTTGCTTGATATTGGAGAGTCCATTTTACACCAGCGTGTGAAATACTGCTATTACCAACTTCCACTCCCAGACACTGCTGATGTCATCAGGTATAAAGTGTTGTCTGACACTTTTTAAGTCAGACTTGTGCTGTGGCCCTTGCATTAAATATGGGGTCTCTAGTCAGTGTAGTTATGTAGTGGCTCGGTTCTCACTGAAGCAAACTGGTATGTGCATGAGTGTGAGTGTCTGAGTGTGTGAGAGTGTGAGTGAGTGTGTGAGAGTGTGAGTAAGTGTGTGAGTGTGTGAGTGTGAATGAATGTGTGTGTATGCACTTGCTGGATATTAGAGAGAGCATTTTACACCTGCATCTGGGATACTGTTACTACCATCTTCCTCTCCCCAGACATTGCTGATGTCATCAGGTATAAAGTGTTATCTGACACTCTTCATGTCAAACTTGTGCTGTGGTACTTGTGTTTAATATGAAGGTCTCTACTCAGTGTATTTAGATAGGTAGGGATTCTGTTCTCAATGCAGTCATCTGGGGTATGTGTGTGTGCACTTGCTTGACATAGGAGAGAGCATTTTACACCAGTATGTTGGATACTGCTATTACCATCTTACTCTCCCCAGACCCTGCTGATGTCATTAGGTATAAAGTAGTCTCTGACAATATAAAAGCTGTAAGTAGGTGTCTTTAGAACAATATGTGAGTCCACAGCTTTTACTGACACTCCTCAAAACATATTGTTGCAGCTTACAATAACTATGTCATCTTGTGTAACATGCCCTCTGACAATATTAAAGACAAACTTGTGCTGTAGGTGTACCATTAACTACTGTGTTTGCAATCTACTTTGACTATGCATATAGGTGTTCTAATCTGGCAGCAAGCTACTTCTGTGTCTATACATAGAACTATTACTTATGATACAATTTTACACAGGGATGTGACTCCACATCCATGCCATACAGTGCTTGCAATATGTTCCCCTCAGCATAAAATGATGCTATCATATGCCATATACTGCAATGTGACAGTGTTGCAGTCAGATATATGTGGTGTTGCTACTGTGACATTAGATGGCATTCACATTCTATTCCTACACAGTTGTAATGTTCACATCAGGCCCAGCGTACTGCTGTGTGTTTGGTTGCTGATACATTCTGGTCATTGTGTGATTTTTAGAATAGCTCTTCACGGCACTGCCTCTCGGGGTCCATTCAAGTAGACCCACACATCCTCCTTTGTCATCTGACCACCTGACATCCTTCCTGCAGAGGAGTGAAGCATGTCCTCATGTCAAATATGTGTACACATATCATGAGGCAGAGTCCTTCCATGAGCCTATGTAAGACATCTCCTGACAACTGCATGTGTGATTGCCAATTCTGTTATGGTGTGGTGCACATATCTCATATAGACTGTGGCAGAATGTAATGTGATCTAAAAATATACATATACACACAATAATGCTACTATCTTCCATAATATACATATAGGGATTTTTAAGTTCATTTTATAATAATGGCTAGGATTTTGTGTGATGTTGGCCATCAGACTAATATTGTCCTATGATCATATGATCACTTAACATGTCAATGTTGCTGTCAGTGACATATGCTATATTGAGATGTGGCTGTGCTGTATGGCTACAAGAGGGCATTATGACCTGTGACATGAGCTACTGTGCTGATGCTCATTGCTGCCATTACATTACATGCTCTGTCTATAACAGCTGTAATAATATACTCCCTGAGAACTGATGACATAGGTTCATGGTTTCAGAAGTGGTAACTAGGCTGGTGGTCCTACAGCCTTTACAAACTTAGCCATGTTAATCAAAAGTGCATCAATTGTCCTCATTAGGTTGATGCAATTCACCGAGTGAGTATATGGTCAACACTGACTTCTCTGTCCATGAGGGACATGGGTGCCACATCTGGGGTGAATTTGCAGACTCTTATCCATTTGTCTAGGTTGTTCTCAAATAGGGTCAGTTAGGAGTTATGCTTCATGTGATTTGGAAGTTTAGATTGCCATTAGATTTGCAAATGTGCAGCATTTCTATCAGTGCAAGGTCAGAGCTTATCCTGTAGGCCAGGCACATGTCACCTCTCAAAAGCCAATTTGATACAGAGAACAGTGACAAGGCTTTCAGTCTATTCATGTACATATTGGATTGTTTTGAAGGCCATGTATATTCCTGTTGAGAAATCTCTGTGATCTCTCCAGCTAATGCAAGTGTCTGGTGGGGTACATGGAAAGGGGAGCATTGTACTCCATTAGTGTTCTACTGAGGGTCAAGTACATTGGTGTTATAACATCTGCAGAGCTGGATGTGATGCCCTTACTTTTAAGGTGCACAATGTAGAAAGCTTTCCTCACCAGTGTGGAAACTTGTTGGTCGAATTTCAGATTGCTATCTACCTGTGTTTCCAGGTCTGCTAACACTGGGTTGGAGCTTAGGGGTAGTGTTGTCAATAGATTGCTTAGTAAGCAACCTGGGATGTTATCTGGTAACTGTGAGACCATGTTTCTAGCCTTAGTCAGTACAGATATGACCTGATCTCAACAGATGCATGACAGAGGACTGTTGTCAGGTATGCTTTGGAATATGGCCTGTGGGACCAGGGGTGTGAAGTATTTGCCAGATCTGTCATCTTGTAGCTTGGCAATTTCCTCTAGTGCAGCTTCACATTTATACACCTAGCATTAAACAACAGAACCTTGAGTTTGCCTCTAGTGGATTTTGTTATGTTGGAATTATTTAAACTGTGACATTGCCTAAAAAAGCCACTATGGGTGAGGCAAGCATAGGTGCAGACCATCTCTGGAAAAGCAGCATAGCCTGTCAATCATCTAATTTCAAGGTAAAAGTTACTGGATCCACCAGGATTGACACCAGAAGCTAAGCCAATTGTTGATGTTGATAATTTCTTGTTTATAATATAGCATAATCCTGGGTGCCAGTACATTCTACATATGCATTCACTGTGCAGTCTGTACTGTATCATGTTGATATGTGATTAGTGTTCATGTCACAACTGTCTTCATTGACATGTCCTCATCTCCTGAATTAATGTTTCACATGTCCTTTTTCCCTGTGTTCATTCCTACGATTCACCTCTGCGTCCTTATTCAAGACACACTATTTCTCCTAACTGCTGATTTATAATGTAGTCTATGTACCCTTACTGACTGATCATTTACACAACTTTTGTTCAGTATACATGAAACAGGTTTCCACAATACCCTACTCTGTATAGACTGTCATTTAATATGTTGGCACTATGTACAATTCCTTATTAATAACCCTGGTAATCACTATGGTGTTTTGTACAAACTCACACACCTAATTTACTCGTAGGTGAACAGGTTTACAAGTTTTCTGTTGTCTGTGCTGCTTTACATGATTTCCTGGCCAGCAACAGTGTTGCTAGCCAAAAAACAGTGCCTATTTACATTTAGACATGGTGCATGGCATGAATATATAATTAGCACTCATCATGCAAACGCATAAACTCCATGTAGGCTTCCTGGTAAGCCTACAAGGAGTTTCTTGAATCACCTAACCTGAACAATTTTTGCTTGCTGTTGCCAGGAAAAGTATTACAAGAAAATTTAAAAATCCTTCAGAACCACAATTTGAAGAATTTTTGTATCTGCTTGAAAGATACTGCCATAAAGAAATAACAACTAAAAATTATAATTTTTCTTAGTAATCTTAAGAATAATCCTTGAAACTTTTGTATCTTAGATAGGCACATATTTGATATTTGAAATCTTATTAATAGTTTGTGTCAATTGTTTATAATCTGGTCTCAGGCATTTTGTAAATATGTTAATACTTTATTCATATTTTCATTTGTTTAAAATTTGTATTGTTAAATGTAATTAGTATAAGATATTTAAACGCTGAATACTTTATGTAATCTTTTATTAATAAAAACAATAAAATATTTTTGAGCAAAAAAATAGTACTAGAAGGTTTTCGTTTAATATTTTTTCAATTGTTTTTAACTATTTAATGTTTTATAACCTCACTGGTTGGTTTTTTTTTTTTTTTTCTTGCCTAAATGTTAATTGTTAAAGGGACTTAATTAAACAATTTTCTTTCAGGAGAATTAGATGTTTAATGCTGATTTGTTTGTATTGGATGTTTGTGAGCAGATGATTTAATCTAATTTTATTTAAACTCAAACTGAAACTCTGGGTTGTGATGAAGTCCTATGAAGTGTAAAGGACAAAATCTCATAACCTGTTGAGTTTTTTGTTATATTAAAATTTTACAGTTTTCAGATTTTTTTTCACCAACTGTTTTTTTTTTTTTTTAATTTTGGATATTATTCTAAGAAGTATGTGGTATACAGGTAATGGCTAAGGCTGGTACACTATGTGAGCTTTGAACTTTTCTTGGGTTTACATTTTGGCTGCATGTATACACATACTTTTCTCTGGATAACTACATTTGCTAATTTGCTGACTAATGGATGTTGTCAGAAGTCTACTGTTACCTTCCTATAAGTTGCCTCTCTGTCTGTCAGTCTACCAATAAAGATGGAGTTTATACTGGATCAGCTAGATGTTCATCTTTTGGTAATTTGTCTGCTTCCTTTCTCACAGATCAGAATGGACCACTTCACATTATGTCATTTCATGGTTTCATATTTTTGGCACCTGACACCTGTCAAAGTGATTATTTATCAAAATGTATAACTATGCTGGTTGGTGACTTCTGTCAGGCTATGTGGAACATTGCCTAATTTGGTACATTGTTATTGCTTCTCTCTAAAAATACACTCATGATTTCACAATGAAAGTTGTGGTCTCAAATTGACATGGAACTTCTCATTCCTTTTGATAATTGTCTGCAGATCATGTGGGACATTGTCTGCTTTTAGGATATAATCCTTGCTTCTGGGTTAAAAACTCAGTTCATAGGTGAATACTAGGCTAGCCTTGCAACCTGAAGGCATCCCACGAGTTATGCTGCCTTAGATGTTACTTGAAGGGGGTATATGCTAGTTACAGCATGATTTAATGGTTGTTTTTTAAGGACAAATTTTTGATTTCTCTTCCACTGGTCCAGGTTGCACTTGAATAGGGTCAGAGAAGGGATCTACTTCACATGGATGGGAAGCCTGCTCCAGAGAATGGGTATTCTCTGAGACAGATATCTTTTCCTCCAACATGTCCTATTTATATCACAATTGAAACTTAAACCCCAGATTTAGTAGTTTTAGTACTGTTCATTTTATGGATATGTAAAAGGTCCATCAGAGTGGGATACATGGATTTTGTGTATGCCATAAATCACCTCTCAGCAAATTGTAAGACATGGAGAACAGAGACAGGGCTTTGAAGTGACACTGTGTTTCTGTCCTGTATTCTTTTTGTGAGGAACCATTGGGGACATTCCAGTTATTGCATGTGTCTGATCAGGTACATACAGAGGACGGAGTTATGCTCAATGATGAGTCTGATAATGGCTATGTAGAATAGCACACTGACTTCCCTGGACCTAAATGCTATGCCCTTACTTATAAGTTGAGTGACACAGAATGATTTTTTTACAATCTTAGACACATTATTAGTTGAAAGCCAGATTACTATCTACATAAGTCCCCAAATCCCTGACTACTGTGTCTACTTTTATGGGTGTTTTATCAATGAGGTAATTTCCCTGGGTGTCTGACTTCCCAAAAGGTACTATTATGCATTTCTTGGCACTGAGTTTTAAGACATGGCTTTGACACTAGTCATTTGTGTTAGGCCTTCCTGTAAAATGTTAGTATCTTTGGGGAGGGTGTTCCATGATTGTTCCTAGCTTGCAATCATCTGCAAACCTGATAAGCTAGAGGCCCTTGGCATTGGCCTTGACTTCCAAAAAATTTGTTGTACAACCTGTTTAATTTTGGATTCCACCATGGTGGTTTGTTTTCTGAGTTAGTTTTGGGCTTACTTCTGGTAGGCACAGCAGCCTCTCTACAATCACTGACATGGTTACTGGATTGATTCTTATTATGAAGGAAACTGATTTGTGGTCTGACCTTACCAGAGAGGACATGACGCTTGAAGGGTGCAGTGTTCTCCCATATTTGTGAGTACCACACCCAATATGTTTGTACCTCTAATAGGTGTATGCACTAACTGGTCTGGAGTGTTTGTGTTTACAAAGACTAGGAATCAGTGCACCTGCAAATTTAGGGTCATGTAAGATTCCCAGTTTATTGAGGAATAATTAAAGTCCTCCATGAGTATGGCATTTGTTTGAATAATGAGTGTCTGCAATAAGTCTAATTATGAGCTATGGGTTTTATGGGACAGAGAGTGACCTATAGCTTGCTAGGATCTAGGATATGATATGGGACTTTGCCTGTGGTAATCTGGACATGGAAGAACTCCAGTACGTCATCCAGTTTAACCCACCAAGAGGTACACTTGTAATTAATGTAGATCAAGACACTTCCATATTTAGTCCCTGTCTCTGCTGTTGTTAGCCTAAATGTGTGGAAGGCACTGAAACTTTGTACTGTTAGGGTACTCTGTGCGATAGCAACAACACCTTTAGATTTTCTTGGGGTGATTTTGTTATGTTGGAAGGTTTGTCAATCTGGCATTGTCTAAAACAGGCTCTGTGGGGAAGGACAATGTTAGCCAATATTCTAAAGCCTAGAGGGGACAGGTGCAGACTATCATTGGTAAAATGATGTGGTTTCCTAACCAAGAACTCCCACACAGACAAATATTGTGAACCCCCCCCTAGAAAGACACCAAAAACTAAGCCAGTTGTTAAAGTCAATCATCATATGTTTGCATAGTGGCATCATCCCTGGTGAAGGTAAAATGTTGCTCAATGTTAGGCAGACACCAGCCTGTGACACATAGACTGAGAGCTCCATAAGCCTCTCTTCATATAGTCAAGGGAGGTATGTCTTAGGTCATTTACACCTAGATGGTTTATGACTGAATCATACTGGTACCTGTGATGCAGTGTCTTGAGTACATGCATAACTTGGTGGATCCTGGCCTCAGAAAAGGTAGCTGACTATTATTTTCTCTTTATTTACTCTCATGAGTGGGATATCAGTATGTCACACAATGGAGTCTCCTATAACAGAGTCCTGGGTAGTATATTGGCTTGCTTATGGGTTTGCTAGTTGAGGCTCCACTGGGTGTGGCTCTATGTCTAGTGTTAGGTGTTGTTTATGTTGAGTATTTTTGGGATTGCTGAGAATAATTTTTGCAGATGGAATGTCTTGGAGTTCTTGGGGGTTTGGGAAGATTTTATTTAATTGCCTCAGCATAAGTAAGTCTATGTGTGGCGTGCATATTGGGTTGGGTGCATATTGTATATGGTTCATACTATATGTGATGGGCATAGCATGTGTGTTTCTTTCAACCGAATTGTTACCATGAGTGTTTGCACATGAGTTTTGCCTACAGAGTCAATGTGTAGCTACATCTCTTGTATACTGTATTAGTTTCTTTGAGGATTAAATGGTTGTCATTGAACATTAGAAAATTGTCTCAATATACCCATATCCACCAAACTGACTAGGGATTATCAGGAAAGTGCATATCCATGATGCCAGGTACTTTATTGGGTGAGCTACAAGGGTACGGTGCACAGGAGGTTTGTAGTTGGATGACTAAGGGTGTTTTGGGGGCTACTAGTTCCAGTCTCCTTCCACATCCCAAAAAATGGGCTGTAGGTAAACTAGTGACCAGAAATAGGTATATGTCCCATGGTACAATGAGTGAGAGTTTGTGTGTGTGTGTGTGTGTGTGTGTGTGTGTGTGTGTGTGTGTGTGTGAGTGAGTGAGTTAGTGAGTGAGTGAGTGAGTGAGTGAATGAGTGAGTGAGCAAGTGTGTGTGTGAGTGAGTGAATGAGTGAGTGTGTGAGTTTGTAAGTGAGTGAGTGAGCGAGAAAGTGTATGTGAGAGTGTGTGTGTGTGAGTGTGAGTGTGAGTGTGTGTGTGTGTGTGTGTGTGTGTGTGTGTGTGTGTGTGTGTGTGTGTGTGTGTGTGTGTGAGTGAATGTGTGTGTGTGTGTGTGTGTGTGTGTGTGTGTGTGTGTGTGTGTGTGTGTGTGTGAGTGTGTGAGTCTGCGCGTGTGTGTGCACGTGTGTGTGTGAGTGTGCGTGAGTGTGTGTATGTGAGTGTGTGCATGTGTGCGTGTGCACGCACGTGTATGTGTGTGTGTGTGTGTGTGCGCGTGTGTGTGAGTGAGTGAGTGAGTGAGTGAGTGAGTGAGTGAGTGAGTGAGTGAGTGAGTGAGTCTATTTTTCAGTGGATTGACAGTTTATTCTGGGAATTAAAGATCTTCTGCCTTTGCATGTTTTGGGTCCCATGATAGTGTCTAGCTCACCACTGACCCTGCTTTGGGTTATGTATGTAAATTAAAAATTAATAAGTGAGTGAATGAATGAATGCCAAATGAAAATAGAGACAGAAAGTGATTGAGTTTACAGTACCCTGGTATATTCCCCTAACTCCAAGGTACATCAATCTCATAGTTAGCATATATAAATAGAAATCATGTGTGGAGCAAAGTGCCTCTTTTTTGTGGGAAAACAAAGTGGAAAAAAATGCAAATATATTTTAATGGCATTTTGGAGACCTTTGAGATTCACTGCATTTTTGGAAATCAAACCTCATATCTTATATTTACAGAACTTGCAGTTACGGGCATCAGACTATGTCCACAAAGCCTGTAAAACCACATATAGTGATATCTAGTATTATGTATTCCACAGATTAATCCCCTTATTGTCTAGTTGCAGACAACAACACTCTTGTTTACTAATTTATAATGAAATGTCACTCTGCAGTGTAGTTAATCTTATTCTGGTGTTATTTGTAATCATTTACTATTGTTAAATTCTTACAAGCTACTGAGTTCTTTTCAATTTGTCATTTCCACTTGTTTCCCTCTAACAACTTAGATCAAGATTCCAAGAGTTTTCCGGTTCATACCAGATGTTGTTTCATTAAGGAATTTGTCTTATTTGTGTGAGATAGGCCAGCATTGAAAATTCTGTCATTTTTACTGTTGAACACAGCCCACAATGTTATATCTTAAGACTGGATCTTGCTGTGGTTTTTAAAGTGCTATTAAGAACATTTTAAAAGTTAATCTGAAACTCTTTTTCCAAAATGTTAGCTGCTGGATAAACTCTAACATCACGAACAGGAAAGAAATAAATTATTCTGCAACACTACATAATCATGTCTACAATTGCCTTCATTTTGTCTCTTTTTAATTTCTCCAAATCTTTTGGGTTTCTAATACCATGACAGGATTGGACCCCATTCCTAAGTCAAAGTATGATTAAAGTTCATGAAATTAGTATTGTTTCAATCTTTGATGTCAGCCAGAAGTGCTGTTCACAGCACCTGCAATGTGCCCAGTAATGACTCCTTCTGCAATTCATACGGAGTTACATGAATCAATAACATATCTAAATATGATTGTAGATTCTTTTTTATAAGACCCGTTGCTCCTACTACTACTGGAACTGTCTGGGTATCTTTGTTCCACATTGCTCTCATTTCTGCCTGCAAATCCCAATATTTTATGACTTTGTGTCTCTCTGTATGCAAGACACTGTAGTGACTGGATGTAGCGATTTCAATGATCAATGCTACTTTTGTCTTCTTTTCATGGACCACTATGTCTGGTTTTCTTGCCTCTGTCTTTTGAACTGTAGGTAATGGGTGATCCTATGTGATGCAAACTTCATATTTTCTATGATGATTTGTGGCTCATGTTTCCAGTGTTTTTCAGCTTCTTCAATATTATAATTTTTGCACAATCCCCAGTGCAACATCTTGCCACATTATTATGTCTTTCAATATACAATCTTTCTGTCATAAGTATTTCACAACCAACAACAGGGTGTGCAACTGTTTCCAATTTGGTTTTACAAAACCTACATTTGTCTGTTTCTCCCATATGTTCCATGCACTTTGTAAACCAGCATGTACTTAGTCCACTATCTTGGGCTGCCACTGTTAACCTTTTGTCTTTTGGTTTGAATTTACCTCTCCTTAACCATTCCTGCATTCGATCCTGACCAACATGAGGTTGTTCCAGGAGTTTTCTATACTTGCAACTATAGTTATGCATTTTCCACATTTCTTGCCTTCTCATCTGATCCTTCACCTTATATTCTTTCTTTTGTTTTCTGGCACATTCAGTTGCTGCCTGATTTTTATCTACTTCTGGTTTGATTTCCATTCCTGCTTGATGCTGATATGCTTCTGCTAGACTAAGGGAAGACATTGTAGATTTAGTCTCCTCATGTTTCAATGCTTTCACCATGTTTTGGTCTACTGAGGTCAGCAGATGTGTATGCAGTCCCACGATTGCAGATCTATACTTGCAATCAATTTCAAGGAGAAATATACTACCTTCAGAATGGGGAATATATAATCTTGGTATGCACTGATTTTTATAAATCATTTGAGCATGAAGCAGCCTTCTTGTTTTCCTGTCTAATCTATCCAACACCTTTTGGGGCCAGTCAGTCATTTCAAAACTGTAAGTTAGGACAGGAAGAACAAATCAGTTTATAGCTTGAACTTTGTTCCTAGATGTCAGCATTGTTTTCAGGATTAATTTAAGTCTTCTAAAATATTCCTTACTCAGTTTTATTCACATTTGTTCATGTTTTATTTTTGATCCTTCATCAGTTCGCAAATATTTATACACTCCTCCTTGCTCAAGTTATAACATTCTTGTCCCAAACTGATGTTTTCTCTGTGTTGCAGTTTTCCTGCTTTAAATGTTGCTTTTGCACATTTATCAAGACCAAATGACATTATAATATCATCTGAAAAAATTCTGACCACTTGCAGCTGGGCTTTTAGTTCCTTGTTGGATGAACTATACAGTTTTAAATCGTCCACAAAAAGATGAAAAGTCTTTATACTTTGTTGTTTTCTGGGAGCCAAATTATAGCCATGACCTAATCTGTTAAGCAGATAGCTAAATGAGTTAATGACAAGACAAAATAGCAACAGTGACAGAGAGTCACCCTGGAATATCCCCCTTTGGATTTTTATCCCTGGAATAATAGTTTGTCCTTTATCATGGCTTAACTACAAAGTGGTTTACCACTGTCTCATGGTCACTGTGATGTAGTTTATCAGTGCAGGGTGTGTATTATATATTTTTAAGCACTTGTTTATCCATGAATGTGGGATACCATCAGATTCTTTTTTTTTGTAGTCTGTCCATGTCATACTTAGACTCTCCCCCTTTTTACAGTTCTCCACTATGACTTTATTTAACAACAAATGATCCTTTCTATGACTTTCTTTCATTAGCTTTTTGTTCTATTGCCATAATTGAGTTTTCCTCTAAATGACTATAAACTGTCAGCATCATTTCCAGTGTATAGTTTATATGTCATCAGAAGGCAAGTTATCTGTCTATAGTTTTTAGGGTAGCTTGCAGGTTCACTCTTAAGTAGGAGCATTGTTTTTCCTGTTGTTAGCCAGACTGTTGTCTGTTCGGAGTGCACATATAAATAATTTTTACTCATGGCTAAATCTTCATGCACAGGTGTTAAAATTTTTAGCCTGAAGTTAGATACTACCTCTGAGCCACGGGTTTTCCAATTAGAGGATGTTCTTAACTTTGTTTCAGTCTCTCTGGCTGTTACTTCATCCCATTTCATATCCTGTATATTTGAACTTGTTATTCTTTTTTTTTTTTACTTCTATCCATTTAGCGTCTTCATTATGTTCCATAGGATCTTCATAAATATTTCCCCAAAATGTATCTATTTTTTTTTTTACTTCTTCTATCTATTTTGCATCTTTGCTATGTTCCACAGAATCTTCATAAATATTTCTCCAAAATGTATCTATTTCTTCTTTTTTTTTTTTTCTTTTTGGTGATCTTTCAATTCATTTTACCTTGTTTCCCAATTCTCTATAAAGCTTTTTCTGGTCATCAATAAATTGCTTATTTTGTACTTTTCCTTTATATTTATCTGTGTATCTTCCACATTTTTCTGCCTGGGCTGATATTTTCAGTTTATTATTTGCAATAGTTCATGATAAATCCTGATCTGTTATAATACTGACCATTGCTTTTATCATGTATATTTTTTTGAGTATTTTTGTAGATCTGCTCCCTCTTCGATACTCTTCTAACAGTGACACTTCTTGTCCTAATTGCTTTATAGTTTTCTCTGTTCGATACTTACATGATGGCATTTGATTTCTCCCCATAATTTCCCTCACTTCCCTGTGTTCTTGTGGTAGAACTTTTATCTGTTATTAATTTGGCTGCACAGTAATGTATCCTATTTCCTTCTGTTATATCACATGAATCTCTATGGACAGTCCTAATTACTGTGTTCATTTATTTTATCAAATTTTTAACTTTTTGGGTTTTATTGACCTTCTGCATTCTATTTCTTTCATTGATCTTAATACCTCTATCCATCTCTATTAAGTCATGTAACTCTTCTCTTAAATCGCTTTCTTCTAGACTGAGGGCGCATTCTTTGTTCGCCATTTCCTGCTGGCATTCTGCAGAAAGTGCAGAGCTTCTTCCTGTGCCATGTTCTCTTAATTTTCGCCCTGTGTCATCCATTGCTCCTTCATAAGTCCAGTGTGGTGTTGCTTATATCCTTGCAATTCCAAACAATTAAGCACAGTATAAAAATTACAGGCCCTGTCATCTGCCTGTCATGCTCTTAGGACTGACAGTGTTGAGACACTGATAAATAGGAAACATATTGTACCTTGTGGTATGTATGCTCAGTAGTGATTCAACGTACTTGTAATTCATTTTTGTCATGCCAATTATTCTTTGTGTTCTTGCATTATTTGTATTATTTTGGAGCTTTTCTCCTCAGGTCTCCACTGAAAAAGGGCTTTTTGCCCAGTTGGA
The DNA here is from genome assembly GCF_019279795.1 of Protopterus annectens. NCBI lineage: Eukaryota > Metazoa > Chordata > Ceratodontiformes > Protopteridae > Protopterus > Protopterus annectens. The sequence continues at coordinate 147,939,454 of NC_056750.1, forward strand.
CTAACCCAGTTAACAAATGTTAGATAAATAAATGAAATATAAAATAAAATTGACAATTTTTCAAATAACAAGAGCACAGATGAGTGAGTTTATTGGCATCTTGTTTAAGGAGAGAAGCTTTGATCACTTAACATAGTCCTACTGTTTACTTTTTTTACTTTATTAAAATGTAAATGGGACATGAAATGCTTTTTTCTACCTTACAGTAAGCACAAATTAGAGCAGTTCAATTAACTCACTCAATCTTATAACACCTTTTTGTATACTTCCAGTTTACACCCATACCTTCTTATGCCATTCAGAACTTTTTTGGATCTAGCTTCTTTAACTAAGTGACTTAACAGCTAATAATAGGCAATATTAGAAAGGGCATGGAGTTATTAACAAAATGGCACTAAGATTGTTAGCCTAGGATGGCCTGCAGTGGAGAAAATAATCTTTATTTGCCCCTTTTTATTCATATTTTTATAGTTATGTTTACACTTTCATAACTGCGAGTCCTGCAGGTGTATAATGTGAAACACTAATGTGGGAGATATGACAATTCACTGAAAATGCCAGCTTATATCATACCATGTTTGAAATATTCTTAGATTTTTGTTAGTAAATATGAAAATAGAAGTTCTATATGTCATTAATGCTTCAAAAACCAAGTGGCTTACAAAGTTTTGCATGAGCTTGGGTGCAGAAAACTGCCTTTAATATTGGCACTGTAAGTTGCACATCTTGAGAAATATCCAGTATTACTTGTATTACAATTATACAATTAAACATATGGTGGGAATTGAGGGAAGCTTACATGATAATTTTTATTATGTATACATCACAGTGTGATGCATACATGGGTCCAGCAAGTTTTGGATTCCGTAAGCTTCATGTAGCGGCTCTCAATCATGCACACTCACATGGAAATATGGACATTTTCATGGAATACAAATTTCTGCATAAGTAGCTGAAATTCATGCTAATGAAGCAAATAAACATGACTGAGTATTCCAACAACCTAAAATGAAACCATGTACATGTAGGCAGTGTACTCAGAAAATACACGAGTCTACATGGAAACAAGGGCATGTAAAAGTCCTGAAATACTGACCAAACTGACCCATACAGGTAACACCACACATATTATGGGCTCAGTACATACTGTGGACGCTAGAAAATCATTCTTTCAAAAAAATGTCACTATAACTGCCATGACATAAATGCACCTTTGGTCCCCCACCCCAAAATGAAGAATAAACTTGTATGTAATGCAGGCTGCTAACATGGTGAAAATGCATGATACAGAGTATTTTAATGTACTGTAACCATTATGTCATATGCATCACATATTTAGGCAAAGTAATACCTTGCCTTGGGTTTATAACACTGTGCTTATGTGCAGTTTCCCTACTTACACGGCTTCTAACCATGTAGATTCCAGGTTGTCAGCATGGCCATTAGGCAAATGAGGCCAAAACTCAGTAAATTTGTTGAATCGCAAAAAAGAGTAACTCTGTAAGGATGATAACATTGTGTAGGCACCTACACAGTGTTTTTGTTTTCAATGGATGTCAACAGTGAGTGATGACATGGGGGTGTCAGCTTCCCCCTCCTTTTTTTTCTTAACATGTTTGCGCATTGGTGCATTGTGTTTATGTAACTATTCCTGTGGCAGCACATGTATGTGTACGGCTATAGACTCAATGATCCTTGGTTCAAGTATAGAATGTACAAACTTTACTTCACGTTTTATGTTCCATGTTTGTGCGATATGAGGAAAACAGAGATAAAAATATGAATTTTGCTTATGCTTATGTTATTTCGACAACTGTGCATGGAGCTGTAGGAAGGTGCATATAGTGCACTACTGAGCACTAAGCAGGTGTGTTACATTCATGCTAATTACAGCCTAAGCAGGTGAATTGCATCTTAATTAGCCAATTCCACACTGTGAACCTATTCAACAAAAGTATAAAGCATCCATGTAGACTGCAGTTTTATTTTCCCTCTACACTTTAATATCATTGGAGTAGAGACGTGGACATTTTAACTGACACAATACTAGGGGCTGCTGCAGCTATTCTACATCTGTATGTGCTAGAGGCTGAAGCCAGTGTTGCTGGTGCTGCTGGCAGCAGACCTAGGCTGAGAAAGAGAAAAGTGCTCAGGCCAATGGTAACTTTCCAGATGCTACATGAGCTGGAGATTATAGAGCACTACAGGGGGACAGGGACACATTACACAAACTCTGTGAGCTCTACTGCCCTCAGCTCAGAGCCAGAGCCAACTGAGGGGAACCCATCCCAGTGGAAACTAAAGTATGCGTAGCCCTTAGAAAATTAGCTAAAGGTTATTTTCAAAGACCAACTTGGGCATGATGGGTATGTCCAGGCATCAGCATTCAGGATCCTCCACCAGTTCCTGGATGCTATGCTCATACATGCCAATGAGCACATATATTTTCTTCCTTTGCTGAGGAGAGTGTCAGCAATATGCAGCAGTTCTACCATGTAGCTCAGTACCCTGAGTACTGGGTGCCATAGACTGCACTCATGTCCACATCAAGGCACCACTTGGTGAGCAGGGTAGAATCTATATTAACCACAAGTGATACCACTCCATCAACTGCCAAGTCATATGCAATGCCCAGAGCATTATCTTAAATGCGTGCGCTGCCAACCCTGGCAGTTATCATGACTCTCATATCCGGCATATATCACAGCTGTACAGATGTTTGCTAGGGAGGACATCCCACAGGGCCATTTAATGGGTGATGCTGACTATGCCCTTGAACTGTGGATGATGACAACCATCAGAAGTGCACACACACCCATGGAAGAATGTCATAATGAGGCAAACACTCAAACTAGAAACATCATAGAGCATGTATTTGGGCTGCTGAAGTCATGGTTCTGGTGCCTAAATGTATTTGGTGGAGCCCTGCAGTATAATCCATGCACATGTATGCAGATATTCACAGTATGTGCTATGTTCCACAATCTGATTCTGTAGAAACGGCGGCAGCAGGATCATCAAAGGGAGGGGGCACATATCCCCACACCAACTCCTAGATCACCACAGCCAGAGTCAGTAGAGGACTCTGAGGAGGAACCACCAGCCACAATCCCTGTAGGCAGACCTAGGCATGCTCATTATGCCCTAGATTTGGCAAAGAGACAACACATAACACATTTGTTGGCCACCTAGAGACTTAACACCTTTCTCCTACTCACATACATATATTAAAATTGATGTCAGACAACTCACACAACCTGTACCTATCCATGTATTGGCTGTGTACAGCTTTCATCAGACAGAATCATCCCTGAACTAAAGGTGTGTCAACTAAACCTAGACTGTATTCTTGAAAATTATTATGACATATCCTTGTATCTCTTAACTTGGTACAGTAAGCAAGCAAACAGTGGTGGATTTGTACATAAATTGCATTAATATTAGACTACAGGCACTTATTTTACTAATATGTGTCAATTTGTAATTAGTAGGCCTCAGGCATGAAGCATTCACACAGTCCTACCTCTACAGAAAACTAGCAAATCATTCAAGAGAGAAGTTAGAAAGTGAGGCTACACATTGCAGTTTCTGACTTCAGACTTGTTTGTGTCATAACAGTAAGTGCGCTTTGCTCCCCACCCCCAAAAGTGGAATGTTCCCTTGTAACTGCCATAACAGTAACTCAGCTATGCTACCCCCAGACCCACAGTATATGCATGTTTATGTCACAGTTAACACCCCATCACATTTTCAGGAATATTATATAGAATTAATTAGAAATTGAATGTATTAGGTAACTATTAAATTAACCAAAAACATGCACATGTAAGACAGCTGCATATTTGTATACATAATTATGACAGGTTGTGTGACTATTAACTGCTGTATGCCCAAATACAACACAGAGAAATACCTGTACAATATACAGTCCATGCTTTGATAGCAGTGTACATTTTTTTGCGGGTAGTGGTGTGATGAATGATTCCAGGGGTTCTATTCTCAATTAATTCAAATATGTGTGTTTGCATGTGTGTGTCTCTAACTGATTTCTCCAAAGACATGCTTTTGCAGTGTTTTGCTGCTTGCAAAACTTCTATTTCAAGCAGCCCTCCAACCTCTTGTCCTTTACATGCCCTGCTGATGTCATCTACTATAATATCACTTGCAGTAACGTTAAAATCAGAGCTGTGCTGTGGTGTTTGCATTAAGTACTGTGTTCTATAGTTTATGCACTTAGATAGGTAGGGGCTCTAGTCTCAATGTTGTCAATTGGTTGGGGGGGGGTGGCTTGTCTGAGCTGTTATTGGCCATTACACTGAGAGTTTTTTACAGCAGCCTATGGAACACTGTTCTATGCACATTCATCGCGCCATTGTTTTTAGCCACTGTTATGAAGTGAAAGCCCTGCAGTGTGCCTAGTTGCTGCTTTTACTTATGTAACTTCACTTATGTAAGAAAAAGTATTTTTTGTGTTGCTATTATTAATTGTGGAAAATATGGTGCTGGGTTTGACTCTGTTGCCTATGTAATGTTATGAACAAAAAATTGTCAATTACTGCTTTAATTCTGTTACAATTGTGTTGCCCGCACTATACATTGGATTCACATTGGATGAATCCAGTTCAGTTCAGTGCAGCTATTGACAAGTAAACATCATAACACATGATTTCTGAGAAAACACCACTGTATCCTTGTGACTGGAGAGTACACTGAGACTATATAGTTGAAGGTAACTGTTTCTGGTCTCATTTTGAGCTTTAACAGTGTTTCATTGTCTTAGCTGCTCTGCTCGCTTTTATACAGAGAGCTTAACTATTTGCAGTTTTAGATGCAGAAAAAAATTATACAATTATTTTCCATTACAATCAGCCAATGCTATCTAGCAGAGCAGATCTTCAGCATCTCAACATAGCTGGTCATATGTCAGTTAAACAAGCAGTAATGTCACATCTAATTTCTCCACAACAGAACTATATATCCCACTTTGGATACACCTCTTAATGTACACCCCATATGTTAGTTCCCATAAAATAGCACCATATCACATACCCCAATCCTTTTCCCATTCTCTATACAGATACCGTGACAACACCTCACATTAAGAGCTATCAGTTCCCCTTTTTTTCGTCTGTTAGCCTAGTTGACATGTTTGTATTGACACAGTGTAGATAATGCCTCAGACCTGTACTAAAACATCAGTGAAGTACCACCATGGGTGGAGGTACTGTCCAACAACCTACATAAAATGCAGAGACATCCAAAACACATGCATGGTACCCCTAACTCTAAAGTCAAAGTACACAATGCACATAAAAGAGGACCACTAGTGTCTCACTCAGGTAGTGCCTAAGGCAATAGTTTTCTATTGCAAATATTGTCCTTATAGTTAATTGTACAGTCAGCCATACACCCGTCCCACTCTTCAGCTTTAACAAGGTGAAATTTATGGTCAGCTGTGTGGCAGAAGTTGTCACATTCCACATGCAATCAAGTCTCACCAAAACAAGTCTCATTATTAATCCATCAATTGGTATGCACAACTTGAGACGTATCTCTAGGGAATATATGGAGCAGACAAGATTGAGCTCACCAAATGCTATGTCCCTATGTTTGACCAGCATTACAAGCTCACCTAGGATGAGACAACAATATAAAGAACAAATGATCTTCTGAAATTGGTTATTTGTCTGGTGTCATTCTAAGGGGCTCCAGTTCCTGTTGGTGTGGGATGAAATTGTGGATAGACTGTGCTGCTTGACAAGACATGGACTTCACATGACACCTCTAGGCTTCTTTTTGTTGGCTATACACTTGCCTCCACCATAATGCCTTTATTAGGCAAGGTCACAAAAACAGAAGTTAGTATGTACAATATATAACTCCAACAAAGTAAGGGTCATGCTGCTAAACTGTAGAAGTTAACATCAGAAACTGCACTCTCTGTCAAAAATTTTCCTAAAGGAACTGGTGGCTATCTGTGATATAAGGTCACAGTAAGTAACCCGGCATTGCAAGGCTACAATGCCTTCCACACATTCAGACTGCAATTTAAGGTTGTGGGAACCACAGGATGTGGATTCTCTATCTTCATTGAAGATAATTCCTCATCTACAGGGGGTTAGACATCATAAGTGTATGGAGTTAATGTAACTCCAATTTACTGTGGCTAAGAAACCCTTTAATGTTATCACCAGTTATATGTCACGTTCCATGAACAAGAAAGGCCACACAGCCTATTTATAAGCACTTACAACAATTAAAGTTGAACAAAACAACATACTCAGGGATGATTTCAACTTTAACTACACTCATTGTGAAACCTATATGAGGCCAAACTCACTTGCACAATAATTCATGGGCATTGATAACTCATATCCCATGGAAATAAGACTGCAGCACCCCACACGTTTCTGTAATATTGTAGATGTAGTCCTCACAAATAGCATTGACCAATGCAAACCCTCATGTGTAGGGCCTGTACTGTTTAAATCCATCCATAAAGTAGTTTTCTTATAATTTGCAATAGGTACAGAATTACAAAATGAGAGGTCAGCTGAAGATACATATTCCAATGTAACCACACCATCCTTAGGGATGGTATCATTTTCTTCCAAATCAAAGTTTCCACAGAGGATATTGACAGCTGTGATGCCTGTGCCCTGGCCCAGCAATCCAGGAGCCTCAATCCTCACCACTAACACCAGAGAGGGCATCTCATATATGAGGAAAGGATAACAAATACACACAGTAAAATGCAATTTCCCTTAAGACCACACAGAGATCACAACCAGTCCAGGGCTGGTTACTCCCTTGCTCCCCAGGTCCCCAATAAGGCTCCCTACTGGCACAGCTATAGGGTCCAGATCTCAGCCTAGCTGGGCAAGCTACAATTTCAAGCACCTTCTCTGTCCAACCAGTGCTTCATGTCCCTGCCAAAGTAGCTGATACACACACACTTTGAGATAAGAGTTTGCACAACAACACAGACACTTCTGGAGAAGGCTGGCACAGGTTCTCCAGCTGTGCCCCTTTTAGCCAGACTATATGGTAGTAATTACTGCCACCACCCAGCTAATATTTATCGGCTACTCAAAGGCCCTTAAAAGGGTGTCCAATTATTACTGTGCAATATTATTATCCAATTGGTAATTGTGACTAAACAGTCTTAGGCTTATTAGAGTGACCTGATACAGGATCCTTATATACATGCAATGTACTCTTAGAGCTTAATGTATTTCTACACAAAACCAGCCACAATTAAATGGTTTTAAAATATTTAATAATAAATAATTAAAACCACTAGACTATACTTTATGCTACACAGTGCTAGTCAAAAGAGTTCGGAGATCACACAGAAATACTTAAAATAAATCAGTAGTGCAGTTCTGACATCACAGAAAAATGCTTAGTCTAATCTTTATAATTCCTGGCTACTTATAGGAGAAAACACAGTTCTAACATACTACTTACATAAAGAGAGCATAAGACAGTGCTGTGTGTTGGATATCAAGACAAAAATGCTTAATGATCTCTAGTTTCACTGTTTAAATTGAAACTGCAGTTCTGATAAAACATTACATCATCTTTTACACTTACCTGGTGTTCCCAGGCTGACAGAAACAGTATTTACATTCTTTTACACTGGGATCAATAAAGGACATTCCATATGTAAATTCTGGTCATTAACTTTAGCCTTAAAACAATAGGCAGGATACTTACTCCAGACTCATTGACTCCAAATTCTAACTTCAAAGGAACAGACATAAAGTAATTTTAATTTCAAAGGACCAGCAAGAAATGCTTGACTTAGCGTTCTTTACAGCAGTGGGAAATGTTGCCACATTGTTTTAAGTTCAACATTTCACAGTATTTACAAATGATAGAATTATGTACCAAATCTGTTTGACTAGGCTAGCAACCTTCACCCATCTCTACCAGTTTTCACAACAACTATAGTAAGGTATACCCTGATGCCCTGTATAAACACCTACACAAATGTATAGACACAGACATACCTGATAGGATCAAAGAAGATCCTTATGAAAATAATAGCCATGCTGATGGATGTCTGACATTGCTTGATTATACAGTAAGTGAACAAAGCTGATGTCTACAAATACAAACTTGTAAATCCCAAACTGGAAAAAGAACATTCCCAGCTCAAATAAGACAGTAAGACACCTTGTAAAGTCCTCACAGAGTAGCTATGGGAAATATGTTGAAACCATAGCCAAGGATAACCATAAGGCTTTCCTCTGATACATCTGCAACATCAAAGGTATAACTCAAACGTGTACTGACTTAATTGTGGATGGTATGGCACACACTGATCCTGTGCACATTAAACACCTGCTAGCATACATGCTTGTATAAAGTTATCCCCCACCCTTCCCCAAGCTTGCCACAACATGTCTTCAACATCACCACCAGCCTCCCTCTACAAAGAAAAAGCAGCAAATGCACTGTGTGCAAAATTTCATCTCTGTGTCTTGGGAATTCGCCCCTATTCAACGCTCATAACAGTCCACAACACCTTCAATGAAACCAAGTAGAAGTAAATAAAAGTTTATTGTAAACTCTACAAAGACCAAGTAATCACTGCTCTTTCCAATATTAGGAACACAGCCCCCATGGGACCAGATACCATTCCAGTATGTGTTCTTAATGTTCTTAACCAGTAAGCTACTGAACTAGGTACCCTGTTCAATCACAGTCTGACTACTGCCTTTTTCCACATAAATTTGAAATCAGTGACCTATTTCCCCATACACAAGGGTAGACCAGCAACATACACATGTACTTATAGTCCCTTAAGTTTCGCAAGCTTCAACTGTGAAACAACGGAATGGATTTTCATGAATGTCACATACAAGTGCAGCATTGTCATCTGAAAACTACATCTCTTCCAACATGGTTTTCTCAAGGGAAGGTTGTGCATGCTAAAACCATGGGTATTCAATAATGTGACAACAGACATAGCATGTGTACACAGCATTGACCTTATATTTCTTGACTTGGCCAAGACCTTTCACACAAACCCACATTCATGCATCAGTGAGAAGAGAAGACATGAGAATATCAACTGCTATGTTGTCTGGTGGGTTGCAAACTGGCTCACAGACAACACTCATTCAAAGTGGGAGAGTTCACCTCTACAGGAGAACCATCATCCATGGGTTACCACAAGTGTCACTGCTGTATCCATTCATGTTCGCCATGTACTTCTCAGATGTCAAGACCAAAACTGAGTGTTTGCGTCTTGGTACGTTTGTGGTTGAAGAACACTTAGGTGCTATCATTGTATCCCCTAACAATGTGAAGGTTTACCTTTGAATTGTTGTATGCCATGTGTCCGACGTGCATAATGCCAAAAGTATGGCTGCAAAAAATAACAATACCAATTTGCCATGTGTTTGAATGGCAAATAAGCACATTTTTTATGCCAGACACATGGATCAAATGTTGGAACTGGCTTTCTAGCAAACCATTTTCGACTTTTGATCCTTCGACGTTCTCTGTATTTTGGTAATATGGGTCGCACAACAGAATGATCGCACATACCATGTCTGACAAAACTAAGGTAAACCCAATGTGAATGCTGTTCAAAAGGGGCTTACACAGACTAATGACTGATGATAGCTCTGTGCTGCTAAACGACCTTCATACAAATGCATCGTCATTTCCTCTAGTATTAGCAATGTTCCAGCTTATTATGACATACCGTGAATACCCTAGTCATCAATTCCACATTGACAGACCTGGGAGCACATGTAGACTACAATATGTGTCTACTGTGGTGAGGAAGGGTTTCTACATATTGCATCAGATTAGCAAAGTCATTGCAGCATTATCAAATTCAGTTCTAAATACCCTGTAGTCTTCACCCCTGAATATAATGCTGCCTTTCCTATGCAGTGTAACAAACACTTGCAGAAACTTCACAGACCTCAAAGATTTACAGGTAATGTAAACCAGGATCTCAAACATGTGTCTAATAAGGACAGACTGATGTAGCTGTCACTGTACTCAGTATGATATAGACTGATTCTAGGTGGCTTATGTAGGCCTTACAGTGCTACCTCTAACCCAGTTGTGATGGAAATGCTGGCCCTACATGTCATTTGGGACTACAGTGAGCTGTTCCAGGGCCATCAGTGCAGACTGACATATATAGGACATGCTGGAGGGACAGATACATCTCCCATACATTGCCACTCCTCTGGAAAGGGCTTCAAAGCCATGTCAAGCTGATCACCTCCATGAAACTGTTTCATCACAACTTGGATGACTTGATATGAAACTGTTAATCTCTGCCCTGCATTGCCCCTGCTTCACACCTGGACATGGGTAGTCCTTACTAGACAAATCTTGCCCATGCATGATATCTGACATCAAATGTTATATTGTGATTTAATGGTTAGGCTTCTAAACACCATCAGTACAAATATGTACCTATGAAGCTATGGCAAGGTACATGCCAGAAATACTGTTATACTATATTACTGTTTTGAGGGGAGTTGACTACAGCGCATACTTAAAATCCTGATATCTGAATCTGATGCTGTGACACCTGATGTGCACCACAACTCTGTAATAAAAATAATTCCAGGGAAAGTTTCAAATTGTATGATACAAATTTCAGTTGTTTAATTTCACAACCCGTACAAGAACATCCACTGTAAAGTAGTGAAATTATGATGGCAGTATCTGTATAACTGGCCAAGTACACTATAACTGACAGATGCAATCATCAGTTCAACACCACACATGCTGATGTAATCATCATTTATGTAAATAGTCATCCTGTGCAACAGACACATTGCTTTACTATCCCTAAATACAAAAGATAGAAAACCAGGATATGGCACAGTTGTCATCACTTGCACAGGTTACTGGGGGGGGGGGGGCAGGAGGCCTAGGCTGACACAAAATGTGTGCAAGTAAGGATGTGAATCAGGCAATATGGACCGTGAAAATGTTGTGTGTGTGTGTGTGTCTGTAGATGCCCGCAATGTAACCTTGGTGTGTTAGTGTCTGCATAAACACAGCCAAGCTCAATGCTAGCTCTACATGTCTATATGTTCGACAGTTATGAGCTGTGCATGATAGAATTGGCAGTTCATTATTGTCTCCCCGACCATGAAAACTGCCTCTGCCAGGAATTGCACTGGCACCTCCATGCCCAAGGTCAGATGCAGGGCTATGACCTGGAGGAGAGGGATGTCTGCTGGATATGGTCCCTTCAAAGGAATTCCCAGGACCATGACCCCATAGCTTGCCACATCTGGGTTTTGACAGCATACTCCCTGATGTTGCAATGGAACTACTGCCACTATGGGAGCATGATCAGACATGGCCACGTTGGCTCACAGCAGATATAATTGCTGACCTATGCCTATGAAGTCAACATTCCACTCCCAGCAGACATTCCATCAAATATAATGTGCATTCCATGGCAGATACTCTGCCCTCCATTGCAGACACACCTTGCTACAGTGTGTTATTTGTCCAATTCACAGAATCAACAATATTGCGGAGGCAGTCATAGATGTCTGACTGTGCCACATCTACAACCCTGAGCATTTATCTGGAGCACCTTCCTGAACATACCTGTGCCTCTATGATTGCCATAAATATACATTGCATTACATGTGAAGAGACACCTGCATCATGGTGGAGCAGAGACAGCAGGCCTCCTTGAGCAACCCTATAGAGTTTCCTACATGGCACCTCACCAACAGTTTTGCTAACAGCCATAGTCAACAGGCTCTGATGTCTCAGTAGCTACACTTCCCTGGTCAGTGTCCTCGCCCTCCACATGTCCAATATCTGTGGCCTTGGTAGACTGGGGACATGTAGGCATACTGGCTATTTATGGGTGAATATGAAGGGGGTCACTGAGTGTCAACCTCACTGTCAAATTCAACTTTTGCAACCCCTGGCTGTGCTTCACTTTGGCCACCATCATTATCAGAGTCTAATGACACACTGACATCAGGTGGTGCGGGGGACACAGAACCACTTCCAGGATCACCTATGATAAAAGGAAGAAACATGGGAATATATTAGCACCTGCACTAGTAAACTGCAATATATGCTAAACAATTTGCACCACTGCTGTCACTCTTACAGACAAGCATACCTCTAAACCTCTTAGAGCAAAAAATCTGGACAGAGCTAGGAATAATGGGTGGACAAAGGCCCACGAATAGGGACAAGTTTGAAATACCACTCTTACAAACTTAGAAAGTTAATAGAATAACAGCTTTTGTTTTAGCATGACAGCTCTGAAGGGTAAGCCAAGTGCATCTGTTTGCACGATGCTAAGCAAATGTATCATAAAGTAGACGGTGTGCATTTTCAAGGTTATTTCATATACAGCCACTTGTGCAATTGTATTATTCAACTGGGAGAGTAAATATAATTTGACGTGGAAAAAAACTAAATAATTAAAGTAAAGTAAAATGTGTATAGAATATACAATATTCAGACCCAGGACCATCTGTATAGTAGTCCTAAACTTACAGCTCTTGCTACAAGAAGGTAGAGACAACCCTTTTCTGTGTAGCAGTTTATTTGTATAATCTGCAGTGTTACACCAGTATAAGAAAAGATTGCATACCGTGTACTAGAACCCATCTGCACTCCAGTCCTAGACTTAACACTTGTCACCACAGGATTAGTTACGTGAGGCCACCTATATTAGTAATAAGTGTTAAGTTCACGGTATTAGCGCAGTGCAGCCTCTTACTGGGTTTGCGGGTTTGCATGATGCTCAGCAATATTAACTGAATACACCCGGTTTCTATGTTTGGATGTCTGGGTCTTGTCTGATACATGGGTGGTCCAGTCATGCAAACGAGGTAAGCACAGCTGAAGCCATTTATGGCAAGAGGAAATTACAGCAAACCTTGGAAGAAAAGTAAAAAAAAATACAAAATAAAAAGAAGAGATGATTAAACAATTACACAAAGCCATACATAATGGGAGACAAAGGCCAAAACACAGGAACAATTTTGACAAATTGCTCTTGCAAACTTTGAAAGTTGATAGACTAACAGGTTTTGCATTACATGACTTTTCCATAGTGTATGAAGTCTGAATCTCAAATGTTTGTCATTATTTTCTGACTTCAGTCCTCAAAGATTTGGCAGTGATTTGCCAGTAAACCACAAGTTCACAAGTAACAGGCCAAAAATATGAGGCAGACATCTGGACATTCTGGGAACGTCTGTACAGTTGAGAGGTATGCAGAAGTACAATCTGCATTCACGGAGAGGTTTTGCAACCAGATGTACTGGGGCATGCTGCAAAACCATGTTTAAGTGCACAGAGCTTCATTAATACTGATTGCATACCACTGCCAGGGACACTATTTGCTGTACACAGTAACACTCTATGTAGGCTCTATATGGACCCTACACGGACTTTACTGAATCCTGGGGATATGTTTTGATAATGGAAATATCTCAATAAACATGTACTGATAGAAAATGTTCTTGTTATCATGTGAAAGCTTTTATCTGATTAACAAAAATGTTCTAAAACTATATGTCTAGGTTGTACAGTTCTCAAGATATGAAAATGTGTTTGTGGAAGTTTAGAAAAAAATATAATTTGGGGTTTGATTGTATTATAATATAGCATTTATGAGAAAGATTATGTAAGCACTGACTATTATCACTGTAAATAATTCTTATTGACAAAATTGTTATTTGTACTGTTTTAATAGTTTTCACTGTTCATAAAATGTTTATATTTATTTATTTTATGTTTTTAAGTTTATTTTTTAGGAAATAGAAATGCAAGATGTTGGCTGCTGGAGGTATGCATTTCATATCACTCAGGTGTTAATGACTTAAATAAAAGCACTGGCATTGTCTTCATAGAGCATATAAAAATTCAATCAGTCACACCACTGTTGTCATAACTACATGGTATATATCACACACTCTCACACACACACACACACACACACACACACACACACACACACACACACACACACACACACACACACACACACAACATCCAAGTTGTATCATATCACAGGGACCCAAACTTTATTCTACAGAGAGAACAAAAAGATTTAGAAAAAAATGAGGTCATTACAGTAAGCCATATTATGGCTGGTTTTGGGGCATAAGTAATTAAAATATGAAAAGAAAAACAGAATGACAGTGAGGCATTAGTAGTCCATAGGCTACTAAGACATGTTGAAACAGCTATTGTTTTATATATATATATATATATATATATAGTTGTTTAGTTTTGGTATACAATGCTTCTTTAATCAGGCAGTATTCACAGTGCATCCCTGGAAAAGTGATAGTTTTTACCAGGCCTGTATTACTTCACTATTAAAGGTAAAATGTTTTTTTTTTTTCTTACCTGTATCTCCTTTGTCACCTTTTTGACCAGTGCTTCCCTTTGGTCCTTGAGGTCCTACATCTCCTGGAGATCCAACAGAACCTTTTAAACCTTGTATTCCTATTCAAAAGAGCACAAAAATCCACATTAGATCTACTTATGCAAAGGTGTGACACTGACAAAATATATCGCTCTGTGGGATAATAATAGTTCTGTCTTTGCAAAAAAGTAATTTCTCATCCTTCCTTATAATTTATTAAAACATTGAAATGCAATCACAACAGCACTTGACAAGTTTGTTTTCAGAACTACCTTAATCAGCTTTGAATCTTCAGTTCTATTATAATTTCTACTATGATGCTTATAAAAAGCTATCACAATCAGTTCTTGACTTGACAAAGGCTGACTCTGTTCAGTTTTGCTTGTTTTACATCAGACAAAACTCAAGGTACTTAGTAAAGATAAGGGAGAGAGCGAGAGATGCATTGTCCCTGGTCCTATCTTACTTGGTACTTTTTGGCATCATCTATACTGTAGTTTACAATACTTAAATAGCTCTCCCTATAGATCCCATTTTGCACAACAACAGTCACAACAAAAATATTTTACAATTTATTACACTATAAACAAAATGTAATAGAATAACAGTTTGTCAGCCTTTGTTTTCAAAATTTGCTTGATATTGATGGAATTGTTTATTCAAGGTGCAATGTTTGCTTTGAAGCATATCTGACAATTAAAGTTCCTTAATGTCCAAGAGCGTTTCCACATTACCCTATGATTATACAGCTCCAGCTGCACCAAAGCAAAAAAGAAAATCTTGAAATTATTGCAAATTGCAGAATATTTAACAGGAATGTTTGTGTTTTGTGCATTTTTGATGGTGTACCCAGACCCCGTCTGTTACCAGTGAACAAGATGTTCTACTGACATACAATGACTCTGAAGAAATATTCTAATAAACAGGAGGAGACACTCAGTGGTATCCAGGCTGTGGTTCTTCTTCTGGTGTGTTGCTTGTTTTATTTTCCAGTTTATACACAGTGATGGTGTTTTGGCTATGTTTTTTTTCATTATCAATGACATATCCTTGCTACAGATAAAATTACTTATAGTGCTCAGTCAGGTCTTACTTTTCATTATATTTTGGATATGATTCCAATATTTGATTCTTATTTGTATAACACTGAAAATAATTGCTCTTGATTATCAAAATGGTCTCAGAAAATAAACTTCCAGTGGGCATTTTCTGTCAGTGATCTTCCCCAATATGCACCACACAGACAGCTCTGGCCCCTTAATATCTTTATAAATATTATAACAAGGGCTATTCTCTAACAGTTCACATAGTCAGGTATAAGACTACCAGAGAATGAAGCAAATCCTTTATATTTCATGCAGTTCACATTCATCGATTTGCTTTAAACAGATACCTAAGGATTAACAAAAAAACTAGATGTTGCTTTAAGGACTGTGGTAAGGCTCTGTTTCTGTGATGCGGTACTATCATTCAGAGACATATTAGTCACAACATGGAAAGACCTTATTAGCATCTAATTTGCATGTTTTTGAATCGCTGTTTACTACTGTGAGAACTAATCAGCATTTTCCTGTGGTAGTTAACACTAGTGTCCAATGCATTATGTTAGCACAGGAAGTCCCTCTCATCTATTATCCTACACAGTTGTACCCTCTCACACACCAACATACACACTACCAGAACATCCCCAATGTCTCCTTTTTTCCTGACATGGTAAATCATATTAGAGTTTCACACTTCATATCCTTGGGTAAATGCATGCTAAGTGCAAAGCTGTTGTCCTGGTGATTTTCTTTGTTTATAAGAGGAATATTTAAAATCAATCCCTGATTTTGTGTCTTTGTCCCACTATTAGTTCTGGCTTTGTCTAGAATTCTTGCACTACAAGGTTGTAAGGTATGCTTTATATTCCTGTCTGCCATGCAACTCGTGAGTTGTTACAGGCATTGAATAATGGCTATATGTTAAATAAGCTTTACTCCACTAGCTTATCAGTTATTGCACTGGGTTAATGATGATGCCTTCAAATGGTGGGTTGCAGGATTTGAAGCTTTCCCTCCCCTTTGTAATTTACTCTTTCCTTTGTTTTCCAAATTTTATTTCTTATGCATAATACATTCCTTGTGTCTAGTGGTGGTACAAAGAAATACTGTCTTCAGGGTACAGGGTTGGAATCCGGCTTATTGCCTTTAAGGTATACTATTTTACAGTCTCTGTTGTCTAGTGGTTCTCTATTGCACATTCATTTTTTTAATTAAGTGCTTTTAAGACACTTTTTGTAGAATATCCCTGGCGCCTGTGCCCCCCCCCCCCACACCAAACCTATGTAATGTGTAAATGCTGTTAAGGCACAAGATAAACGTGTAAACCCTAGTATTTCCCTGGCCCATGTCTTCAGAGTTATGCCTGATGTCTAGTATTCTCTTGAGCCATGTTATGAGTAAGAGCAGTAAAGTCCTGAGATGACAGTTATTCTCTGGTGCCTAGTGGTCTGCCCAACTGACATTGTCTTTCTTTGTTTTGATATAAGGTCACTTAAGGCACATTGCTAAAGTGTTTTCACTGGTGATTATTGCTCCCCCCAATCCCTGTTAAGTGTAAGTGCTGCTAAGGCACACAATGTGATATATTTCTGTTTATCCCCTGATCTCCATTATGTTTAACTGCTGTTAAAGCATGAGATGACAGGGTAGTCCCTGGTGGCTAGTCTTCACCATGACCCAATGTTGCAAGCTT
Organism: Protopterus annectens; assembly: GCF_019279795.1. Classification (NCBI taxonomy): domain Eukaryota; kingdom Metazoa; phylum Chordata; order Ceratodontiformes; family Protopteridae; genus Protopterus; species Protopterus annectens. Next base: position 147,956,600 of record NC_056750.1, read on the forward strand.
TGTTTGTTAGTTTAGGGATCCCAGGCAGCCACACACAGTGATAAATTCAGTTATACATGCAGCACCTCACATACAGAAAAGCACCCTCAAATGCTACCTGACCACTAAACTTTCCAGCATTTATCTGTACGGTGATGGGTGAACAGTGCTTTTTGGGAGTGTTCATTACTTCAAGTGGCCAGAAGTGGTCTTGTTAATTTATGAAGTCAAGAAATTCTCTGAATTTCTTGGCTGTGCAAATGCCTTACCACAGACAGCTTTGGGGTAGAGCACATGTCTAGTTAGCAGATATACCTCTCACTTAGAATGCCTCATTAGCATCTAGTATGGCTGTGGAGACAGCTGACCACAGTGCTGCATGTTTTTGTGTAAATGAACTGTGGTCAAGCTGTCTCTGAATACGAAAAAACAAGTTAAAGGGAAGTATAGACCTTTTGCACACTTTGTGGTAACTTTTCTGAATATGGCTGTCCAGTACAGTGCAAGTATTTTAAACTGTGCCTCTGCCAGCTTATTTGGTGAATGCCCCATTGCACTGTTTGGACTAAACTCCTTTTTTATTGCAGCATTCATATACTCCTGATCTTGGACCTTCTATATCAAAATGCAAAATTCTACAGTTCAGACTGTTAACCTAATAGAATCTCTCATTTTTCATTCTCCTGTCTAGAGCAAGGGTCCTTTTTACATGTGATGTTACCCCTCTACACTTGATGTGGTGTTTACCTTTTCCATTTTCCTTAAATAATTCTGACTGCCTTCCTTGGCTTGTATCTTTCTTTGCTCTTTGTTCATAATTTTCTAGTGGTTTAAGGATATTCTAATTTTCTATCTTTCTTTAGTTTACCCTGTCTTACTGTTGTCTTTTCTTTTCTGATGTTGGGCAGTCTGATCTGTTCTGCTATATAATTCTTAAGAGTCTCCTACATCTAATTATTTTTGTATGTTATCTTTAGTATTTCCTTCATCTACCTTCCTTCTGTATGTTGCCATTAAATTCTTTCTACATCTAGTAATCTTTTATATGTTTTTCATGGTACCTCTTATGACTAACTATTTTCCCATGCTATTATTAGTGTATCCTACATCTAATTTACTGTTGTTTACGGTTCTTAGTAGCTCATAAATCTATATCCCTAAGATATAACACTACCCTGTCTCAGACACAGATCATCATTGGATGAGTGCTTGGCCTGCTGAAAGCCCGATTCCATTGCCAGGACGAGTCTGGGGTGCCTTTCAGTATGACTCTGCTACTGCATGCAAGATGTTTACTGAATGTTGCTTTCTACACAATGTGATCATGTGCTTGTCTGGTGGTGAAGTGCCCCCTGATGGCACTGCAGCTATCAGTGCAGGTCATTCCATAACTGGTAATGATGTCAATGGCCAGCTGGAAGCAGTAGAAAGAGACCCCACACAGCAGGCTTATATACAATATACAGCTGTGCAGTCAAAGAGGTAACATCTAGTCCACAACTATGGACTATGGCATTCAGGTCAGTTTTACCTTTTAGTATAAAAACCACATGGAGTGTAAATAATGCATGCAGTGCTATGTGAGGGCTATGGTGGGTGGTGCAAGGCTTATTGTCAGTGTTCATCAGATAGTCCCTCTTATCCTGCTCATGTGATTTATGTATATTTCCTCTTTCTTGTCACCATATAGTAAGAGTCATGCTTGGCTGTTGACTGAGATCTGTGTAGTGAATGTGGTAGTGTAGTAAGGGTTGAGCAAAGGGGGCAGCTGTCCTGGATAAAAAATATCAGAGGACACGATCAATACATCCTCACCTTTTTTCTGTACTGAAATGCCAAGTTTCAACTAAGATGTCCTTTTTGGGTATGAGATAACTATAGCCCTGAGTGAATAGAAATGGTGGCATTTAAGGAATATGTAATTTTGTAATGTATTGCTGCATGTGTCTTGTTATGGACTGTAGTGAAATACACAAGTATTGATTCTGCCGGGGTGTTCATTACTTGATAATTCCTGTTATACTACATGCCTGAATAGCTTGAAGAAACTGCTGGTATTTAACCATGTGTTATTGCTGTATTCCATATTACAGTTTTCATGAAATGCTCTCTTCTGCTGGAAAAAGAAATTGTTTACATTTCTGTTGGTATGCTCTAATGTTTCTGTACTTCATTTCTGCTCCATACTAAATAATTTCTGTTCTCTATTAAGGTACTTCATGTCAGATTAATTAATTCTATCACAGTCAGCAGCGGTTGTGTCTACAGAAGAAATAGCAATCTGAGGGGGAAGTGGCAACGGTGTTAGTGCTGCTGACAGGATCAGTGTTACTCACGTAATCATTTATTTCCACTGTGTGTTAGCACCTTACTCGTGCTCTGTATTGCAGTCTGTTGCTACCCAAAACTACCTTTTAATTACCTTTCTTGTTATTGTAGGCATTAGCATTACTCAAATCAAACACATGTTGCTGAATGGGGCCTTAGTTAAACCTTGCAGTCTTCAAATTCCCCCTATCCATTTTTTAAAACTTTTTTTTTTATGTTTCCTGTTGTTGTAAGCAATGCCTTTACTTAAGTCAAACACAAGCTGCTGACTAGACCCTTAATAATAGGTTATATTACAGTCTGCAGATTCCCCACCCCCCTTTTTCCTTTTATTTAAACCATTGACCTCAGTTTAGTGACACATTCCTGTGAATTGCCAGATGTGATATTTTTAGGGGTTACAATGTCTACCCTGACTTGTACTAGGGCAAACGTCCCTTAAGGATAATGTGGGTGATGGTGTCTGTGATCATAATAAAGGGCTGGCATGTGGAGTTGAGGCTGACTTACTGTGATGATGTGGCCAGCTGGATGCAGGTGATCCTATAGATAGTGACCTCACAATGCTGCATGACTAGGACCTCGAATGAGAAGTTCTGCTTTGTATAGATGAACACTGACAAGGCCTGCCTGACTTCTGTTGTGTTATATCCTCCACACATTTTCCTATATTTTCCTGAGATTCACATAGTGTGAGACTTACTATACTCCCATGCATCCAGCCAGTACCCCATGCTTGCCCCATCCACTAGTTTCCTATATGAGTGTGGTAGGTCCTGACTACTGTACACCTGGAGGTAGAGATGACTAATGTGTGTGACACCATACTGCACATGAGAGTATCCATGACTTTATCCCTACAATCTACCATTTCCATACTGGTGTTAATCCTTATGTGCACCCTTCATTATACTGACAATCTCTAGCTAACTCTCTGTAGCAGTGGACTGAGCTTTAACAATATCTTGTCACACTTACTTCTGAGTAGCCAATTTTTTTCATGTTTCTGGAGGTAGGTGTGACATGTGCCTGTGCCTGGCACCCCTTTGCACTGGTGTTAAGTTGACACTGCTATCTCTGAGATTATACTTTCCTCCTGTGGGTGTTCCTGTGGTTGTGGAAACACTGGATTGGAGGCACATGGAGTCTCTCCCTGTACTGCCTGAAATGTAATATTCTCATCTCCTTGTCTGTGTGACTTTGTGTCAGTTTCTGCACAGCTGTGTACCTGCTCTGCAGTGTGTGATCCAGCCATTATACTTGGTGACTGTGTGCTGGTCTCCTTCAGATGGCCCATAAATATAACAGTTATGTTATCCTCATCAGCTCTTCCAAATCTTCCAGCTCTGCTGGTACAGTGGAACTGCTCATTTCAGCTGCTGACCATGTAAATTAATAATTTATGACATTATTACTGAGACCATGGAGCACAGTAATGAAATGTTGTATAGTGAGGTGTGGAGGACACATGCACACTCAGACCACCTTCTTGATTGGCTGAAATGGAGGTTTCACCTGTTGATAAGAATTATCATGTGCTGAATGTAAGCAGTTAATTTATTTAATAATCTTCAATATGTAAATTTTTCATGGAGGGATGCATAAACCTTTCTGACTTCATGACTGTGGTTGCTGCTGAGGTGGGTAATTGCCAGTGACCACAACACCTCTGAGTAAGCATGTGGCATCTTCATTGATGTTCTGGTCATCTCGCATGGAGAGGTGGTATTCCTCATTTGGTTTTGAGGGGATAAGTGTAAGAGCTTCCCTGTCAGTACTGCTATGGGCAGCTGTGTTTTGCCTGGCCTTTGCACTGGCACATCCCACCATGTCATTGTCCATTTTCCTGTACTGTGTCAATATGCAGTTCATCTCCCCAACTGCATTTATATCCAAAATCACTTAGTTCCACACCTTAGCTCTCAGTGTTTTTTGTCCTCACCCCCCCTTGCCAAGTAGGTGCTTTCCATATGTCCTGTGAGCTCCCATGAGTATGCAGCTCTCATCAAGGCTGAAGCTGTCTTTCCTCTGTCTGGATCCCCACTACTGCATCATGTATTCAGCTGAAACATAGGTGAACCACTATTGCACTACTGAAACTTGATTTATAGAAATGAGGCCCACTCACCTCTCCTTCAACAAAGCACGGAAACAACTTCCAAAGTAAATGTATTAAAACACATTTGCAGTCTTAACAACTAAGTCTCTTGCTAAACCGTGCTTGCAGCTGAATACCCCCCCCCCCCGAAACATAAGATCAAAGCAAAAGCCTGCCAGCAGTATCATAAAGAATGAAAACAACAGGTGTACTAATTTCCTTGCAATATCTGGACAGCAGATAACATTCATATTAATAAAGTAAAGCAGACTTTCACACGTACTTCTATTCAGTGTAATATTTTCCACTGGTACCTTGCACGGTATCATCGATAAGTGAAGGCACCAGTGTAAGTATCTATCATTTTTATATCAGCATGTATTTGTCATCAGCTGGTCAACACAGAATGAAATGTTCAACAGTCTCTTCCTTAACTTTCATGAACACATTACACTGCCATGTATACACAACTAATAAATGCCACTTCACATTCACAACAACTCCTGTCTTTGACATCAACATACAGCAGTTGCATAGTAACTTCACTTAGCTGTAAAGCCAGTGTTTTTTTTTCAAAGTAACTTATCCATTGAAAACAAGCGGAAACCTTCCAGTAACCCTCCTGTAGTAGAACGAATCAACAGGATAGCATAAACTCACTCGAAACGTGGAATACATACCACACTTTTATTTAAGCTTAACAACTCCAGCTTTTCATCAGATTAAAAAACAAACTTCCTCAGAACGGAACCCATGTCATATCATTATAACCACTACTTATAGTTTTGTATCCCCTCACATGGTCAAATAGAATCAGGCTACATTGCTATTGTGATTTCTAAAAACATCTAACAAGTAAGTAAGTAAAAACTATATATAAACACAATATAAATCAGGATAAAGCACAACTGAATTTGTTAAAAAATGTGTTAAAAGATATGTATATAAACATGCACACAGATCCCCCACAACTTGATTCTCTATGATTTTGTACAATACTTAATAGAACAGAATGGAATAAAAATAGAATAGAACAAATTACTGGAATCATCACCCAATGAATAGGAAGAAATTAATTAAACTGACTACTGTAAACTGACTGTTATATATATATACAAAACTGAAAACTCAGCCAGTAATTTACTCAGTGCTAATAGGGAGAAACAGAAACAGGAAAATACGATGTGTTTAGAAAACTCCGCAGACACTCTAGAAACGTCAAAAAGTGTCCGGTTGCTATAATACATATGACATATAATTAGCTAAAATAACGTTCAAACAAAGTAGCTAAACACCATTTGGAACAGCTTGAACTGCATGGCACTGCTCTTTGCCATCCTAGATAGACTCTGATTGTAACTCATGGTATATGGCGTACGGAACTCTACGTGACAATCATATAGTTAGATAACTATTGTGATAATGCTATGGTGTGTCTGTGTATGACTATACTTATAAAGAATGCTAGAAAACTACTACTGAAAATCTCCAGGGGAAATAATAAATATTCCTGTATGAACCCCTCCCATTCATAGTCTTGGCACTTCGTATAATGGAACAACCCTAAATAATTGAACAACTAATAGCCTATACTGTTCGTATGCCAATACAATATAGCTGAAAATATAAATGAAAACGAAAATTAAAATCTAAAAGTTGAAAACTGGAAATTAAAAATGTAAATTATATATATATATAAAACTTAACCTTGGGTTTCATCTGTCCAGACTCTTGAGTTTTAACAAGCATGTAATAGCCAACATGCCATTTAAACCGGGGTAATGGCAGGCATCTAAATTCAGTTGCCATAGCAATTCCCTGATCTCCAACCGTAATGATTCAGGTCCCTCCCTTCCTTCTGATTGTACCTGATTGATAACTGTAAAAGAAAATTCATGTTGGAGGTTCTCCATCACATGTTTGGCCAAGGCATTCTCCAACTTGGCCTTTCTGATAGCATACATGTGTTCATACATATGTTCCTGTAGTTTCCTTTCGGTTTTCCCAATATAAAAAACTGGGCATTGGGAACACCTGGCCATATAAACTACTTGGGTGCTATTACAGTTGAATCTGCCCTGAAGGCCAAACTTTTTACCCCTGACTTCAAAGTTGGAGCCCGTTTTGATGTACTTACAATATTGGCACGTATTGCATTTATACATGCCAACTCTGGAATTATGAACCTTAGGTTTCATCTCGAGTATGCTTTTAAGGTTGTGACCCCTTTTAGAAACTACCCTAGGATATTCAGCCAACTTCTTCCGAGCGGAACTATCTTGTATCACCAAGTTCCAGTTTTTCTGGATGATGGAAACTATCTCCTTTGCATCCAGTCTATATGTCAAGATGAAACTACAAGGGTGAAATCGTCTCGGAACCTGACCAGGACTGAGGTTTTCTTGGCTAGTATTTTGGATATGGATTTTGGCTATAAGACAATCATTGGCCCTGTCTTTCTCCAAATCTACATCTAAATATGCTATCTTGTCCACAGCAAAACAGGAAGTAAACCTGAGAAACTCAGTGGAAGAATTGAAAAATTCCAGGAGAGAATTAGCTACCCCCTTGTCTCCCTTATGGATGATAAAAATATCATCCAAAAAACAGGTGTACATCAACACTTTATCTTGAACAAAGGAGTTTACTAACACATTCACCCTTTCCCAACAGGCCATGACCAAGTTTGCCACTCTGGCACCACAAGGAGACCCCATCGGGACACCTATCAGTTGTAAAAAATACCTTTTATTAAATGTCACATAATTACAAGACAAAATGAGGTCCACTGAGTTTTTATGAATTTTGGGTGAACCAAATATAATAGGTATCCTCGGGGCTGGTAAAGAATGGTGATGCAACCTGACAAGGGAGGTGGGATGGTAGTAATGAATGTAGAGGACTACAATAGAAGAATGGAGGACATCTTAGTTTCAGAGACATATAAAGAAGTGTCGAGAAACAAATTAAATATTGGGTTATCCATGGTATCTACATATTTTAATGACATGTTCATCAACAATGTGATAGATCTAGATTTATTTAATTACATGTCTTTACCAGCCCCAAGGATCCCTGTTATTTTGGGTCACCCAAAATTCATAAAAACTCAGTGGACCCCCCCCCCATGTGACCATTAGTCAGTGCTAGGGGTAGTATCACTTATGCTAGTGCAAAAGTGGTAGACACAATTTTGAAAAAATATGTGGTGAGTGAACCCCAAATATCTAAAGATTCTTGGCCCTTTTTGTCTAGTGTTAATAAAGTACCATATAGTGTAGACAATCATTTTCTGACCATAGACGTGAAGGACTTCTACTCCTCCATTCCTCATGCAGTGGCTCTGGAATGGATCCCGGCCATGATGATTACCAAGCAGACTCCAACAGAGGAGATTCATTTAGTCAGTGAATTATTAGACATCATTTTGTCTTGTAATTATGTGACATTTAATTAAAGGTATTTTTTTACAACTGATAGGTGTCTCAATAGGGTCTCCTTGCAGTGCCAGTGTGGCAAACTTGGTCATGGCCTATTGAGAAAGGGAGAATGTGTTAGCAAACTTTTTTGTTCAAGATAAGGTGTTGATGTACACCCGTTTTTTTGGATGATATTTTTATCATCCATAAGGGAGACGAGAGGGTAGCTAATTCTCTCCTGGAATTTTTCAATTCTTCGACTGAGTTTCTCTGGTTTACTTCCTGTTTTGCTGTGGACAAGATAGCATATTCAGATGTAGATCTGGAGAAAGATAGGGCCAATAATTGTCTTATAGCCAAACTCCATCGGAAGGAAACTTTTTCTAACAGCTATTTACAATTTGACAGTTGTCATCCTTTTTCACAAAAGAGGTCAATTATAAAAGGTCAACTGGTAAGAGCAGCCAGGATGGTGACTAGGGATAGTGACTTCTTGGAGGAATGTGACTTTATGACAGGTCTCTTTCTCAATAGAGGTTACCTGGAAGGACTAATTGTAGACCTCTTAATGGAAGTACGAAAGAAGAGGGAGACGGGTTTTTATTCACCTATTCTAAATCAAACCAGTACTAGCCAGGAAAACTTCAGTCCTGGTCAGGTACTGAGAGGATTTCACCCTTGCAGTTTCATCCTGACGTATAGACTGGATGCAAAGGAGATAGTTTCCATCATCCAGAAAAACTGGAACTTGGTGATACAAGATAGTTCCACTCGGAAGAAGTTGGCTGAATATCCTAGGGTAGTTTTTAAAAGGGGTCACAACCTTAAAAGCATACTCGAGATGAAACCTAGGGTTCATAATTCCAGAGTTGGCATGTATAAATGCAATACGTGCCAATATTGTAAGTACATCAAAACGAGCTCCACCTTTGAAGTCAGGGGTAAAAAGTTTGGCCTTCAGGGTAGATTCAACTGTAATAGCACCCAAGTAGTTTATATGGCCAGGTGTTCCCAATGCCCGTTTTTTTATATTGGGAAAACCGATAGGAAACTACAGGAATGTATGTATGAACACATGTATGCTATCAGAAAGGCCAAGTTGGAGAATGCCTTGGCCAAACATGTGATGGAGAACCTCCAACATGAATTTTCTTTTACAGTTATCGATCAGGTACAATCGAAAGGAAGGGGGGGACCTGAATCATTATGGTTGGAGATCAGGGAATTGCTATGGCAACTGAATTTAGATGCCTGCCATTACCCCGGTTTAAATGGCATGTTGGCTATTACATGCTTGTTAAACTCAAGAGTCTGGACAGATGAAACCCAAGGTTAAGTTTTATATATATATATATATATATATATATATATATATATATATATATATATATATATACATATATAATTTACATTTTTAATTTCCAATTTTCAACTTTTAGTTTTTAATTTTTGTTTTCATTTATATTTTCAGCTATATTGTATTGGCATACGAACAGTATAGGTTATTAGTTGTTCAATTATTTAGGGTTGTTCCATTATACGAAGTGCCAAGACTATGAATGGGAGGGGTTCATACAGGAATATTTATTATTTCCCCTGGAGGCTTTCAGTAGTAGTTTTCTAGCATTCTTTATAAGTATAGTCATACACAGACACACCATAGCATTATCACAATAGTTATCTAACTATATGATTGTCACGTAGAGTTCCTTACGCCATATACCATGAGTTACAATCAGAGTCTATCTAGGATGGCAAAGAGCAGTGCCATGCAGTTCAAGCTGTTCCAAATGGTGTTTAGCTATTTTGTTTGAACGTTATTTTAGCTAATTATATGTCATATGTACTATAGCAACCGGACACTTTTTGACGTTTCCAGAGTGTCTGCGGAGTTTTCTAAAGACATCGTATTTTCCTGTTTCTGTTTCTCTCTATTAGCACTGACTAAATTACTGGCTGAGTTTTCAGTTTTGGATATATATAACAGTCAGTTTACAGTAGTCAGTTTAATTAATTTCTTCTTATTCATTGGGTGATGATTCCAGTAATTTATTCTATTCTATTTTTATTCCATTCTGTTCTATTAAGTATTGTACAAAATCATAGAGAATCAAGTTGTGGGGGATCTGTGTGCATGTTTATATACATATCTTTTAACACATTTTTTAACAAATTCAATTGTGCTTTGTCCTGATTTATATTGTGTTTGTATATAGTTTTAACTTACTTACTTGTTAGATGTTTTTAGAAATCACAATAGCAATGTAGCCTGATTCTATTTGACCATGTGAGGGGATATAAAACTATAAGTAGTGGTTATAATGATATGACATGGTTTCCGTTCTGAGGAAGTTTGTTTTTTAAACTGATGAAAAGCTGGAGTTGTTAAGCTTAAATAAAAGTGTGGTGTGTATTCCACGTTTCGAGTGAGTTTATGCTATCCTGTTGATTCGTTCTACTACCGGAGGGTTACTGGAAGGTTTCTGCTGGTTTTCGTTTTTTACAGTTTTTTTCTATCTTTGGTTCATTTTGAACTTATCCATTGAACTGCATTTGCATAGTTTTCCAGGAATTTCTATGTGAAAAGTATTTTTAGCTTACTTTAAAAATGCTATGCTTTCCCCCAGAAATTTCCTCTGGGTTTGGCTGAGTGCAGTTTTAAAATGATCGCTGTGCAACTACTGATGGAACTTCAGGCCCATTTATGAGTTTCTTATGCAAATGAAGCTCAGACAAGCTGTTGTCTATGAATAGCAGTTATACACATTTTCTCAGCCAAATTAATCTCTATGCATAGCAGTTATATACAGTACATTGGCCGAGCGAAGCTGATCTCTATGAATAGCAGTTATGTATATTGGTGTATGTGATCTAATAGGTATTGAATGACTTTGGATGGTCATAGGTGAGCTATATACATACATATATATATATATATATATATATATATATATATATATATATATATACATACATATATATATATATATATATGTGTGTGTACATGGAGTAAATTAACATTTAGGTTGAAGTTAAGTGAAGAATAATCCACATTCATTCATCACAGTATGACACACTTTTTCAGTTCCAACAATCACTTACTTTGACTGAAGTCATATAACAACAACAGTTACACCTGTTATCAATGCATTGCAGTTACCAAATTATAATCATGAAAAGAGTGCTTCAAGCACTATTTTAAAAGTCATGCTGCCGCAACTTGGTAATGCATCACCATACTGATGTTGTGAAATTCACATCAAAAGATTACGCTGCTTAAACAAATACACATATAAACACAAATGAAATTAATGGACAGATCCCTGATTTCCCTTCTCATACCAAAATATAGAGTTCACATGTATTAAAAGACTAGAGCATTATTGGACTGTTACAATGCATTAGTAAAACTTGACATGGCTATCACTTCCATGAGTAATGCTCCTATACGGTTGCATAGGTTGGTTATTGTGATGTCACATCTCAGAACATATGGTTCCCACTCTCTGAACCTCTGTCCTACGCTTACATTCCATACTTTGGTTCTGGCACTTCTAGCACCTTTAAAGAATGAAGTTGAGCTCCAAGATGGTCAGATAAGGATTCTAAAATCATGGGCTATCTCTTGCAGGAGAGGGGGTCTAAAAGGAGAGATGATTGGGGGTCTAAATGGAGAGATGATAAATCAGTAAGCAAAGTAAAGTAGTATTAGTGGAACTGAATATATCCTCAAGTCTTGGTGAGTACCTTCATGAGGTGGACCTTGTTTTCACAAAATCTCACCAAGACAACACTGATATATATAGTGTATTTTATATAGCATATATCATGGACAGAAGTAGGTTTAAAAATAAAACAAAGATAGCTGGATGCGCAAGACCAAGGATAAAAAGTGCCCAATCCTGGTAGGTGCACTGGTGTCAGGACTGGAAAAAATATCAGTGTGGAATCCTCAAGACACGGAAACATTTCTACGATGAGGTTAGCCCAGTCCCAGGGGGAGTATGGCCCCTTGTTGTACAAGGAAGTAGTAGTCCACAAAAATCAGAAAAACTGGGAGGTCAGAAAAGAACCATAAAGATGACAGAGTGGACTATTGTGGATAAGAAAGAAATTCTGTATTGTTACTATTATGCAAAAAGCCCAGAATTTCCAGACAGAAGATATACAAAAAGATTGAGGAAAATCAGAGGAAAGAAAAATACTTGTACAAGAAAAACTGTTAGAAGCTTCAAATAAAAATGTGTGTCCATTAATACAACAGATTTATGAAAAACACCATATAGACGAAGAAACCGTGGACCTTTTGGAAAAAGAAGTGATTGAGGAAGAGCAAAAATATAAAGAACAAACTCTAGAGATTTTTGAAAGGTATAAAGAAGGAATATGGACATGGAAAAGAAAGAGAGAGCCAATATGGTGCAATATTTGTGCAAACAGAAAGCCAAATTAGTCAATATAAAAAAGCATACCCAAATATACTCAAAAAGAAATACATGCAAATGCATCCAGATATGGAAAAATCTCACCACACAAAAATAAAATCACAAAGAGGGAAACAGAACAGAAGATTAGTAAAGTAGAAATTAAAAATATAGAAGCTGAAGTTATGGAACATTTGCAAGTGAAGAATTATGTGTAGAAGGTCTAACACAGGTCATATCACAGCATGATGGATTAACTAGCCCCCAAAGTAAGGAGAAACAGGAGGAGCAGGAGACATCAGAAGAAGAAATATGGGCATGGGAAAGAAAAGAGATTTAATATGGTGCAACATTTATGCAAAGGAGTAAGTAAAACTAATCAATACAAAACAGTGCAACACCAAAGATATTTGAAGAAAAATACAGGCAAAGGCATCCACTATGGAACATTTTACAATACAAAAAATAAGAAAACAAAGAAGAAACGTATAAAAGAGGATTACTAATGGAGAAGTTAAAGAAATAGAAAGTATGGTTATGGATTACTTGTGAAGTGAAGGATTTTGTGTAGTAAATCTAACACTGATAACATCACATCAGGATAAAGCAATGGATCCCCATATTAAGGAGAAAGTAGTGGAGGGGGCAACATCTGACCAGTTGCCATATGAAGATACTCTGGAGTCTTCCTTAGGAAACCAGTACAAAAGTTCAGTTGGAGTTGCAAAGCAATTGAAGGAACATGAAAATGTGTCAACTCTGCTGCAATTAGTGATGTGGAGAGATGGGCCAGTGAGTTCCTATGTGAAAGCAATGGATGATGCAAGATGAAACTGAGGAAAATGTGGCACAGGAAGACATTCTGGAACTTTCTGTAGACTGCCCACAGGAAATGGAGAACAAAGAATGTGCCCTCAGTTTAGAAGAAAATGATCTTGGAGAAGATTTGCTTGATTTAATAGAGATGGACAGACATATTAAGATCAATGAAATAAATAGATTACAGAAAGTCAATAAAATCCCCAAAAATAGACGTTTGATAAAACAAATTAACACAGTAATTAATAATGTTCATAGATATTCAGGCAATATAACAGATAAAGTCTTACTACAAAAACACAGGGCAGCATAAGGGAAAGAAAGGGGAGAAATCCAATGCCATCATGGAATTATCAAATAGAGAAAACTATAAAGCAATTAAGACAAGAAGTGTCACTGTTAGAAGAGTGTAAAAGAGGAAAAAGATAAAAAACTCAGAAAGATAGATGTGATAAAAGCAATGCACAGTACCATAACAGATCATGATCTATCATGCAATATTGCAGATAATATACTAAAACTATCACATGCAGAAAAAATTGGAAGATATGCAGATCAATATAAATGAAAAGTACAAAATAACCAATTTATTGATGACCCAACAAAATTTTACAAGTATTGTGAAACACAGCAAAAGGAATTGAAACACCTCCAAAAAAAAGAAGAAATAGATTCATTTTGGAGAAATATCTATGAAGATCCTGAGAAATATAACAAAGATGCTGAATATATAGAAGATGTAAAAGAAAAAAATAAGAGGTTCAGATTTATAGAATATGAAATGGGATGAAGTAATGGCCAGAGAGACTGAAACAAAGTTAAGAAAATCTCCTAAATGTAAACCCCAGACCCAGATGTTGTACCTAACTTCTGGCTAAAAGTATTAACATATTTATACAAAGATTTAGCCAAGAATAAGAACTATTTATATCTGTACCCTGAACAGACACCAACTTGGTTAGCAACAGGAAAAAGAATACTCCTGCTTAAGAATGAACCTGCAAGCTGCCCTAAAAACTATAGACAAATAACTTGCTTCTTAAGAAGTATAAACTATACACTGGAACTGATACTGACAGAGTTTATAGTCATTTAGAGGAAAAGTCAATCATGGCAATAGAATAAAGGGTAATAAAATAAAGTCATATGGAACAAAGGATCATTTGTTGTTAAATAAAGCCATAATGGAGAACTGGAAAAAGAGGAACAATCTAAGTATGGCATGGATAGCTTACAAAAAAGCATTTGACAGTATTCCACATCCATGGATAAAAGAGTGCTTAACAATGTATAAGTTATATCCTACATGGATTGATTACATTACAGCAACCATGAAACATTGGCAAACCACTCTGCAGTTAAGCCATGATAAAGAACAAATTATTATTCCAGGGATACAAATTCAAAGGGGGATATTCCAGGGACACTTGTGTCATAGCTGCTCTTTTATCTTGCCCTTAATACATGAAGTTGTCTATTTAACAAATTAGGTCATGGCTACAATCTGGTTTCCAGAAAACAACAAAGTATAAAGGCTTCTCATATTCTTTTTGTGGATGATTTAAAACTGTATAGTTCATCAGATCATAGGCTCATAGAAAGTTACAAGGCTATTTGCCCAGAGGCCCTTACAAGCCGAGCCAAGAATTTAGCCCATGTTCTAAAAAGTCTGCACCCAATGCCCCTGTCCAGCAGGGACACAGGTGAAATCCCAGGGTGTATTTTGTGTTCCCCATCCAGTTATCCAGGTTGCGCTTAAAAAGGGTTAATGAGGTACTCCGCTTAATGTGGAGTGGGAGTCTATTCCACAGAAGGGGGAGTCTTTGGGACACAAATCTGTTCCGCCAACAAGTTCTATTGATGTCACAGATCAAGTTGAGTGTGTGGGTTACTCGAGTGGAGCTTGACTTGTGGATATGCAGCAGTCCCATCAAAGTGGAGTCTGAGATTGCTTTGTAAGCCATACAGAGGTCACCTCTGAGAAGTCTGTAGGAGACCGAGTAGAAGGGACAGGGCTTTAGCCTATCTGTGCACGGTAGATTTTTAAGGCCCTGCATTCTCCTGGTGAGGAACCCTCTGTGGTCTCTCCAGCTGCTGCATGTGCTTTTTGAGGTATATGCCAAAAGGGGCATTGTACTCAATAATGGGTCTTATAAGGGAAGAATACAGGGATGTTATGACCACCTTGTCTCTGGATGAGATATCCTTACTAATGAGGTAGGCCATGCAGAAAGTTTTCCATGCAATGGAGGCAATATGATGATCAAAAGTCAGTTTGCTATCAACCTGGGTGCCCAAGTCCCTCACAACTGATTGCATGCTTAGGACCTTGTTAATAATGTAAACATTTGTGGGGAAGTCATCCCCTAAAGGGGATGATGATGCATTTTTTGGCATTCAGTTTGAGGCCAAGTTTCTGGCATGGAGGATGTCCGCATCATTAGGGGAATTGATGACAGCATCCAGCTTGCAGTCATCTGCAAACTTGGTCAACCATAGCCCACTGGCTTTTGGCCTGTACCTCAGAAAAGTGTATCCCAAATAACAAAGGCCCCAAGACCGATCCCTGGGGTACACCAATCATTATGGGTCGACTGCTTGAGGTGGCTTCCCTTATTTTGACTAGGTGGGTTCTATCAGTGAGCCAGTTTACTACTCATCTGGTAACATACAAGTTGATGCCTAGTTGAGAGAGTTTGTTTATTATACCTGAGTGGGGAATAGTATCAAAGGCTTTGGCCAGGTCAAGGTAGGCAGTGTGCACTGTCTTCTCTTCGTCCATGGCTTTGGTGACTGTTTCAAAGAAGTCGACCAAATTTAACAGGCATAACCTTCCCTTGACAAACCAAACTGTGTGGGATCGAATGTTTGGAGGTTGCCAGTGAGATCCATGATAATCTGCTCCATGGCCTTGCAGATCATGCTAGTTAGGCTGATGGGTCTGTAATTTCCTGGATCGTTGGATGCTTCATCTTTCTGTAAAGGGAGGACAGTGGCTGTCCTCCACTCGGCTGGGATGAACCTGGTACTCAGGCTTTGGTTGAATAGGGTGCCTACTGGTGCTGCAAGTTCCTGCCTGAGTTAATGTAGGATCTAGCCTGGGATGTTATCAGGTCCCATGGAGGCTGTATTTTTTGCATTGAGTGGGCAGTGATGGCTTGCTCCTTAGAGATAAGGGGAGGGAGGCAGGTGCTGAGGATGCCCTGATTTACTGATGGGGGGCAGAGAGGTGAAGTTTCCAATGAACCAGTCTGCCAACAGGTTGGCTATATCTACAGTGTTTGTGTATGTGGTGTCCTTGACCATCATTTCTGAGCAGATCTGTGTGCTTCCCTTGAGATTGCAAACATAAGTGAAGAAATCCTTGTGATTGTCTTTAGTAGATGTGGCCAGTCTGAACCTGAAGATTTGATCTGGAGGATTTCACCAGTGTTCTTATTTGCTTGTTCAGGCTAAGGAGAGATTGCTTCCAATTAGGTACCTGTTTCTTTTTGGTCCTGGACAACAACTTTTTATTTTTATTATAGAGTTTATTTAGTGCAGATGTCCACCAGACAGGTTTACTCTTCCTTGAGGAAGATGATTTTGTCCTGTCGGGTATTCCTGGTTCCATGCAGCTATATAAATGCACGTATAGTACTTTGGTGTAAATTGGAACATATGTGCCCATTCCTATGGAGGGGGTGGAGGGTTGTGAACCTGTTTATACTTTCCCTCTGGAGGTTGTAATCAGCTTTGGAGAAGTTTTTTTTTTGTTTGACTCTATCTAGGGGGGGTCTGGGGAGCTGGCAACTTCAAAAGTGACCACTTTGTGGTCGGATCTTACCAGGGACGATGGCACTGTAGAGATGTTGCAGTGGTTACTCATGTTGGTTAATACCAAGTCCAAGATATTTTCACCTCTTGTGGGGGTGTCAACCAGCTGGTCCAAGGCATTTGCATTGATGAAATCAAGGAATCTCTGGGCATTTGTGTTTTGGCATGAATGGTTCTTCCAATCTATGGTTGGATAGTTAAAGTCACCAATGATCAGGATAAAGGGTTGATTCATGATAGATTTGAAGATGTCCAGACAAGTGGAGTGGGCATCTTGAGTTAAGGTTCAGGGCCTGTAACTAGCTATGATTTGAATAAGGGTCCTGTCAATGGTTAACTACACCTGGAGAGTCTCCTGTGCGTCATACTGTCTGACTAGCCTGGAGGTGTGCTTGTCTTTTATATATATTACTATTCCACCTCCTTTTGCTTTGCTGACCATGATTTGGGGTCTGAATGTATGCTAGGATGAGTAACCTGGTATGGCTGGGGTGCTGTCCGCAGCTTTGAACTAGGTTTCTGTGACTGCATAAATGTCAGCATCTTCCATGGTTAAGAATGCTTGCAATGAGTCTAGTTTCATGCTTAGACTCCTAGTGTTTTGATGACATTTTTATGTTGGTAGTTTTGTCTTCATGGCATTACCTAAAGGCATTATGAGGGAGGCAAGAGCCTTTGCCAGGATCCTGAACCGCAAGGGAGACAGATGCAAGTCTTCTCTGGCAAAGCATCATGGTTTGTCAGCCATGTCTTCCCAGGCTGTCAGGTACTGGATCCTCTTTGAATGACACCAGAAACTAAGCTAATTGCTAAAGTCAATCATTTTCTGTTTGTATTGCGGCATCATTCTGAGTGACAGTAGAATGCTGCTTAAGGCTAGGAACATACCTGCCTGGGACACATATTCAGTCTGCTCAATCATGTCTCTCTTCATATAGTCCAGGGTGGTATGTCTCAAGTCATTCATGCCAACATGGACTATGACAGAGTCATAACAGTATCTGTTGTTGAGACACTTGAGTGCATGGGTGATATGGCAGATTTTGGCACCTGACAGACAACTAACTGTGACTTTCTCCTTATCCAGCCTGGTGAGGGGCACATCTGTGTGTCTCACAATGGAGTCTCCTATGACTAATATGTTGGGTTTATGTTTAGGCCTTAGTGACTGTGAGACACAGGCGTATGGACTATGTTTGGTGTGTGGTGTGGTAGACAGTGGAGTTTGCATGTGTTTTTGCCTAGGAGGTCTCTTTTGTTTGGATATGTTTTTGTTTAAGACCTCCACATATGTCGCTGTGTGTTGTGTATGTGTGGGTGGTGTTTGAGGTGTGGTGTTTGTGTTGATAACTTTCTCAGTACCAGATAACTCGAGGTTCTTAATGTAATTGCATCTCTCAAAAATTGTGTACCTAGGTGGTAGTAGTAGAGGGTTGTCAGTGTACATGCAGCAGTTGCTACACTGTCTCAGGATGCCCATATCAACCAGATTGGCAGGAGAAAGCATAGGAAATTGTCCATCCATATTTTTCATAAACTGAAGGGGAGAGAGAGGCTAAGAGGGTAAAGGGTGGCAGGTCTAAGAGTAGTACTACTAGGTGATCACGCAAGTGCTACTAAGGGAAAATTTGTAGATGGAATACCCACAAAGGGTTAAAAACAGTGCAACTGCAGCTGTGGATGCTGCAAACCTATATCAGACTATGCCACTCAATTTAAGGGCTAAGATCACAGTAAAACTCACGAAAAAGCACAGATTAACCACTTACAGACAAAAGCTCACAGAATGAAAAAATGACAGTTAAACAGTAACAAAATGCAGTTAGTCAGTAAATTGCTTTAAAACAGTGCAAATATGATAAATGATCTTACAATCACAACAATAAAAAACAGCTCAAATAAGGTATAACCCCTACCGACAAGCAATGACAAATGCGGCAAACTGAATGCAGTTGAACACCTAAGCACAAGCAGCAAAATGAAGTAGGAAGAGGAACATTTTTTTTTCTAAGTAGAAAGTGATGAGAAAAGATAATTCAAGGTTTAGAAGCTAAAGTGGTGGACCTTCACAAATGATCTCACTGTACTCAATAGAATGAGCTGATGTAATGGGACTGAGGGGAGTGTCCAATATCAAATTTATAGTAGAGGCGGGCAACTCAAAAGCCACCAAGCTTTAATACCACAACAATACTTGGACAGGTGGATGGGATACAAGATCAGAGCAGAGGTAAGGACTGAATTCACTAGGCCTAAAAAACAGTTTCACAGTTTAAACAGATATGCAGCAAATATTGTTTTAATCAAAAGTGCAGAAAACAGTGAAAATAAATACTTATCTTTTGTAGTCTCACAGCATACAACAGCAGAGCAAGGGAAGAAGACCTAACTCACTGCAGCTTTGAGCAAACAACTACAAACTAGTTTAAACAGTGGCTATTTAAAGCAGAGAAGCAGGAACCAGTCACATTACCCAATCAAAAAAGAGCCCTGTGTATTATCTCTAGCCAGATCAGACCAGGCTGAATCTCCCTCCCATGAAGAAACAGCTAGGCATCTCTAAACAAAGGATTGTATTACAAGCTCCAAAGGTCACAAACAGTAATAGATATTAGCTCTATGCTAGTGCTTTTCAAGTACAGCAACCACTAAAATGCACAGAACAGAGAAGCAAAAAGGAGACAAAGATCAGAACAGAGTAAGGACTGAATTCACTAGGCCTAAAAACAGTTGCACAGGAACTGTGATGAGGAACTGAAAGCACAACTGCAAGTGGTCAAAACTTTTTCAGATGATATAAGAATGTTGTTTGGTCTTATTAAATGTGCAAAAGCAACCTTTAAAGCAGGAAAGCTGCAGCACCAAGTAAACATCCGCCTGGGAGAGGAATGTGTTATAAAAGAACTTGTGCAAGAGGAAGTGTATAAATATTTGGAAATTGATGAAGGATCATCAATAAAACATGAACAAAAGCCAATAAAAATTAATAAGGGATGTTTTTAAAGACTGAAATTAATACTGAAAATAGCACTGATATCTAGCAACAAAGTCCAAGCTATAAACCAATTTAATCTTCCTGTCCTGGAGTGATTGGCCCAAAAGGTGCTGGATTGGTTGGACACGAAAACAAGAAGGATGCTTCATGTTTATCAAATGATTAATAAAAAAAATCAATGTATATCAAGACTATATATTCTACATTTTGAAAGAAGTATGGGCTTCCTTGAAATTGATGACATGTATAGATCTGCAATCATATCTGCTGACTTTACAAGACCCAAACGTATTGAAAGTTTTAAAACATGAGGAGAATAAGTCTAAAATAACTTCCCTGCTTAGTTTAGCAGAAGCATATCAGCATCAAACGGGAATGGAAATCAAACCGGAGGTAGAAAAACATTAGGCAGCAACTGAATGTGCCAAAAAACAAAAGAAAGAATATAAGGTGAAGGATCAGATGAGAAGGCAAGAAATGTGGAAAATGCATAAATATAGTTGCAAGTGTAGAAAATGCTTGGAACAACCTCGTGTTGATCAGGGTGAAATGGAGGAATAGTTATGGAGAGGTGAATTCAAACCAAAAGACAAAAGGTTAATATTGGTGGCCCAAGATAGTGGACTATGTACACATTGGTTTACAAAGTCCACTGAACATTTGGGAGAAACAGACAAATGTAGGTTTTGTAAAACAGAATTAGAAACAGTTGCACATCTTTTTGCTAATTGTGATATACTAATGGCAGAAGGACTGTATACAGAAAGGCATAAT
This sequence comes from Protopterus annectens, assembly GCF_019279795.1. NCBI lineage: Eukaryota > Metazoa > Chordata > Ceratodontiformes > Protopteridae > Protopterus > Protopterus annectens. The sequence goes on from NC_056750.1 coordinate 147,977,252, forward strand.
AATGTGGCAAACTGTTGCATTGGGTCCTGTGCAAACATTATAATATTGAAGTAGCTGAAAAACACTGGAAACATGAGCCACAAAGCATTATAGAAAGTGATGGTTTATATCACATGAGATCACCCATTACCAAGAGTTCAAAAGATAGATGCAAGAAAACCAGATATAGTAATCCATGACAAGAAGACAAAAGTAACAGTGATCATTGAAACTGATGCACACAGTGACTATAGTGTCTTACGTACAGAGAGACATCATCATCATCATCAGCCCCCTTTTTTTCCATTTTTCTACATGGGGTCATGAAATCATGTTAACTGTTGCCATCTCTCTCGATTCAATGCTACACTCCTGCCTTCTTCGAAACTCATGCCTGACTGTCACAGATCTTTTCAATCCATCCACCTCTTTGCTGGACATCTTTGTTTTCTCTCACCTTCTTCCTGTCTGTCCCAAATCTTCTTCACCAGATTGTCTTCTGCTTTTCTGCACATGTCCAAACCACCATAGTCTGTTTTCTTTGATCTTTTCTGCAATTGGAGTTACTTTGGCTTCTGCTCTTATGTCCTCATCTCTTTGTCTGTCTCACAGGGTGCATCCTACCACCTGTCTCAGGCACTTCATCAACATCACCTTTAGCTTCTTCATCTGCTTTGCCTTTACTTCCCAGGTTTCTGTATCAAGTAGTAGTCCTGGTCACACCACTGTCTTGTACACCTTACTTTTCAGCTTATTTGGCATTCTTCTGTCATAGACTACACCTGGCACTCTATCCCAGTTGGCTGCAACCCCTCTGATTCTAGCTTTGACCTCTTCATTCAGACTTCCTTTCTCCTCAACCACCCCTCCAAGACACTTGGAGCTATTTACCTGTTCCACTATTTTTCCTTCTTTCTCAGTTCTCAGCTTTTTCTGATCTCCACAGTTTGCTGCCATTACCACTGTCTTATCTGTGCTTAGTTTCATCCCATGTGCCTTCAGTTTTGCATTCCATTGCTCTATACTTTGCTGGAGTTGTTGCTCAAAGTCTTCCTGTAATGCCACATCATATGCATACAGCAACTTTGTTGATATGTCCCCTCCAACCAGTTTGCTAATGTAGACCATCACCAGTATGAACAGCAGTGGGCTCAGAGCTGAACCCTGTTGTACACTCACTCCCACTGGGAACCCATCTGTGAGGCTAAACACTGTTCATACTTGAGTTATTGGGTCCTTGTATATAGGCTGCACTAATTCTACCAATGTTTCTGGGACTTCAATCCACCGCAGTACTGCCCAGATCAGCTTTCTTGGAACCTTGTCATATGCTTTTTCCAAGTCTAGAAATGCCCAGTTGGACTTTTTCCTCATCTCTAGCTTCTTCTCAACTATCTGTCTCACTGCAAACATCAAGTCAGTTGTGCTGCTGCATCCTGATCTGAATCCAAACTGCTCATCTCCCATCTTACATTCTAATAAGCTGAATATCCATTTATTAATCACCCCTAATAGAACTTTCATGCAATGTGATAGGAATTTGATTCCTCTGTACTGTTCACAGTTGTGGATGTCCCCTTTGTTTTTGTACACTGGCATAAGTATGCTTATTCTCCAGTCATCTGAGATACGCCTTTCTCTCCACACTTCTATTAGTACCCTCAGGAGGCATTTCTCCCCTATCTCACCCAGCATCTTTATCTTATCTGCTGTGACATCATCTGAGCTTGCTGCTTTCCCTTGGTGCTAATCTTACTTCTTCTAGGGTAAGCTCCTCATTGTATGCTGTTTCTGGGGCAGTACAGCTTCTGTGGGGTTTTCTTCATTCAGAAGCTGCTGGAAATACTCTTTCCATCTGGCTTTGATGTCATGTGGACTGATGATCAGATTGTTGCTGGCATCCCTTATGAAGGGTGTCTGACTCTCTTTATCTTTCTGTCTTTGCTTTGCAACCTGATATAGTTTCTTTGTGCCACCTAATGAGTCACTTTTCAGACGTATGTAGAGTGCCTCTGATGCCCTATTCTTTGCTATTGAAACTACTTTCTTAGCTTCTTTGTTAGCCAACTAGTATTTCTTCCTAACCTGGTCGGTCTTTTCTCTCTCCCACTTTTTCCTGCACTCCTTCTTTCATTTGATGACTTCTTGGGCTTCTGCAGTCCATCACCAGTTTTCCTTATGTACCTTATTTCCATACCTGACTCGGCCACATATCTGTTCTGTAGTCCTCACACATGCTGTTTTGAGGCACTGCCATTTTTCTTCAGCTCCACCTACTTCCTCTTATTCTTGTGGTGTTAGAACCCTGAGTAATTCCTTGAACTGTTATATTTTCTCTCCAGTCAACTTCCAGGTCTTCAGCCTGGTCTCTGTTGACCTTAGAGCTGACCACTGCTTTCAGCTGATTGTTGCAGCCAGTGGTTTATGCTGTGAGCATACTGTTTCAGTGGGGATGACTTTGCAGGCATGCATTCTACTCCATTGCCTTTTCCTTGCTAGGAGGAAGTCTACCTGAGTTGCATGTTGACCACTCTTGTATGTGATGTTGTGACTGTCTCTTTTTCTGAACCGTGTGTTGGCTACTATCAAGCCATTTGCTAGACAAAAGTCTAGAATGGCCTGTCCTTCTGTATTCCTGTTGCCCCACCCATGTGGACCCAGACAGTCCTCATTTCCTGTTCTGTCTATACCGATATGTGCATTCATGTCTCCCATTATTAATACCACTTTATGTTGCCCTGCTTTATCGGGTCTATATCATAAAACCGAATGTCCACAACTGCAAACACCTAATGAGTGACACATATACGCCAAACTACGAAAAAAGCAAAGGACCTAAATATCAAAAACTGGCATACCAAACACACTTTACACAACAACAATGCCACACAGGTAAGTAAAACACACACACAAACAAACTTCATTAATCGCACTTTTGCAGGGGGACAAGCCCCCTGCACCCCTTACTTATATATACCAACTCCGAGATTGCACTACAGTGGGGAAAAGGATATATTTCGTCTTCCCCATGATCATCCTGTTGGCCACGGGAATACGTTTGGTGTTCCGGTTTTCAATATTTACGGCCTTCATGCTTTTCGTACATCGGTGTTTATGTGTCGCTCATTAGGTGTTCGCGGTTGTGGATGGTCGATCATCTAATACAGACCCACTTTATCTAGTAGGTCCTGCAACTGCAGCACAGAGAAAGACAAAGTCATAAAATACTAAGATTTGTAGGCAGAAATGATTGCAGTGAGGAAGAAGGATACCCAGACAGTTCCAATAGTAGTAGGAGAAATGGGTCTTATAAAAAAAATATTGACAATTGTACTTGGATATGTTACCAATAGTACAACTAGGAAAGTTGAATTTTATTGATTGTGCTAGAAATAAAGGTCAGTTTTACACTTTGCTTTGTGACAGAAAGTAACTGGCTGGTGCTTTGGATGACTGACTTGATTTAGAGAACAAGAAAGTTCAGGCTGGTTAACTGTTTTTAGCTTTTGTCTTGTCTGCTTGCCCTTGTGCTCCATTTTACTGGGCTGCACTGAGGTGCACATTGCACAGCATCAAGGGACAGTGCATTCCATAGATGTAAGCCAATAAACTCAACTCGTGCAACAGTGTTGGCACGCTTATATTATCCACCTTCACAGCTATTAGCCTCTTCACTCAGCTGTGCTGCTCTCTATTTCGCTGCAATCTTCCATGCACAACCTGCAAGTTACGTATTATTATAACTGTTAATAGGTGCTGTTATTGTAACCCCTGTCTTAATTCCCTGAATACCACTTCAGAAAGCTGTTAAAAGTTAAATCTTTGCCCCCTACAAGAAGAGAAGCATCATAGTATCATAGTAGAATAATAGGCTATCAACCCAAGGGGCATTTTTAAGCTTAGCCAAGTTCCCCAAAATAAAATTTAATAGATAATGGTTCACAAATGTCTTGTGAAGGGTGTATATTCTTAGATAGATGATGCTGCCCCCTTCATCACATCCTAGCTATGTCTCCAATTGTAAGCACTTACAGTTATTGTTTGTAGATTTCCTCCTAAATCTTAGCATTAGCTGACTATTAAGTTACACCTGCATAACTGGCCACTTGCAAAAACTATAAATAACCTGGGAGACATTGATGCCAACTCAGGTTTTGTACCACCTCTAGCCAGCCTTGTAGCAGTGGGTGTTCTTAGGTGGTATATGAACTATCTAATTCTCACCGACAAAAAATTAATACCTGATACTCTCAGTATCATCTGAAAGAGGTACAAGTATCATATCAATATGAAGGAAAACCTCTCACTTCAGACAAGGTCTGTGAGCAGCACTCATAAATATATACCTACCAAATTAACACATGCTGATGTTATAAAAAAAAAACACTCCAAAGACCTCCTAAGTCTAGAATGTTCAGTCCTCAGAATAAATTTATTACCACATCACTAAGCTCTGATGTAGCATAGAGTCACCAATCCTTCTACTACCATCAGCTCAGAGAATACAAGTAGAAATATTTTAATAGTTGATGACTCCACTGTCAGGCACTCATACTGCTCACAAGGCTGGTCAGGGACATAGTAACAGTTATTTATCTTTTTGAAGCCAACATCCATTATGTCATGAGGTCACGTCAGTGCCTCATTCCAGGCAAATATGAATCTAGAGTAATGATTGTCCATGTAGGAGTGAATGACTTGTGGTGTTCAAGCCTGAGAGACATACAAAGATACATGATGGATCTCACCATGCACATGCTGGACGCAGACAAGACTCTGGCCTTGATTGGTATCTTACCTTCCTCCAAGATTATGTATAGATACAAACACATGATAATTCATTTCAGCAACTGGTTAAGTAGTTAGTGCCATTTATGTGGGTCCAGTATGTATCAGCCTAGAAGAAGATTAGAGAATTGCCAGTCTGCTCCACTAACAATGGCCTTCACCTCTCACTCCATGGCTTCCTATACAGAACAAAGAACTTGTTGGCCATGTAGTACCTTTTATAAGTCAAGTCTGACTTTTGGACATTCCAACATGCCAAATAGTGACATTGCACATCCTAATTCTGACTACATGAAGGTTGTTCTTCTCAGCGCAGAGGTTTTAATAACATGCTGTCTGAGCTTGAAGGGCTTTTCTGTCTGAAACATATCCATTTTCTGTGTTGCAACGGAGACTTAGATTCTTTGCACAAATAACTCCCTCTCCTTACTTACTTATTTTCAGTGCTTACCATGCCTTAGACCTAAAGGAAATATCTCCATATTTCTTAGAAATAATATCATCTCTAGCAGAATTCCCTATGACCCTAATACCGAACTAAATGACATCCAAATTACCCTTAAAATGAATAAAATTAATTTATAGTCTGCTATAGGGTGCCATCAGTGTCCTTGGTAGATCGGAGCAGATTCCTAAATATACTTAGTAAACTATATGAAAAGATATATATATATATATATATATATATATATATATATATATATATATATATATATATATATGGGTCTACTTCAAAATCCTGATACCCATAAAACTGACTTTCATTTACGTGAGACAAAAATAGTGTAACATGAAATACCTGAATGGCGAAATTTTCCCAGAGTGATTTTAACACTTGCCCAGCATGTCCTTTTCTCTACTGTAGTGCGATCCTGGAGTTGGTATATATAGTTGGGGGTGAGTGAGGGCACCTAGGTGGGTTTTACTTATCTCAGTGTGTGTTTTGTTTCCATTTGGGCAAGTGTTTACTTAGCCTGGGAAAATTTCACCCTTTGGGTATTTCATCTTTCATTATTTTCATGTTGCGTAAATGAATGTCAGTCATATGGGGGTTGGGATTTTGAAGTAGACCCATATATATATGTGTGTGTGTGTGTGTGTGTGTGTTTTATATATATATATATATATATATATATATATATATATATATATATATATATATATATATTAGGTGATTTCAACAATCCTTCAATTAACTGATAAACCCACACTTCTAATCTGGGGTACATACAAAGATTCCTAGACCTAGTAAACATTACCTCCTTAGAACAAATAGTTAACCATCCATTAGTGGGTGGAAAATTCTTAATCCTGTGCTTTCAAGCATTGTCTTCCAGGGGTACCACATCCTAAGTATATCTATCCCGGTTAAGTCAGATCACAAAATAGTAACAGTCTCCTTTAAAGACACTAATCTGTCAATAATAAACAATTCTGAATTCAAAGACCAAAAAATGTGTCCTGGCTATACTCTATAGAATTAAAAACACCACATCAGTGGGCAAGGAAAATTTCCCTGGATGCCTAACTAATAGTGTCAGACATGTCCCTGCTGAACCTCACCTACACTAGTCTATCTTAAACTTAGTCACAGAGTATACCCTTGATGTTTGGAAAATAGCTGTAGTTGTGCCCATCCACAAAGTTGTCCTCACCACAGACTCTGGGAATTACAGGCCTATCTGTCTAACTAGCATAATTTGCAAGGCCATGGACTGTATCATATCTGGCTTCTTAAAATATGATATTAAAAATCTCGGGTAAATTACAATGTTACATACTTTTCCACTTTGTTTTGGTTGTGCTTAATGATAAAATCTTTGAATAAAAATGCATTTTGGGAAAAAATCTCATACACCTGGACCCACAACAGGTTGGCTTTGTCGAGGACAGAGGATGTCTACTCATCTTGATAAACTTGTTTGAGAAGGATACAGAGACAGGGGATAGTGGCCACTCATTCCAACATCATATCTGGATCTGGTCAAGGCCTTCAACACTTGTACATAATAAGATGGTGTGCAAACTGCCTGAAGGATAGCTTTCACATAATTAATGTGTCACATGCTGTTTTATAAGGTAAGAAGGAATCAGTTGTACAGCACAGGTCTAAGTAGCAGGATATTTTAAGTTTGGTATATGCTTTCCTGACCGCCATCCCAGAAATCCTCCCCCCTGCAAAAATGGAAAAGTAGAAAGTAAATAATTGCAAGTTTTGAATTTAACAATACGTAATATATATTCATGTTGGTGCTATACATACTGTCAAGAATATTTAATGGGATTTTATTTGGGTATGAGGGTATTGGTTGGTGGATGGGGGTGTACGTGAGGTTAGGTACTTAGTTTGCTGTGTTAAAATGGTTGTGTAGTGTTGCTATAGCGTTATTTATTAGTGTTGTATTTCCATTTAATGGGAGGCCAGTGTGACTGTTATTGTGTCAGTTTTTGTACGTATGGCATTTAACACATTGAGTTTGGGATTTTTCATTTTTATGGTCTCAGTTATGTGAAAGTCAGTCTACTGACATTTTGATTATATGAAGTAGACCCATATCTATATTTATAGCTCTCTCTCTCTCTCTCTATATATATATATATATATATATATATATATGTATATATATATATATATGTGTATATATATATATTTATATATGTGTGTGTGTGCATGTATTTATATCTCTCAAGATATATATCTATGTATATATGCATTATATGTTTGTGTGTGTGTGTGTGTGTGTGTGTGTGTGTGTGTGTGTGTATATATATATATATATATATATATATATATATATATATATATATATATATATATATATATATATATATATATATTATATATACAACATTGTTAAATTGTATAAATACAGCATTGTTATCTTTAGGAAATACTCTTCATGTACAGTGTACAACATAGCCAGTATTCTTCTCCTCATGGATAACGGATATCCTAGTCAAGGAATCTTGACACTTGGATCAAAAATTCTCTCACCTTTGACCACCATGTTGCAGTGGTGGTTTGGAAATCCTTCGGTCTAGCACAACTGATTTGCTCTCTTGTCTATGTGAAAGGATGTTATTGTTCCTCAATGTTGTTTGTCTTTTGGCTTTTCCTGGTAAGGGGTCGCCACAGCAGAACTCCAGTCCACTAATGATTGGTAGTAGATTTTTACGAAACATCGAGGTGCCAGCTTGATGCCCAACCTTCAATGAAGGCACACCCATTTACGTATGCATGTCTTTCGAACACTACCCAGCCATCGGGAGGACATGCAGACTCCACACAGAAGGCACTCCCAAGCCAAGCTGAGAATCGAACGGGAGAACCTCTTGCTGTGAGGTAACAATGCTACAGCTGTACCACCGCGTTATTGTTCCTCAATACTCTGCCTAAATAGACTATTAATTGAGTACAATGTTCCCTTCAGCCGCTACCTAGGCAGATATACCATGCACCTAAAAAGACCTCAAAAGTTCCAGATGAAAAGATCACTGGCATAAAAGGCTTTCATTACAAACACAGACTACAAGCCATATATCTATACTCTATTTCTTTTAGATTCCTGCATAGATATCTATGCCTGGCATTCAGTACGTTCAAAGACTCTACCCCTAATGGATCTCCTACATTTTCACAGGATTAACGGCTATTCAAGCACCCACCCTAAGGATCTGAACTTTCACTAACATATAAATAAAACATGTTGGAGGAATAGATTAATTACCCAATGGTCACCCCATCTTTGGAACAAACTGCCCCTGCATTTTAAACAGAGTGATATGCTTGCCTCATTCAAAACTAACCTTGACATTTAAGTGGGTACTTGCAAGTCTGTGTCTATATCATTTGAGTGGAGGCTTAATTGAGTGAATCACTATTTATCGAACTGAAATAAGCAAAAGCTCAATTAAGCGAATGCTCACTTAAGAAAAACGTTTCCCAGGGACAAAAAACAGTTTGCTACCCACCAGTCTTAACAAACAAAACAAAACTTAAAACTCTGCAAAGTGGGGTCTTTCCCCCCACACTCTCCTAACTAAACATGCCAATTCTGAAATTGCACTACAGTGGGGAAAAGGGAAAATTCCCAATGATCGCCAAAAAAATCTTTTCCCTGGGAAAAAATTTGCTTAAGCGAGCATTCACTTAATTGAGCTTTCACTTAATTCAGTTTGACAAATAGCAATTCACTCAATTAAGCTTTCACTCAAATGATATAGGCCAGCAAATTAATCTCCAGCCTAACATATTCCGCCATCCCGGAAGTTTATTTTTTTTTATTTGAGAGTGGTATTTGGCAATGTGTCATGGTCGTCAGACTTATATGCCCACAGTTTGTATGATCCTTCACAGGCATTTCCTAGTCTTGTTGATGTCAGAGGCTGATACTAAAATATGTACAGTTTCTCCCCTGTGTTTGCTGCACAGAGGAAAAAAAACCCACTATTTGTGCATTTAGCTGACTAAATCTTTTTTGGATAGTGACCCACTTGTTGAAAGTATTCTTTTCTCTTAGTGCAAAATATTTACACTCAGTAAGTTTTAGTTTTATACAGAGCACAAAGAATAACTACTAATTTAGTGTACTCAGACATTATATTTTTAATGAAGTGCTAGCATGTTGCAGATTAACAAATCAAGGGCAAGCCAATACAGCTACAGATGCTGCAAAATGTAATGTACCTATGTGTGTAGATCTGTGCCTCTGTTAAAAAAATTCATACCAACACAAATTCAAGAACAGAAGGTTGTATCTGATTGAAGCAATACAGTGCTGTATTGTAAAGTAGAGATAACATGACAGGAGTTATGAAGGCAAGTTACTTTTGAGCAAATACAGCTCATTTCTGCAACATTTATAATAAAAACAAAAATGCATCTGCCCACTGCAGATATTAATGAACAACAGAAGTAGCTTGCATATCTCTTATACATTATTTGAAGAAAAAGTAGTTGGTTACAGCCCCTAGTTGCCCATAATAGATTTGGCACCTCAGGAAGTGTATGGGGGGGAGGGTTCTGTCCACATATGTGAATGACTACAAATTGGCAGCATTAGAAAAACCTGCAGTTCAATTAATTTATTCTATTGAGGATTTAAAGCTATTGTGAACAAGGAAGATCAGTTCTGAGAGCAATCCAAATTAAGGTACTTCAGGTAAATGTAAAACATAAGTCAGATTTCAGAAGCTTCAGAGAAAATAAATGTACGTGTTATACATAGCGCTTTTATGTTACATATCTAACAACATTTCACAGCTGGTTGAAGTTTTGTTCTGATTTTCTACTAGGATAAAATTAGTTTTCAAAACAGAAATACTGTTCTGTTGACAAGTATAAATAAATTACATGGTTACATAAATCAAATTTAATGTGCAGTGACAAAATGCTGCTGCTTACTGATTTTATTTAGTTGGTTATTGCTTTTAGTGAGAGGAGATCCGTCTTAAGCACTTTTTAATCACTTGTTCCTGTACTGTTAGCTTTGTTTTTTTTTTTTTGTTCTCAGCAGGGGTTGTCTAAAAACTAAGCTGGGGAGGTTGGAGGCAGTTACATGACCTCTTTGGCAACCTTCTGATACATTTGGGATATTCTTTCATGTATATTCAAGTGAGGCAAACCGCAAGTTTTTAGGAAACTTCACATTAGGCAAGGTAGTTCTGGATTCAACTAGGCATGCCTGGGACAAATATGAAGTAAACACAGCAGATATAAAATGCAAAAGAGAGATAATGAAGCAGGGTGGTTTAGTTTCAAGTATATAGAAATGTGAATGTTGTTTCTGTCAGAAAAGTTCTGCTGTGTGACTGTTTTAAGTACTGCTGCTACAAAAATATTACTAAGTAAAAGCTACAATGTAATAGGAAAGCTTGACTCTGGAAGTCTAAACGTTCATGCTAGCACATTTTATTATCAATCTTGTTTTGACTTTCTACTTGGAACAATGCAATTAAAGCAGAGGGATTGCTGCTTTGATTTATCTGTAAACGGTAATAAGATAGCCAAGCCGTCAAGTTAAACGTGGTTATTTGGCTTTTATGATAACCTTTTGATGTAACAGAAATGTTCATTAAGGTGAATTATACAGAAGCAAACTGTGCCTAGTTTTCTGGTACTACTCCAAGCTTCATTGATCTGAAGGAAACTTCCCAGGAGGTAAATGGGCAATTGATTCAACTGTGCATGCCAGAAGTTAATGATAGCATTTAATTTGCAAATGTTTGCAATTTTTCTGGCAATATATCAGACAGGTTGTAAGGACAGCAGAGAAACAGTGAACTTGTAATAAACATTATGGTGTTAGTCTGGCTGTTTATTATCTCTTCAAAGAGAATCAGATGAAAAAGTAGTATTGCACTAAAATTTATCTCCTGCTGGCAGAAAATTAAAGCATGAAAGATCTTAGTTCTGCAATTGTCTTAAAATTTGTCTTTACTGTTGCTTTTCTTTATGATGTCCCCAGAAAACAGGTACCATTGCCCACATGGAATTTTCCAGAAAACAAATATCAGTAAATAACACATAATTAGTGATACAGGAAACTCAATAGGAGCTACGAAATGGCTGTTTATTTTACATGGATGCTAGTAACTTTGCAAGTATAACTGTTACTTAAGCTGCTGCCGTTTAACACTGCTGGGGAAATGCATTTTCAGTGTATGCGTTCCTTGTTGGTGGGATTTTTTTTTTCACAGAAGGAAGTCTGCCAGCATTTATCAAAGGTTGAAATAGGTGTCACAGTAAAACCATAATAACTACTGGTATAGAAAATATCTTGCATCCTTGAATATAGCACAAGCAGTATATTTGTACATTATAAGATGGATATTTGCTGCATTTTCTATATATAACAGGATGCTACATGACCCTCTCTCTTTGTCTCTGTCTCTCTTTCTATATATATATATATATATATATATATATATATATATACATATATATATATATATATATATATATATATATATATAAAACATACATCTTAACCTAATCAGAAGTTGTCAAAAAAGTTATCTCATGACACCTTATTTACTGATATTCTTCAAAACATTTTACCATTGATGCTTTATTATAGTGTGTCGGATTGTGTAAGCTGGTAGTGCACTTCCTGTGTTATTCCCTTTCTTTCACCGTAATGTGACTGTGCAATTGTTATATATAAGTTAAAGTAGTATGGGGAGGAGTTAAATCCCCACACTGAAGTGCAGAGAGGCTGCCCCCATGCAAAAACATTTTTTTTGAGGTTTGTTGATTTAGATAAAGTGAGTTTAGACAAGTTGTGTTCAATACATTGTGTTTAGATAAGTTGTGTTTTAGATGAAATGATACTCATCCATATATATATATATATATATAGAGAGAGAGAGAGAGAGAGAGAGAGATAAAAATGTGTGTGTGTGTGTGTGTGTGTGTGTGTGTGTGTGTGTGTGTGTGTGTGTGTGTGTGTGTGTGTATGTATGTATATATATATATATATATATATATATATATATATATATATGTGTGTGTGTGTGTGTGTATATATATATAGAGAGAGAGAGACAGAGATAAAATGTGTGTGTGTGTGTGTGTGTGTGTGTGTATCTGTGTTGGTGTGTGTATGTATGCATATATATATATATATATATATATATATATATATATATATATATATATATATATATGATGAAGCAGCTTTGCTGCGAAAACGCTCACTTGTTTTTGTATTAAAGTTATATGATTTTATTTGCCGTGGTTTGGTGTCTCTTTTGGTTCCTGTTTTAGATATATATATATATATATATATATATATATATATATATATATATATATATATCGATAGATATTGACATTTCTGTATCTATAAATATATATAAATATAAGGATAGATAGATATATAAATGTATATACATATACATGTATCTGAACTGTTGTAGACATGACCTGCAAGTGTATAAGTGTATCTGAAGTTTTCTAAAGCTTTAGATAAAGTAATGCTACAAAAGTTAACAATAATAACATGAATCAGTTACCTTATGTATTTTTTATCTTTTTATATCACAGGCTTTGCATTCTAGATGTATATAATCTGCTATTTAAATACATATGTTTAAAATGTAGAGGGGCACTATAGCAATTGGATGTTATAATATTCTGGGCAATTAAATTTATAGGATTATGTACATATTTTAGAAGTTATATTATGAATTTTATGGGCAATGTACATATTATATCTACATCATTTTGACCATCCCATGTAATCCTCATTCATAGTGTACTTGTTATCTTGACACTGATTGCTGATATAACCACTTTATAATTATATGTTTATACAACTAAAAGAAATCATCCTCATATCAGACAGTATATTATGACATTTTTGTAACATGTATAGTAACAGCTGTATTAACTATTTCAAAAGCGCCTAGATCTTTTACATAGATAGAAGGACCACACAGAGGTATTTACTGACCCGATGCAGATGCTGCTTGTCAAATCTCCAGTGAACAAGTCCTCAATACACTATTCAAGACCAAGAACACTGCTTATGGGCTGCTTACCGACCAGTCTGAAACAACACCTGTCAGACCTCCTACACAGGATATTCATTCTCAGCCTCCAAACAGACTTTAAACCAGACAAATGGAGGACAGCAACTCTCATGCCCTTGCACAAAGATGGAATGTCATTGGACCTAGGAAATTATAAACATATAAGTCTGACCAGCCTCATCTGCAAGGCTATGGCAAGGATCATTATGAAATTAATGATCCTATGCATAGCCTTACAGATGGAGGGGATCATTATGAATTTAATAAAGAAGGACATAGACAACCTACAAATTCTTCACCCAAACCAGTTCAGATTTACTAAGGTAAATCCTGGCTACTTAACCTGGTTGATTTCTTTGGGAAGATTACTTAAGCAATGTATGAGGCCAAATCATTTTCACAGTGCATATCTAGGCCTCACAAAGGCATTGAACACCATCACATTCTCAGGTATCATAGATAAACTATCCCAGCTAAATGTTAAGCCCTGTGTAACTGATTGGATAGCAAACTGGCTCACAAATAGAACCTATGAAATTAAGGTGGGCTGTTCTACCTCCTCAAAAAGGCCTGTCATTAGCAGTGTAACCCAGGTTTCAGTCCTTGGGTCACTCCTGTCCAGAGCCGGATTGTGGTCAAATGCAGCACAAGGCAGGCCAGATGATCAGGGAATGCCCCCCCCCAAGTCAGACTACTCCTTCCCCTGCAGCTATTCTAGTGTCCCAGTACTTGTCTATGTCTCCCCAGTTACCATAACAACTGTTCAGACCTGTAATTGTACTTACTATTTTTCTTTACTTCTGCAATTATTACAGATATCTGGATTTAATTTAAAACTTTTATTTCAAAATTTATAGCACAAGCACTGATAGCCATTTGCTAAACAAAACAATACACCCCCGGATTCATGAAGCTCGGCGCAAGGCCGGCGTAAGGCTTGCGCCGGCGGTGCAGTGAATAGCCGGCGCAGTAGCGCCATATACATATTAATGAGAGTGCACCGGAATCACAGACACGTGCGTAGTGTACGTGAGCGAGCCCAGGTAGGATGCGTCTGGAGGCGTGTCTAAGCCGGCATGAGGTGAGCAACCTAATGTGCTGACAGCCACGGTCCGCCCACAATAGTAATGGCAGCAGCCAGGTCCCGTGCAGAATGAAACGCACGTACAGTATGCAACATAGTACCCGTCCCAAATTAATGGAGAAGCAAATACAAGCCACGAAGGCATAAGTGTACCCGTCCAAGGAGCAAAGGATACGCATAAGACCGCGTTAATCCCACAATGCACCGTCAGTGTTTACACTCAGAGAAGGTGTACAGCCGCATGTCAGCGCGCCGCACCGACATAGGAGCAGCGACTAAGGTCACCACCTGTCCCACTTTGGTTGGGGCAGTCTCTATGGCCAGTTGTGTCCCGAAAAAACGTATTAGAAATGGCTGATGTGCTACGATTGTAGGACACAATGATATCCCGTATTTAATGTAATGGTAGCATGAATTGGTTATTTCTGTAACAGAAATACCTAAATGACACAAGAAACAGAATAAGCAAGCAAATTGCCACAACAATAAGCTTATATTTAGGCAAACAAGTGAAGTTCTATGCTATATAGTGACCGTGTGTATGTGTCGGCCTGTAAAGTCAGATGTGAGTCCTGGAAATATCCCAGATCGGAAACTGGAAAAGGTGGAAACCCCAGTAGCGACATGGGCATGGTCACCAGGGTTACCTGCTGTCCCAATGTGCCATGGACAGTCCCTGATTGGACAGTTGTGTCCCTGCAACAATCAGTAAAATGGAAAATGGCCTCCGATCCTGCCAAGAAAATTCCCGCAATATACATGTAATAGTAGCATAAAACATATACATTACTATATGAAACACAGACATGGCATAAGAAAATAAATAAGGAACCCAAATGCTTACAGAATAAGCTTATAGTATGGCAAACAAGTGAAGTTCTGTCAACTGCACTAGCCGTGGGTATGTGTAGTCCTGCAAATTCCGAAGTTTCCACATAACATGCCCCACTATGGGCATTGGAAAAGGTGCCAACCATAATGGTCACAAGCAGTAGTGAGAGTACATAGCCGGGTAGCTGTGTTGACATAACAACAGTAAGGAAGCAAGATACCTCAAACACAGGCAAACATGTGCATAGCAACATATCCCACACCCAGCAACGTCTCTGTTGCATACACTGGATGGCGTATGTTGAAGTGTAATATCCAGAAGCAGAACCCATGCATATGGATGTACTACACAATAGCCTCATTGTACATGTCAGTCCCACCCATGTATACCTCTGCACCCAAACCTGCTAGCATCCGTGTGCAGCTATACAACCACACACAATGTGCATACCTGAAATGTGGTAAGATGTTTGTGTTAGGCAATGCCACGCGGGCAAATACGTACCCCACATGTCACCAACCCACCGCAGGTACAGATATGTAAATGGCTGCATGTGAATGTGTCAGCAGAATGTGTACATCCCGCATGTAGTATGTACCCGTCCAAACCAAATAGGTTTGCATACGACACGGTGCACATAACTGTACACATGTGGACAAGTCGGGTCGTTGGACCACCGCATCGATGATTATCTATGCAGTGAAGTCGATCACATATAGCGGAACAGGTGCCTACCAAACAGGACGTCCTAACAGGGTGCTACAGGCAAAGAAGGGGAAGCTGGGACATCACATGTGGAGAGTAGCGTTGCCGGACGGACAAATACACACGGTCAAGGTAAAGGACGGAACAACATGCATATGGCCGGATGGATGTTGTTCGAAAAATATATAGAAACACATATGAAGTTCCAGTTTAGACTCGAAATACTATATAATGCATTGAATTGTACCGTACAATATGGCAGTAGAACTAAGCCTGCATGTAATTGGTGAAGCTAAGCTGTAGTGTGATGGAATTCTGAACCTGGCAGTAAGCAGTACAGCAGGCTCATGTCTGTCAGCATTAATTATTTGCTGGGTTACAGAACAATAAATGTATGTACATGCATAACAGCACTCCTTCCCCAGAGGAGGATGGCCTTGTGAGCTCTATCGAAGATAACAGTACAACTCCTTACCAAAGAGACAAAGCAACGTATTAAGAAATTAACTGTCCACTGTATCGGAACAGTCTAGGGTCCTTGAAACAGCTACAATTACAGAAGGACACTGTAATGTCCAAGGTGCCTTGCAAGGCTGTGTTATTCCCATGGGAAAACATTTTAAAAGCACGACCCCAGCACCCACGTATGTATAGACTATTGCGGACCATAGTGATGGAAATGCCCTGTGACCGACCACGCCAGTAAGGTGGGCAAAAGCTGATTGTAAACACTATATAAAGAAACTGCTTACTGTATAGAGTCAGACAAAACTCACATACTTGGACTGTATATTATTTAGCCTGCCTGTGTACACTACTAAAACTTTCCGAACCCGAGCCTCCTGTGTTATCGGCTGTCAGTTAGAAAAGCCTACTGATAACTACAGTCTGGTTTTAACAACTTATTTCACATTGTGATCCTTGTAATCCGGAATTCCCTTGGTAAGCTACAGGTCAGAGTGCATGGCTGGTTAGACATGTACGCAGGAGAATATGCATAAATGGTTCTTCATGAATGAAAAGACCTCCGACTGAATTGTTGTGTGTAAAGAGGCTGTTTACTGTCTGATCTGTGGCTGAAAAGCGGGAAACTGGCTCCCAAGAAGAAAACGTGCAGCCTTAAACAGGAGGCCCAGGTAAGGAGTGTTTGCCTTTTTGTCTCTATTGTAGATCAGGGACCAGACTACATTGTGTTTCTGTTAACAGTAGTGATAGCGGGTCGAAGACCTACCCACATACTGTTAAATCTGAAGATAGGTCAGGGGAACACACAGCAGAATAAATAGTGATTGTAGACACTACAGTGGATACAGGGAAGGAGACACCACGTGGTATGACAGAAGGGTACGTAGCAGTCGTGTAGAGGATATGGGAGATTATTGAAGACACAGATCATGTGATCCGCGTTTGACGGGTGACGTGAAGAATATGCAATCGCAGAGAGCACATAATGTGAGTTACGCAGCAAAATGGGGTAATAAATATGACATTGATGGTATATTACACAAAATATCGTTACTGAAACATTGTAATCCCTGAAATTTTGATGCACATGTTCCAGGGTAAACACCTGTTCCACCCTGAGAGGGACAGTCCCTCTTTGGCCAGCCGTGTCCTGTAAACAAAGCAAACAAATGGCAAATGTCCTGATATCTCAGGACAAACATTTCCCAGATATCTATCAAAATGGTAGCATAAAACAGTAAATTTGTATGTGGAACAGCAAAATATAATAATAAACAGAATAAGCAACTGAAATGCTACAACAATTGGTCGCTCTCCTGGCAAAACGTGAATTCCTGTCCTATGTACTGGCCGTGGGTATGCATTTTCCAGGAAAATTACATGTTCCGAACACTAATGTCCCACATTGTGCATTTGAAAAGGTGGCAGCCCTAAGATGTGCAGGCGACAAAACAGCGACAATTGGGTATCCGTCATGCACATCGGTGGACTGAGGTAGTGTAATCAAGGGAACAGAACACTACAAATGGCTAAGCTTCATACACAGAGAAGATCATAATACAGTAGTACCGATAGCCCCCCCCCCCACAACCTCCTACCACCACCGATACCACATCCAGGATATTAAGCGGGAGGGCAGGCTAGTCCCCACACGTTATCCTGTGGCAACAGAGGTAGCACAACGAACAAATGTAACAGAAGCTATTGAAACCACATCCCGAACACGTAACATACCTAGGGACACCCGAGTAAGAACACAATACTAAAACAGAGTGAGGATATCTGTCAATTAATTGAAGTACCGAACCCTCATGCAGGACAGGAAGGCCAGGACCCAACCCCCGTAGCGTATAGACCGTGGACACCAGAAGATATCTGTAAAGTCATGGAGGGAATTCCCCATCCACAAAGTAATCGCTATTCACCATGCAATACCCCTGTATCTCCTGATCGGAAACCAAAAGGGGAATGGCGGATGGTACAGTATGTACAAGCTGTAAATCATGTAAGAATACTTAGGGTAGCGTTGGTGCCAGACCCACACACTATATTCAATGCTATGAACATGCCACAGAAGTATCTTACCGTGGTACATATAAGCTATGCTTCCTTTGCAATACCTATACATCCACATAGTCCGTATTGCTTTGCATGCACAGTCAGGGTGACAGATACAGCCATACCCGGCTATCGCTGGGATACTGTGAAAGTACAACGATATTCTCACAGGGGATGGCTAGCTACATTCCGGTGTTAACTCCACCCGGGGCCAGTCAAGTTCTACTTTATTTGGATGATATTCTGCTTGCGGCCCCTACCCAGCAGCAATGTATGGAAGATACAATAGCATTATTGAGATAATCAGCAGAACAGGGACATAAAGTAAGCAAGCATAAATTGCAACTACAGAGAATACAGGTCAATTACCTGGCATATCTGGTATCCAAGTAGGGTAGAACATCACATGACGATAGGAAGGTAGCAATATAATAAGCACCCAAGCCAACTAACAAGAAGGGAATGATGTCCTGTCTGGGCCGACTAACATTTGTCAAATCTGGATACCAAACAATGCTGTGGAATCCGCTGTATTGTTTGCCTTGACCTTTAATACACCTATGGCAGCACAACACATACTACACTGGATTACAGTAGCAGAAACAGCATTCTGCAGACTAGAACGATTGATAGCCTCAACAGCTGTAGTAGGTCTCGTGAATAATCATAACACATGTTGTCAGACCGTAGATTGTAAGCGGAGATATATGACGTCAGTCTTGATGCAACAGCAGGGAAGTAAGCAACGCTACATAGCTGACTACTCATTGCAGTTGGACACTGTGGCATGGTCAGTGCCACATTGTGTACAGGCAGTTGTTGTAGCACCCATGGCAGTACAGGCCCGGCCGTAATGTTACTAGACCACCCTCTCACTGTGAGAATGTCTCATGCAGTTGCGATCAGTCTGCTGCAAGAGAAGATAGCATTCCTGACCCGTGCTAGACATTTGTCATGTTTGACCATACCACTGAGTCAACCTCATATGGTGATTGAACGTTGTACAACATGAAACCTATCAACGTCACGTCCGACACCTGTGTATGGCACACCACACAGTTGCCTATACGAAATGGATTAAATAACTACACACAGACATGATATCACTGATATACCCTTAGATGATGCAGAGGTGACAGGTAATGTGTACGGATCATGTAGACAGAGTCCTACAGGAATGAATCAAGTAGGTTATGCAGTAGTTATTGATAATGACATTGTTGACGGCCAAACCCTGCAGCATAACGTGTCTGCTCAAGCAGCAGAATAGATAGCTTTAACACGTGCTTGTAAAACTGAGTAGGT
>NC_056750.1:148194948-148384948 GCF_019279795.1 Protopterus annectens
CATGCTCTACAAATCACTAAATAGACCACACCTCTAGAATAACAACTACTGTAGTTTTTAGCTGTTAGTTTAAATGGAATGCTGGGTATCCTAATCTCCTTGTTCTCATAGATATATGGGCATTGTGCACATCTACCACACTTATATGTTCCATGTTTCCTGCTAGTCCCTTCAACCTGTAATCCTTTTCTTTCTATAATATTCTTAATGTTGGGATTCCTTCTAAAACTAAATCTTAATTGATTCTTAAAAACTTCAGTTTTGGTTGCCATACTCTTGAACATATCCCATATTTCATGTATATCTTTCTTAAACCAACTTGTACCATAAAAGTATGTTGTAGTTAGGTAAGGTGTATAATTTGCTTCTATTCTTTTATCCATATTTATGTTGTTACTGTCACTACTGTTTTCATTAGGTTCAGGTTCCTCTGTTTCTTGGTAACCATACTTTAAGAGTGGTGTATATTTGGTACCTCTCCCTGATACCACATATTTTTTGACCGAGCTAATAAGCTCATTCGGGTACCCCCTTTCCTTAAATAAGCCCTCTAAATAGATGATTTCACTCATAAACTCTGCATCATCTGAAATCATCCTGGCCATCCTTATCATCTGGCCCTTAACTATATTTTTCTTAAGTTGATTTGAATGGTCACTCTGGTAATGTGAATAAGCATTCGAAAAATATTCCTTCCTGTATATATTAGACTTGTAACATTTATTTACTCGGTCTTTCGTAAGCTTTACATCCAAAAAGTGTGTATCATCTGTGTCAATCTAATGAGTAAATTTCAAAAAGGCAGTAGTGTGATTAATGTACCTAATAAATTTTTCAATATCCTCCCTTTTTCCTTTCCACAGGATAAAAATGGCATCCAAGAACCTGAAGTATTCCACAATGTATTGTTTATATTCTGAATTAAAAACAAATTCCCTTTCCCAATATAACATAATCGTATTCGCATATATAGGGGCACAGGCTGATATATAACTTATGCTTCTGCCCCCTAAAGGAAACTAAAGTCTCTATTGTTTATTATGAAGTACAAAAAATATTTAAAATTGGGGTATTTTGGTTGCATTGATTATGTATATTTTGATGAATTTATTGTCTTGTGCATTAAAAAAGCACTTTTATGTATATATTTCTATACGAATGTTGCTTTAAATGGGACAAGTTATAACAAGGCAAAGGCTTTATTGTTTAATGATCATGTTAATTATGTTAATGAAATTTGGAGAGTACAAAAGGAAAACAGAGGTTCATTAACTTATTCTGATGAAGTCTCCGTTTGTGGAGCAGCTCAATCGACTTTAGTTTGGAGTTTACATGTGTTTTTAACTTTCATGCAATAAAAGGTTTTACTCGCTGGATTGATCTGTCTGCATTTTTGGAACATAGGATAACCTTCATTGTGCCAGACACCTTTGTGAAAATGTGTCATTTGCCTATTGTTTTGGGGGAAGCAAAGGTAAGTTACTGTTATGATATAAACACGTATGTACTGTTCTTTTGGGGGGGGAGAAAGGTGAGTTACTGTTATGGCACAAACAAGGATATATTGCTATTGTTACTCTTCTTGTTTTGCATCCTGCCTGTTGTTCATATTTCACATCTCTTGACTGTTTTATATTTCTCCAGTGGGTATTACTAAGTGTCTAGCTTTTCTGTTGTATCTAAAAACTGTTATTTTGTAGTTATGTGATACCTATGTGTATTGTCCTGGTGTTGTGTTTTAGGACACCTAGTAGTATGCCACCCAGGTGTGTCAAGCCTCAGAGACACCCCTTCACCAGTGCTGACACCCAGTGATAGTTGATGCCTTTAGGCAACATGGTGCTTTTTTACTGCAAAGTGGACAGGGAGATATGGCATGTATGATGCAAGTTTGGCACTAGATGGTTGATGATTTGAATGGTGTAGGTAGCCACAGCAGGACATAAAAGCAGGTGCACCACAGGGTCATTGACATGATCACATCTGCATAGAGGATAGCAACTGCAGTAGGCCATGACCAGATGGTTACCAGGGAGGGCCTGCTAGGCAGCCACCACTAACACCCAATAAAGAGTTCCTGGCTGATATCAGGGATCCAGACAGCTCACAGGAAAGTGCAGTACAGCAAGAGCAAGTACTGGATGTCAGAGCAACAGTTTCAGAGACAGCAAATACATCCCAGGAGGAGCTTCCAGGTAGGCTTTGGTATCTCATCAGTTGAATACTGTTGTATAATAGAACAATTGAAATCAATATGTTACTTATGTGTCACATTAATTTTTTTTTTGGGGGGGTTGAAGATTGCTACAGTTATTAGCTTAGGTTGCAGTTTTCAGCCACATTCCTATTGAAACTATAGATAATGGACATATAAAGGGGTAAAAGCATTATCCCCTGTGTTACTATTACATGTGATGATGCTGCTCTTACCTTTTGCTTAACTTCTTCCAGGACCATCTGGCTTGTAGAGGGGAATATCACCTGCACATGGTAAGCCAAACATTTTTATGTCAGTATTACTGAGCAATTTAAAGAAATACTTTAGCATGTGATGTTGATGTCTGGCCTGTTTGGTGTATTGCTGCACTATCTGTATTAGTGGCAGCACTGTTAGTTTGTTAGTGTATATTGGACTATAGTACTGTAGGTATTATTTTTTTCCTGTGTTTGCTGGTTTTCATCACAGGTGATCATATCAGTGAAAATGTGGGCCATTTGGCACCTGATGTCAGTATATCAGCAGACTCTGATGATGATGGTGGCCAAACAGAGGCACAGTCAGGGATTACAGAGGTTGAAACTGACACTGAGGTTGACATAAGGTCATCCCCTGCAATTTCATCAGATACAGCCAGTAGGCCTATGCCTGCCCATTCCAGTGACCCCTCAGATATTGGACAGGTGGAGGGCAAGGCCATTAATCAGGGAATTGTGCCTACTGTGGCTTCAGTGCTTGTTGACTCTGGCCATAGTCAAAGTGTGAATGAGGTGCCACACAGACGAGTTGATATGGGTGCTTGGAGGGGGCTTCCTGTCCCTCCTCCACCTTGTGCAGGTGTCTCTTTCTGTGCCACTCAACATATGTTTAGAGCCATCATGGAAGCATAGGCGCATTCCCATAGGTGCTCCAGACAAATGTGCAAGGTTATAGATGTGGCACAGGCTGACATGCACAACTTCCTTCACTGCATTGCCAATTCAATGGATTGGATGAATGACAAATTGGAATGAGGGGTGTCTGTGATGGACCGAGAGGTGTCTGTCATGGAACAAGTATTGTCTGTGATGGAACATCTGCTGGGTGGATAATGTCATCCTCTTGGGCATAGGTCGACCACATCATCTGCTGTTAGCCAACATGGCCATGCCCGATCACACTCCCATAGCAGCAGTACTTCTACTGCTCCAACAGTGAGTGTGTTGCCTACACCCACATGTGGCAGGCCATGGGGCCATGGTCCAAGTAGTCCCTGTGGAGGGAGCTTGTCCAGCAGACATCAGTTATGTTCAGGTAGCAGCAGTGCATCTGACTGTGGGCATGAATGTTCCAGTGCAACTGCTAGTAGAGCCAGTTCTCATGGTTAGGGATGACAACAATGAACTGCCTCCTTAATCATGCACTGATCACACCTGTCTGACATACCAAGACATTCTGCCTGCACAAAACTTGACTGTGTTCATGCAGACACTCACACACAAATTTAACCTGGAGGGCCCCTACAGGCACACACACACACACACACACACACACACACACACACACACACACACACACACACACACACACACACACACAACTTTTACATGGTTCAGCTCTGCCACTTAAAACTCATTTTGTCTCACTGGCCATTTGTTGGTTTATTTAGATGTCTGCCTGATTCTCTTTCTTACTGACATACACTCACCATTCTTTTGTGTTAGTCTAGGCTTCCTGCCATGCACACAACATCCTGTTCAAGTGATGTTAACTGTTCCATATCCATTTTCTGTCTTTTGGATTCAGGGATACATAAGCTTTGTGTCTGATGCTCAGGGTGCATAGCTGACTTAAAGTGCTTATTATATATCTGCATTTATGGTGTTGAACTGGTAATTATACCTTTGAATTATACCGGCCTTAGAAAGTTACATAATTGACAGCATAAAAATTTCCCAGCTTTATTGTGAATGATCTTGTGAGGGTTGTAAATTCAGAAACAGCGATGTGTATCGTCACTTTCTAACTTTTCTCTTTAATGATTTTCCATTACAAATGTATTGTGGTAAACTGGGCCATGCAGTGACCGTCACTACTTTTGCAGGGCATAACTGTGTGAATCATTGATGTATGAGGCCTACTACTTAATAATGAACACATATAGGTCACACAAGTCTCTACTGCTACATGTGAATATAATTTCTGTACCAATCTCCCACCTTGTACTTGCTTACAGTACCAGTTAGTGAAATACAAGAATATGCCACTCATTCATATTATTATTAAACAATACACTCCAGGTTCAGGACTTACCTTGTAAATGCAGCAGTTGACATGGTTGTAGTTTAGGACTGACTCACTGTGATGAAAGCAGTACACAGCCAATAGATGAAGAGGTAAAGGTTGTATGAGATGCCTGGCATCCATGTTACTATATTTATTTGGGAACGCGAGTTGACTGTAGCCTAACCTTTGACCACCATGTGTCTACTGTGATAAGGAAGGTATTCTACATTGCACACCTCATTAGCAAAGGCATTGCCTCAAGAGTGAAATAGGTCATAACATGCCTGTACTTGACCCTCATCAGGTCAATAATTGAGTACACTGCTCCCTTTGGTATGTACTTTACCAGGCACCTGCAGCAACTTGAGAGACCTCATAGATTTCTAACCAAGAAAATTCAGGGTCTCCAGCATGTCATACATTGGCAGATTGAAGTCAGTGTCACTGTACTTAGTAGCATATAGACTTCTTAGAGGAGACTTGTACCTGGCCTACAGAGCAATCTTGGATCCAAACCTAATCAAAATGCTGCACATCCATAAGTCAAATGGGACAAGGGTCACCTATGATCCTCCTAGATATGGGCAGTCATTGCTAGGATCTTGAGTTTAGGCAAGATCATTTATATTGGATTTTTCTACTATTATATTGGGTACACACAGCTAGGCTTATAAAGACCTTTGGTCAGTAGCCCAGTAACTACCTATGAACCTATGAACCTATGTATAGGTTTCTAGGTGGAGAGTGAGTATGCTATGTGCTGTCTCCTAGCCAATGCAAGGGTATACTGAGCATGTCTACATCGGCCTACACCCACAGCAGCTGGTGGTTCTTCCTTTGATGTCTCATCTGTCTGTGGCTGTGGTGACCTTGGCATTGATGGTGGGATGTGTGCCCCTTCCCCTTGCTGATCCTGTTGAAGCTGTTTCCTCAGGATAATGTTGTGCAGCATGGCACATACTGTGAATACTTCTGTACATGTCCAGGGATTGTACTACAAGGCTTCCTCAGATATATCTAGACACTGGAACCATGCCGCAGCCCAAACACATGGTCTATGATATTTCTGATTTGTTTATGTGCCTTATTTTGATGTTCTTCTGTGGATGTGTGTGCATTTCTGATATGTGTCATCAGCCACAGTTCCAGGGAATAGCCTGCATTCCCCAGTAAATGTCTCTGTTGGATGTCCCCACAGCAAATATCTGGTACAGTTGGTAGGTGTACCAGATATGTGATTTGTGGTAACTGCCAGGGTTGCCATCACACACACATTCAAGATGATTCCCTTGGCATTACAGATGACTTGGTTGTTGAGAGAGTGGTAGCCCTTTTTGTTTATGTAGAGCCTACCCTGTTCCCCATGTGGTGCCTTAAGTCTATATGTGTGCAATATATCGGCACCCAGTACTTCAGGGTATTGTGCTACTTGATAGACATTCGGTATATTTCTTGCCCTCTCCTCGAAACTATGGGAAAAATATATGTGGTCACTGGCATGTTGGAGAATAGCATTCAGGAACTGGTGGAAGATCCTGGATGCTGATGCCTGTGACTCCTCCAGCATGTCCCCTGTTGGTCTCTGAAAGGTACCTGCAGCTAAGATTCTAAGTGTTACAGATACCTTTGTCTCCACTGGGATGAGTTCTCCTCAGTTGGCTCTGGCTCTAAGTTGAGGACAGCAGAGTTTGCAGTTTTCCTGGAGTGTGTCCCTATCCACCCTGGAGCATTCTACAATTTCCTCATCATGCAGACTGTGAAAGATTAAATGGGGTCTGAAAACACTTCTCCTTCTCAGCCTAGGCCTATTGGCAGCAGTAGCTGCCTTGGCTTCAGCCTTTAGCACATACAGATGAATTAAAGCAGCAGCAGCCCCTAACTTTCTGCCCATGTAGCCTCCTTTCTGTGGCTGTATTCCAAAAGTTTTGGAATTTGCAGGAAAAAAAACAGTCTACATGGTTGTTTTATAGCATAGGTTCATAGGTTCATAGGTTTATACTAGGCTATCTGCCCTAAGGCATTTATAAGCCTAGCCCAAATTTTTGTGGCTTACGCCACCCCTTATATGAAAAAATACTGTGCCCATTAGTTTGTTGTGCCTCTGTCCAGCAGTGACACAGAGATGATTCCCGGGATAAACCTATGATCTCCCATCTACAGGTCAAGATTTCTCTTGAACAGAGCCAGCGAGGTGCTCTGCCTCACATGGACCGGGATTTTATTCCACAGCATAGGGAGTCTCTGAGTGATAAATCTATCCCTCCAGCACGTCCTATTTATATCCGTGCTAAGGTTTAAGTCACTTGCTCTAGTGGTTTTGGTGGATTTGGATTTTTTGAGGTGGAGCATGTCCATTAATTTCGGGTTGGACACGGCCTTGTATGTCAGGCACATGTCACCTCTGAGCAGACGGTATGCAACTGAATAGAGCTGGAGTTTCTTCAATCTGGCAGCATATGACAGATTTTGGAGTCCCTTTATCCTTTTGGTGAGGAACTTTTGGGGTCTCTCCAATTGCTGCAGATGTCGGGTGCAATACATCCCGAATGGGGCATTGTACTCGATCATTGGTCTGATAAGTGAAGAGTACAGGGGAACAATGACCTCACTAGATCTGGATGTGAATCCCATCATGATCAGGTGGGCAATGAAGAAGGTCTTTCTAACCACTTTAGCAATGTGAGTGTCAAAAGAAAGGCCACTGTCAACCTGGGTCCCCAGGTCCCTGATAACCTCTTCTGTGCTTAGTGGATTGCCACCTATATGGTAGCTTGGGGTTACCTTATTTTTCCCGAAGGGTATGACTATACATTTTTTGGCGTTTAACTTCAGGCCATGGCTCTGGCACCAGCTATCTGTTTCCGTGAGTCCCTTCTGAAGGATATCTGTGTCCAATGCACTTTCCACTATGGCGCCCAGTTTGCAGTCGTCTGCAAACTTTGTCAGCCAAAGTCCTCCCATGTTGGCCTGTACTTCTGAGAAGTAGATGCCGAACAATAGGGGGCCAAGGACCGAGCCCTGTGGGACACCGCTTGTGACCGGGTTGGAGTCTGACATAGCGCCAGCAACTCTAACCCTGTGGGTTCTGTCCTTAAGCCAGTTTACAACCCATCTTGTGACATATGGGTTTACATTTAAGCTGGTAAGTTTTTCTACAATACCCGAGTGGGGTATTGTGTCGAAAGCCTTTGCAAGGTCAAGGTAGGCTGTATGGACTGCCTTTCCCTCATCAATGGCCTTGGTGAATGTTTCGTCGACCAAGTTCAAAAGGCATGATCTGCCCTTGACGAAGCCAAACTGGGTCGGGTCCAATGTCTGCAAGTCCCCTATATCTTTGTTTATGAGCTCCATTATGATCCTCTCCATAGCTTTGCAGACTAGACTTGTTAAGCTTATGGGGCGGTAATTACCAGGGTCCGTAAAGGCACCGCCTTTGTGGAGTGGGACCACAGTTGCCGTACGCCACTCCTTGGGCACGTATCCTGTGGTAAGGCTGAAATTAAACAGCTGCCTTATGTGTGGGTTTAATTCCTCATTTAGCTCGTGTAGCACACAGCCGGGAACACCATCCAGTCCTATTGATGCTGTGTTTTTAGCTTTAGAGAGAGCAGCTTTCACCTGCGCATTTGAGATGTCTGGGAGGCTACA
Organism: Protopterus annectens; assembly: GCF_019279795.1. NCBI lineage: Eukaryota > Metazoa > Chordata > Ceratodontiformes > Protopteridae > Protopterus > Protopterus annectens. The sequence continues at coordinate 148,203,080 of NC_056750.1, forward strand.
CTCTGCTGGGATAGTTATCTCTCCTTTAGGGGAGGAGAGGGGGGTGAAGTTTGCACTGAACCTGTCTGCCAGTATGTTGGCAATGTCTGTGGGTTCAGTGATTTTTGTATCATTTTGGACTAATTCTGAGAATATCTGGGAGTTTCCACCCAGGTTCCTAACATATCTGAAAAAGGCCTTATGATTGTCCTTTGAATCCATGGCAATTTTTCTCTCAAAATTGGCCTTAGTTGATTTTATGAGTGCTCGTATTTTTTTACTAATAATGATCAGGGGTGACTTCCCTTTTATGGATTTTGTTCTATCATGTAATAGCTTTCTCCTCTTATTGTAAAGTTTGTTAATGGCTGGGGTCCACCAGACTGGACGTTTGCCCTTTGTGGAAAGAGTCTTGGTTTTATTTGGGATTGCCTGATCCATGCAGTCCTGGAGGTGTTCATAGAAGGCATTTGTAAGTGCTTCCGCAGCTTGGGTTGTGGTTTCCACTGGCTCAGGGGCCTTGAAGGATACCACACCAGTCTTGAGTAGTGTGAAGTTTGCTTTAGAGAAGTTCTTCACTGTGGTCTTTTTTGTTTGGGGTGGGGGCGGGATGTGGATTTCCAGTGAGATTAGTTTATGATCAGGTCTCACCAATGAGGGATATACTTCCGGTGTGGAGCATTTTGTCCCCATGTTTGCGATAATGAGATCTAGTATATTTTCTCCTCTCATGGGAACAGTGACTAGCTGTTCCATGGCATTTGAATTTATGAACTCCAGGAACCATTGGGCTAGAAAGTTAGGGCTTGAGTAATGTTCCCAGTCTATATTCGGGTAGTTGAAGTCACCCAATATGATGGTGTTTGGAGATACATTGATACCCTCCAGTGTCTTCAGGAAGGCTGTGTGGGGTTCCTGAGTTTGAGAGGGTGGCCTGTAGCATGCTACAATTTGTAGAGCAGTTTTGCCTATGGTTAGTTGCACCTAGATGGTTTCTGAAGCTTCTTGCATTGCCACCAACCTGGAGGTGTGGGTATCCTTTATGAATATGGATACACCCCCTCCTTTTGTGGTGTGGTCCGGGTTTTGGGGCTGGAACGCATGATATGAGGTAAAACCTAATAGTGCCGGGGTGCTCTCAGGAGCCTTGAACCAGGTTTCAGTTACAGCACAGACATCGATGTTCTCCATACTGAGAAGGGCCTCGAGTGCGTGCATTTTGAGATTTAGACTTCTGGCATTGAGCAGCATTACCCTCAGTTTCTTCCCATTTTTGTTTTCTAGGGTGGTAGGTTTAGAATTTCAGCCTTGCCTAAAAAAGGCACTATGGGGTGGCAAGAGCCTTAGCCAATATCCGGAATCCCAGGGTGACAGGTGCAAGCCGTCCCTTGAAGCAGCGTGGCTTGTCAAGCATGTCATCCCAGGCAGACAGACACTGGATCCCATTTGAATGACACCAGACATTAAGCCAATTGTTAAAGCTGATCATCTTGTCTCTATATTGTGGCATCATTCTTGGTGAAGGAAGGATACTGCTCAGGGTCAGGGTCATACCTGCCTGGGCTACATAATCAGAGAGCTCCTCTATGTCTCTTTTCATGTAGTCCAGGGAGGTACGTCTCAGGTCGTTCACACCAGCATGGACAATGACTGTGTCATATTTGTACTTGCCGTGGAGTGACCAGAGTGCTTGTGCTATGTGGCGGATTCTAGCGCCCGATAGGCAGCTTACTGTGACCCTCTCCTTGTTCAGCCTGGTGAGTGGGACGTCAGTGTATCTGACTATGGAGTCACCTATGACAAGTATGTTTGGTGTTGTATTTGGCCTTAAGGGCTGTGACTGCTTTGCACACTGCTTTTGTGGTTTATGTGTTGCTTGTGGGGTGTCTTGAGGTAGCAGTTGTTTGGGTGTCTGCTTTGGAGGCCTCTGCTGTTTAGGTAAATTTTACTCAGAGCCTCCAGTATGTCTTTGTGTGTTTATGTGTTTGATTCAGTGGTGTGGTAGCATTATGTGAGACTGGTTTTGTGGTGTGTGTAGTTGCCTTCTCCTCCTGTCTGGTCTTGCCATTCCTGAGTTGAGAGAGCTCAGCCTCCAGTTTGGCTAAATAGCTGCATCTCTCGCAAGTATTTGTGTTATGTGGGAGGAGGAGAGGGTTGTCTGTGTACATGAGGCAGTTATAACATTGCCTCAGGATTCCCAGATTCACCAGCTGGACCGGAGAGGAGATTGACAACTGACCTTTGGACATGCTAGAATAATATTGGGAATTCCTTAATAATTGATGTTGAATGCATGTTGAATAGATCTGTCATGTTGGATTGGTTGATTAGCATGCAATTCAGCTGCTTATGCTGTAATTAGCATGCCACGATGCTTACCTTGTTTGCAAAGTTGTGTGCCCCTCTACACAGTCCTTTCTGAATCTAATACTTGTTTTTACTGTCTTAATGCACACATGGTGATAATAAGAGTAGGTTTTATTGAGTCCCCTGAATATCTTTTCTAGATAAGTTTGTATTTCAGTATTCATATATTGTTTTTCCCTTTTAAATTTTTGTGCTAACTTCCATTCTTTTTCATATTTTTGTGTTAATACCTAGTTAATAATCCCCATTATCTTTCAACCTCTTAGGTATGTAATACAAATTTAATGAAGCTGCACAAATTACAGGATTAATTAGTCGAAGACCTCCCTCTTCTTTTGCAACATATAAAGTACCTCTTTTAACAGAGTTAACCCTAGAACTCCATATGAATGTGAACACCATGATATATATCCCCTTTACAAATTCTGATGGTAAGCTAAATACACTAGCTAAGGAAGCCATTTTAGCCATTAATACTGAATTTGTTAAATATATCTTTTTCTTAAATGATAACCTAAACATTCTCCAAAACATATTTGCATTTCTCATTTTTTTCTGTCAACTTTTTCCATTGTAATTCTCTTGTTTCTCATTGTTCAAAATGCATTCCCATGCAATTTCTCATATCTTCCCATTATACCACAATCCTTTATTCTTTTATTTGCCTAGATATAAACCTGTAGCCTTTAGACATCCATTTAAATAGTTCAATGCTCCTGTCATCATTTTTTTGACATTTTTTGTAATGATTATATCATCTGTGTAAGATAACATAAGTAACTTTATATCCTCCTAAGTAACATATCTTTATTTCTTTATATCTTGATTTATGTGACTTAATACCAAATTCATTGCCAGTGCAAATATTAAGCTGCTTAATGGATATCATTGTCTTATTCTTCTCTTTATATTTATCTCCATCCATTTATGAAGACCTTTATTTTGATACATTCATAGGCAGTAGCACATAACATTTCTAATCTTTGTACAAATATTGTAAGACAGAAATAATTCCCATAATAATTCATGCTGTATAGTATCAAAAGCTTTACTCAGATCACTTAACATAATTTTTATTTTTTTCCTTCCTGAATATATAATCATCTACCATTTCTCTAACTATCATTAATAATTTCTGAGTGCCTTTACCTTTAATACCATACATTGTATCCTCTCCAATGTTATGCAGTTTGAGTTCCTTTTTCTTCTGCATGATTTTCATAAAAATATTACAATCTGTGTGGTTTAACACTACTGGTCTCCATTTCTGTATTTTGTGTCCATCGCTTTTTTTCCATATAAACTTTAAAACACCACTACATTATTGTTTATATTTAAATCCCTCTTTCAATGATTCATTCAATACATCCAAAAAGCCAGATGGACATATCATTGTACGTTTGATACTCTATTCCATCAGGTCCTGCTGTCAATTCTACATTGAGTAACACTAATATTCTCTACACTTCTACTAGAATTTTTTCTCTCTCTCCAAGTCCTTATTATCCTGTTCTGAAAATCTTTTAACCTTCCATTGCTTCTTCTCTGTATCTTTTTTAAACATTTCTTTTACATAATCTTCTACTATTTCCATTATTTTTCATGCCTGTTCTGTATTCCTGTTACATCTTTTATCTCTCTCATCAGACTATTGTCTTCAACAGTTTATTTAAATACAGAGACATTTCTTTCTTCCTTTGTTCCTTTCTTTAAATATCTTTGCTTGTATAATAAGTATGTATTTTTGTCTTGATTCATCTTGTATATTTCTTTTTCCTTTAATAAAATATTCTCTATTGTTTCTTTCTGTATTACTAAATGCTTCATTACCTAGTTTTCCATAACATCTTTTTGCTACTCTCTTATTATCTAATTGCCATTCCATATAACATTTCTTATATTTTTCTTTAAATACTATCCACCATAAAGACCAATTTTTTTATAAAAATCACTCATTCTAACATGTTTCCAAAGCTCTGTTACCATCAATTTTCCTTTTCAGCCCACATTTTAATTTAGTTTCTTTATCCCTTTTCCTATTTACATATATTCTTCTTTTTGTTTAATTTCTATCCAAATAGCTACATGACCTGAAAATCAATTTCTATTGCACCTTCTTCTGTAATCTCTAACCCCCAAAATATCAAGAAATAGTCTATTTCTGTCCTATGTTCACCTGTACTATATGTCCACCTATTAGATTTTCATATCCTAAATTTAGTCTCTGACCCCAAACGTATCAAAAAATAATCTATTTCTGTCCTATGTTTACCTGTACTATATGTCCACCTATTAGATTTCCATATCCTAAATTGGCCACATCTGATTACATCACCACCCTTTTTCTTTCTTCTTCTCAAGTCACAAGTAAAATCCCCAGCAACTATAATAACCATACTTACTATTATATAATCCAAACATTTTTGAGATATGTTCTTTTTATTCTGTTGTGAATTTTGCATAGAGCGATAATTCTATACCTGTTCCCTCATTTTATATCTAAAATTGGTATTCTACCCATTAGAACCAAAGTCACATCTAATGTTTTAACCAATTCCTTACATAGACTACATATACCTGTAGGAGTTTCTCTTCCCAAATTCCAAAGTATGTTACCTACCCAAAATCTTTCTGTTTGTATTTTGTTATCTTTATTTAAACATTTTGTGTCTTCCAAAACTACTATATCTGTGTTGAGTCTTTTGTACCATTCTAGAATATCTAATATTCTAACTAAACCTTCCATTCTATTTACATTTACGGCTGCTATTCTACGATTGCCTTTTTCTTTCTTTTTCAATATTATTGCTAAGCCATTTTTAACTCCATTCATCCTTTCCCCTTCTTTATTCTTTTATAGTGATGCCTATAAATTTTCTTTTCTTCTCTCTCACCTGTTACCGTTTTTTTATTCACTACATTTCCTTGTGTGCCTTTATTACCACTTATTTCTCAACCTTCCTATATTTCTTTTTCTTTATTAGCTTTTTCTCTATTTTTCTATCTTTATCTTTATCATGTCTCACTATTTCTTGTTCTATATCTGTTTGCTCTTGTTCTTTTTCTTGTTGATGAATATCCAATTCCCCTTCTACAATACTTATACTTTCTTTACAATACAAAAAAAAAAAAGATGCTTTTGGATTGCTCTACCTTTGTAACCTTCAACATTTATAATACTAGGGATATGTATAATATTTTCATTCTCCATTTTCAACACTACATTGCAGTCCCATCCACTTATCCAAAAACTTCTATTATCAAAAATTTTAGAGATGTCCTTATCATCTTTACATATTTTATTTAAATGCCTTTTCAAAGTCTCTTTTTTCCAGTTCCATTCTAAACTGAATACATTTTTTCTTTGTTTCTCTACTCAAAAGTTTTAAACATGTACTAGTTCCATGGATAACAGTCTAATTTTGCTTGTATTTCCCGTAAAAACGTTTCCATCAAGTAACCAGTGTCACATATAATATCACAGAAAGTGTCCTTGTTTATATGAATAAAAGGTCTTACCTCAGATGTATTTGTACGTAAAGGCATTATGACATTATCCCAAATTTTATACCTGTCCATTTTGTCATCCATTTAGTGGAAATTCTGTCAGTAAAGTTTTTTTCCCCTTGTCCCTGCATTATTCATATCTTGTTTTTTTTTCTTTTCTTTGTCTCTTCTCACTGTTTCTGTGAATGTTTTCTTCATGATGATGATGTATGCTTCACGAACTTGAATTTTTTCCATGATGCCACCACAAGAAGTTTCTCTTCCACTTTCCACTTCATTTGTATTTAGAAGATTCAAAAGAAAATCATCCACAATGCTCCTGATTGGAAGGTTGCAATGATATATCCATTAGTTTTTCTTCTTCATTTCTGAATAACTGCTCCTGGAACAAATCATCAGAATCCATTAAAGGCCTGACTGCCTTCTCTCTCCTGAATTTGCCTTCCTCTCTTTCCTGGTCTTCCATTACACCAAACATCTGCTCAGAAAAATTAACTGCTTTCTCTCCTGATACACCAAAACATATATCCACGTTTGAAGGCTTGCATGCCTTCTCTTCAATCCTGTCATCATCTGACTTGTCCACTACTGCAGATACAGACTTGACTGCCTTTGTGGATGTAGTATTACCACAGCAAGGCTTCTGTTGCTACATTTTTCACCCTCCCCACTTTTCTGAGTAACCACTGTGCTCACATGGAAGTAGGAAGTCTGTGATCCTACTTCAGCCCTATTCACAGCACATTGAGTAGATGTCCTTTATTTATATAGAGCAATAACTCTTATTTACAAAATATTTACATATTTACAAATATTTACATATATACAAATACATAAATATACAAATCTGCTTACACATATTCATAATTTCATGCTAAATTTTCATCCATATTAGACCCCCAAATCTTTTTTCCATAACCACCATCTGATTTTACTTAATATTGTTGCTAAAATCTATTTACTGTTAAACATGGTATCATTTATTCTTTCATTCCATGTAATCCATATAACATAAAATAACTTTTTATCTATTCTTTTAATGCATTCTTTACTTCTATTCTTATAATGTCCATATTTAATCTTATCCATGATTATTTCATCCAGTTCTTTTATTTCTTCAAAAATCTTCTTTGCATTGTTTCCCCATAACTTTTTTTACTGTTTTACATTTCAAAAACATGTGTTTCATTGTTTCTTCTTCTCGACAATGTAAACATATTCTATTACTTTCCTTTTTATATAGCATATTTCTTTTTACTGGCAATTTATCTATTGTCAGTTTCAACTAAAAGTCTTGACATTCTACTTTCTAATTGCACCATTTGCTTTTTATTTTTATAGGGTTGATTTTTCATATGTTAGATTTTCCTATGTTTTTTGCATATCAGTAAAAACAAAATGAAAACTTCAGCAAAGCTAGAACTTCCACTGAGTGACCTCCCAAACATCTTGTATCAGAGGTACATGGGATATATGCAAATAACCCTTTTGAACATCAGGTGTTTCAGCTAATTGGTGATTCTGAATTCTCATGACTAGTTTTGTTATTTTAATGGACAATTTCAGACCAATAAAGCCAACCCCCACTAGCTGTGGATATGCATATTTCAGCCTTGCTATGACCTCATCAGCACAGCATAAACATTGTTTGACTAAGCATAAGAAACACAGGGCTGTTATACCCAGCTGATGTCCATTATCATTAGGGTCACTGCAAAAATATCATAAACAACAAAACAAAAAAATAAGTGAGAAGGTCACTGAAAAACCAATCAGTAAAAACAAAATGAAAACTCCAGCAAAGTTAGAACTTCCACTGACTGGCCTCCCAAACCTCTTGTATCAGAGGCACATGGGATATATGCAAATGACCCTTATGAACATCAGGTGTTTTAGCGAATTGGTGATTCTGAATGCCCATGACTAGTTTGGGAAGTCACTCAGTGGAAGTTATAGCTTTGCTGGAATTTTCATTTTTTTACTGATTGTTTTTTCAGTGATCTTCTCACTTATTATTTTGCTTTGTTGTTTGGGATATTTTGCAGTGACCCTAATGATAATGAACATCAGCTGGGTATAACAGCACTGTGTTTCCTATGCTTGGTCAAGCAGTCTGCTTGTGCTGTGCTGATGAAGTCATAACAAGGCCAAAATATGCATATCCACAGCTAGTGGGGTTTGGCTTTATTGGTCTGAAATTGTCCATTAAAATGACAAATCTAATCATGGGCATTCAGAATCACCAATTAGCTGAAATACCTGATGTTCATAAGGGTCATTTGCATATATCCCTTATGTCTCTGATACAAGGGTCATTTGCATATATCCCATGTGCCTCTGATACAAGAGGTTTGGGAGGTCACTCAGTAGAAGTTCTAGCTTTGCTGGAGTTTTTATTTTGTTTTTACTGATTTGTTTTTCAGTGCCCTTCTCACTTATTGTTTTGGTTTGTTGCTTGGGATATTTTTGCAGTGACCCTAATGATGATCATCAGCTTGGTATAACAGCACTGTGTTTCTTATGCTTAGTTAAACACTCTGCTTGTGCTGTGCTGATGAGCTCATAACAAGGTCAAAATATTCAAATCCACAGCTAGTGCAGTTTGGCTTTATTGGTCTGAAATTGTCCATTAAAATGATGACATTAGTCATGGGTGTCCATGATAATGGACATCAGCTGGGTACAACAGCCATTTGTTTCTTATGCTTAGTCAAACACTCTGCTTGTGTTGTGTTGACAAGTTCATAACAAGTCTGAAATATGCATATCCACAGCTAGTGGCTGTTATACGCAACTTAGCCCATAAAATCCTCTACAAACTTACCAACACCCCTATACTCACTACCCTTATTAGTCCTTATTGTAACCTCAAAAGCCTACATTCTTCTAACAAACTTCTAATATCAACTAATAAATCCAACAACTTGGAGGTGACTCCTTGTTCTCTAACACAATAGGAAAAACCTGGAACTCCCTTCCTTCCAACCTTACTGCTATCTCCTCTCTTCCCAGTTTCAAATCCCAACTCAAAACTCACCTCTTAACAAACTGGCTCTGCCCTTGTTCTAACCCTGACTAGCTTGCAATTTGCTCCTAGTACTCTCATTCATCATGCTTACAAATCTTTACTAAAACTTACTTTTCTCCTAACATGCTCAATTTGAACACCCTTTTTGTACTTATTTGCTTATTGTAGCCACTATAAAAATACTATCATGCTATTATTATTTTTCTCTGAGCTATATTTGTAACTCTGTTTTTTAATGTTTAATGTTTTCCCTTGGAGCTTTTCTCCCTGGGCCTCTGCTGAAAATGGACATATATCCAGTTGGATCAGCCCAGTCAACAAATGTAAAATAAAATAAAATAAGTAAATAAAATAGTGGGATTTGGCTTTATTGGTTTGAAATTGTCCATTAAAATGACAAAACTAGTCATGGACATTCAGAATTACCAATTAGCTGAAACACCTGTTGTTCATAAGGGTCATTTGCATATATCCCATGTGCCTCTGATACAAGAGGTTTGGGAGGTCACTCAGTGGAAGTTCTAGCTTTACTGAAGTTTTTATTTTGTTTTTACTGATTGGTTTTTCAGTGACCTTCTCACTTATTGTTTTGGTCTGTTGTTTGGGATATTTTTGCAGTGACCCTAATGATGGACATCAGCTGGGTATAACAACACTGTGTTTCTTATGCATTCAGAATCAGCAATTAGCTGAAACACCTGATGTTCATAAGGGCCATTTGCATATATCCCTTGTGTTTCTAATGCAAGAAGTTTAGGATGTCACTCAGTGGAAGTTCTAGCTTTGCTGGAGTTTTCATTTTGTTTTTACTGATTGTTTTTTTTTCAGTAGCCTTCTCAGTTATTGTTTTGGTATGTTTTTTATATAGTAATGTTTTATCATTACATTCTTATGCCATACTTTTCTTTTTTATATTATCAATTTTTATTTTCCACAAAAATATTTTTTCTTGATAACATTTTGTTTCTTCATTTATACACTGTTGTTCTCTTTCACTCTTTTTTACCATACCCTAAAAAATTATCATACTTGTATTTATACAGTTTTATCACTAATCTCTCATCTTTTTCATTTATACAGTTTAAAACTTTCTACAAATTTAATGAAGCAGCATATACCACTGTGTTAATTAACACTAAACCTACTTCTTCTTTATTTACATACATAACTCCTTTTTTAGGTTCATAGGTTCATAGGTTTATACTAGGCTATCTGCCCTGGGGCAATTATAAGCCTAGCCCGATTATGTATGGCTTACGCCACCCCTTGATTTGAGTATACTGTGCCATTTTTAAGGTTTAGTTTACTGTGCCTCTGTCTAATAGTGACACGGGAGTAATCCCTGGGACAAACCTACGATCCCCCATCCACCTATCGAGATTCTTCCTGAAGAGATTCAGTGAAGTGCTCTGCCTCACATGAACTGGAATTCTATTCCAGAGCAAAGGGAGCCTCTGGGTTATGAACCTGTCCCTCCAGCAAGTTCTATTTATTTCTGTGCTGAGGTTCAAGTCCCTCAAGCATGTGGGTCTAAGGGATTTATATTTACTGAGGTGGAGCATGTCCATTAATTCTGGATTTGACATAGCTTTGTATGTCAGGCATAGATCGCCTCGAAGTAGGCGGTATGCAACTGAGTAGAGCTGGAGATTTTTTTAACCGAGCAGCATATGGCATCTGTTTGAGACCCTTGATCCTCTTGGTGAGATACTTTTGGGGTCTTTCTAGTTGCTGCAGGTGTCGGGTAAGGCACATCCCAAAAGGGGCATTGTATTCTATGATGGGCCTGATGAGGGATAAATTAAGGGGCACGATTACCTCTCTTGATCTAGATTTGAAACCCTTCATGATGAGGTGGGCTATGTAGAAGTTCTTTCTAACCACTTTGGCAATGTGGTTTTCAAAGGAGAGCTTGCTATCAACTTGGGTCCCCAGGTCCCTAATAACTTTCTGTGTACTTAATGGGTTTCCACCTATGTGGTAATTTGTGGGCACATTGTTTTTGCCAAAGGGTATGACTATACATTTTTTGGCATTTAGCTTTAAACCATGGCGCTGGCACCAGTTATCTGTCTCTGTGAGACCTTTTTGAAGGATGTTTGTGTCAGCTGGAGAGTCGATTATGGCGCCCAGTTTGCAGTCATCTGCGAACTTGGTGAGCCATAGTCCTCCCACATTTGCCTGTACCTCGGAAAAGTATATACCGAACAAGAGTGGTCCCAGGACAGAACCTTGTGGGACGCCACTTGTGACCAGTTTTGAGTCTGACATGGCTCCAGCAACTCTCACTCTGTGGGTTCTGTCTTTGAGCCAGTTTGTGACCCATCTTGTGACATAGGGGTTTATATTTAAGCTGGATAGCTTATCTATGATGCCCGAGTGGGGTATTGTGTCAAATGCCTTTGCAAGGTCCAGATAGGCTGGGTGGACTTCCTTCCCTTCATCTATGGCTTTGGTGACTGTTTCGAAGAAGTCAACCAGGTTCAAAAGGCAGGATCTGCCCTTGACAAAGCCGAACTGGGTAGGATCTAGTGTCTGTAGGTCCCCAATGTCTTTGTTTATGAGCTCCATGGTGATCCTCTCCATAGCCTTGCAGACTAAGCTAGTCAGACTTATGGGGCAATAGTTTCCAGGGTCCGTAGAGGCTCCACCTTTGTGGAGTGGGACCACTGTTGCTGTACACCATTCTGTGGGCACATATCCTGTAGTGAGGCTGAGATTGTATAGCTGTTTTATTTGAGGGATTAGTTCCTCTTGGTGTTCATGTAGGACGCAACCTGGGATTCCATCTGGTCCCATGGAAGCAGTGTTTTTTTGCTTTGGAGAGGGCAGCCTTCACCTGAGCATCAGAGATGTTTGGGAGGCAGCCCTCTGCTGGGATAGATACTTCCTCTTTAGGGGGGAGGGGGTGGAGAAGTGTGCACTGAACCTGTCTGCCAGGATATTGGCGATGTCTGTGGGTTCAGTGTATTTTTTGTCATTTAGAATCAACTCAGAACAAGTCTGGGAGTTGCATCCCAGGTTCCTAACATAACTGAAAAAAGCCTTATGATTGTCTTTGCTGTCCCGTGCAATTTTTCTCTCGAAGCTGGCTTTGGAGGATTTTATGAGGGATTGTAATTTTTTGCTAGTACTGATCAGAGATGCCTTCCCTATTAGAGATTTTGCTCTGTCATGTAGTAGCTTCCTCCTTCTGTTGTACAGTTTATTTATGGCAGGGGTCAACCAGACTGGACGCCTACCTTTGGATGATTGGGTCTTGGTTTTGTTTGGGAAAGCATGATCCATGCATTCCTGGAGATGTCCGTAGAATGCATTTATATAGGATTCTGCAGTTTGGGCCGTAGTTTCCACTGGCCCTGGGGCCTTGAAGGATTCCACTTCAGTTTTGAGAAGTGAGAAGTTCGCTTTTGAGAAGTTTTTAACTGTGGTTTTCTGGGCTGGGGTTGGGGTCAGGATGTGGACATCCAGTGAAATTAATTTATGGTCTGATCTTACCAGTGAGGGATATACTTCTGGTGTGGAGCATAGAGTCCCCATGTTGGTAATGATCAGGTCTAGTATGTTGTCCCCTCTTGTGGGAGTGGTGACTAGTTGTTCCATAGCATTTGAGTTTATAATTTCCAGGAACTTTTGGGCTAAGGTGATGGGGCTTGAGTAGTGCTCCCAGTCAATGTTTGGGTAGTTGAAGTCGCCCAATATAATGGTGCTCAGAAAGATCTTCATGTTCTCCAATGTTTTCAGGAAAGCCAAGTGGGATTCCTGACTTTGAGAGGGTGGTCTGTAGGATGCTATAAACTGAAAAGCAGTCTTGCCCACTGTTAGTTGCACATGGATGGTCTCCAATACTTCGTACAATGCCACTAACCTGGAGGTGTCGATATCCTTGATAAATATGGATACTCCCCCTCCTTTTGTGGTTCGGTCCGGGTTTTGGGGCCGAAAAGCATGATATGAGGTATAGCCTGGTAGTGCTGGGGTGCTCTCTGGAGCCTTGAACCAGGTTTTTGTCACTGCACAGATATCAGTGTTCTCCATACTGAGGAGAGCTTCAAGTGCGTGCATCTTGAGGTTAAGACTTCTGGCATTAAGCAGCATTACCCTTAGTTTCTTGTTCCTTGTGCTGTCTATGGGGGTGGGTTTGAATTTTGAGCCTTGCCTAAAAAAAGGCACTATGGGGGTGGCAAGAGCCTTTGCCAATATCCGAAAGCCCAGTGGTGACAGGTGCAAGCCGTCCCTAGCGAAGCAACGTGGCTTGTCGAGCATGTCATCCCAGGCTGACAGACACTGGATCCCCTTTGAATGACACCAAAATTTTAGCCAATTGTTAAAATTGATCATTTTGTCTTTGTACTGTGGCATCACTCTAGGTGAGGGTAAGATGCTGCTCAAGGTCAGGGTCATACCAGCCTGGGCTACATGATCAGAGAGCTCCTCTATGTGTCTTTTCATGTAGTCCAGGGAGGTACATCTCAGGTCATTCACACCAGCATGTACAATGACTGAGTCATATTTGTATTTGCTTTGGAGTGACCTGAGTGCTTGCGTTATGTGGCGGATCCTAGCACCAGACAGGCAGCTCACTGTGACCTTCTCTTTATTCAACCTGGTGAGTGGGATGTCAGTGTGTCTGACAATAGAGTCACCTATTACGAGATTATCAGGTGTGTTATTCAGCCTTAAGGGCTGTGTCTGCTTGGCACACTGACTTTGTGGGCTATGTGTTGTGTGTGTTTTGTTTAGAGGTAGCGTTTGCTTTGATGTCTGCTTTGGAGGTCTCTGTTGCTTAGGTAGATTTTTATTTAGAGCCTCCGAGTATGTTTTTGTGTATTTATGTGTTTGGTTCGCTGATGTGGTGGGACTATGTGATACTGGAATTGTGTTGTGTGAGGTTACCTTCTCCTCCTGACTGGTTACACCAGTTTTGAGATGAGAGAGCTCAGCCTCCAGTTTGGCTAAATAGTTGCATCTCTCACATATATTTGAACCTGTTTGGAGGAGGAGAGGGTTGTCCGTGTACATGAGACAGTTGTAACATTGCCTCAAAATTCCCAGATTCACCAGCTGGACTGGAGAGGAAACCATTGACTGACCTTTGGACATGCTAGAGTAATATAGGGAAACTGAATTTAAGATGGACCAATAGAGGACAGGGTAATCGTAGAGAGTATAAGAGTAAGTAGTGCTTATGGTTTAATAGTGCTAACTTGTAGGATTACTTAATTGGACCAGTGAAGGGCCTTAGAATGAGAATATGGTGTTTAAATTGAGAGATAGAGCAGTTCTAAGGGAAAAAGTGAAGAGCAGACTTTGTGGAGCCAGGAATAGTTTAAGCCCAATTAGGCGGCGCTGCCCGCTATTGCGCTATGCACAAAACCACGCAAAATCGCGCAAAAGAGGGTTTTAAGAGAGGAAGATGAAGGAGTTTGGAATTGACCCAAAATGGCCAATAAAACTACAGTTACAAGTCAGTTACCACTCCCACAGGGGCAGGCAGGCTACTCAATGTTTTTCACTGCCACTGATCAACAGAGAGACTTCCCTTTAGCCCAAGCAAAAAATGGCCTCCAAGAAACTTACAAACAGTTCAAGAACAGCAAGTCTGTAACTGAACTTTTTTAAATCTCAGAAAAGTGGGAAAAAAGCAAGATTTTTTTTTTGTTTTTTTCAGAGATAGCAGAGGTTCACAAGTATCAACAAGTTACAACAGTGCAGTAAATGGCCCCACACAAGAGTGCTAGGCCAAAGACAGATAAAATGCAAGTTTTGAGAAAAAAACAATTTAAAAAATAAGTGCAAACAGGAAATTCAGTAAACAGCTCTAGGTTGTGCTCTAAATACAGTTACTAATGCAGAAATCAAGTTTAATAAGCCAGAAAATGCTCAAAATAGGTGGCTATGCAGAAAAACCTAGCAAATAAACAGAGGAAAAATACTTAAAATCTCAAAAGTGGCTCCTTTCTTCTCTCAGCATTTTCTCCTCTTGGTGGGTGCTTCACCAACAGCCAACAAGCCTGAAAAGATGCCAAAACCACGAGGCAACCAGGTTTTAAGAGAGGAAGATGAAGGAGTTTGGAATTAACCCAAAATGGCCAATAAAACTACAGTTTCAAGTCAGTAACCACTCCCACAGGGGCAGGCAGGCTGCTCAATGTTTTTCACTGCCACTGATCAACAGAGAGACTTCCCTTTAGCCCAAGCAAAAAATGGCCTCCAAGAAACTCACAAATAGTTCAAGAACAGCAAGCCTGTAACTGAACTTTTTTAAATCTCAGAAAAGTGGGAACAAAGCGAGATTTTTTTTTTTGTTTTTTTTTGTTTTTTTCAGAGATAGCAGAGGTTCACAAGTATCAACAAGTTATAACAGTGCAGTAAATGACCCCACACAAGAGTGCTAGGCCAAAGACAGATAAAATGCAAGTTATGAGAAAAAAAATGATTTTAAAAATAAGTGCAAACAGGAAATTCAGTAAACAGCTCTAGGTTGTGCTCTAAATACAGTTACTAATGCAGAAATCAAGTTTAACAAGCCAGAAAATGCGCAAAATAGGTGGCTATGCAGAAAAACTTAGCAAATAGAGGAAAAATACTTAAAATCTCAAAAGTGGCTCCTTTCTTCTCTCAGCATTTTCTCCCCTTGGTGGGTGCTTCACCAACAGCCAACAAGCCTGAAAAGACTTTCAGACTTTTTTTACTGTGTTTAATGTAGGACCCCCATATAAATGATAAATTATCTGTAATAATTCCTTTTCAAATACTGTTGGCAACATAATTACACTTGTTAAGCATGCTATTTGCTCATCAGTACTGAATTTATCAAATATGTCTTTTTTATGAATGATAATTTATATGTTCTCCAGAAAAGACAGGTTTACTTTATTTCTTCAGTTGATTTTTTTCCATTGAATTCTACTACATCTTTATTCTGAGATTGTATACCTAACTCAGCAATTTCATTCATTGTGAAATATATATACCCCGATCTTTACTACATCACCTAAACCTTTACTTTTCTCTTTATTTAAAGCCATCCCTATTCTTTCTAGACACTTGTTTGTCCAAGCAATTACTTCTTTTATCAAATTTTATTTTTTGCTATTATTATAATGTCATCTGCATAAGTTAACAGAACTGGAATTCATATTCAGGTGTTATATACCCATCTTCCTTCATTTTGTAATTTATTTCACATACCATTACATTCATTAATGCAAAAATTATAGAACTCATTGGACATCTCTGTCTTAAACCACTTTTCATATGTACCTCTTGGCTTATCCAGCCATGTATAAGTATTTTTACTTTTTTATTATTATATGTGGCATACATAATTTCCTAAATGTCTCACTTATATTACATTCTTTCATCATAACCCATAAGATTCCATGCCCAATACACCTTATTAAGGTCTCTTTTCATGATCTCACTTCTTCTTTTCTGTTCATAATGTCATCCACAATTTCTCTAACTATCATGAATAATTCTTGACAGCTCTTCCCCTTTATACTATATATGCTATCTTCCATAATATTTTCCATTTCAGTTTCAAATCTCTTTTGTATTATTTTCATAAAGATCCTATAATTATTTTTATTCAATACTACTGGTCTCCAGTTTTTAATGATCTTCTTTATTCCATATGAATTTAAATATTCCACTACACAATTCTTTATACATAAAATATTTATTTAACCATTCATTCAAAATCTTTAAAAAATATATTCTTTGCCAATCTCTTAATTTTTTTCCCATTTCATACTCTCTTCTATCTGGGCCTGCAGCCACATCTATATTTACTTATCCCAATATGTTTTCTAGCTCATTTAAAGAAATTCTCCTTTCCAACTCTTTATTCTCCTTTTCTGTTAACTTTTTTACTTTCCATGTTTTTCCACTGCATTCTTTTTTCCCTTTAAACATTTCTTGTACATATTTTACTGTACTATTCATAATATTTTCCTGTGTTACTTCTGTTTCTCCTTTTGCATTTGTTATTTCTCTCATTACACTACCATCTTCCTTTACTAATCTGCATAAGTAACTCAATAATTATTCTTTTTACTTGTAAAAATATCTTGGCTTATATAACAATTTGTGTATTTTTTCTTGATTTATTTTATATAATTGTTTTTTCTTTGTCAAAGTACTTTCTATCATTATGTTCTAAATCTTCCAATGCATCATTATACATTATTTTATATTTTTCTTTCTCTACTTTTCTCACATCATATTGCCACTGTAAAAAACATTTTTATATTTTTCCTTAAATATCATCCACCATTCACACCAACTGTTATGAAATATTTTCATAACTGTATTACTAATTTATTTCCTTCTTCATTCCATGCTTTATCACTTATCATTTTTATTTCTTTGCCTATTTTTATATATTATTTGTTTTTTTTTATTTCTAGCCATATTGCAAGAGGATCAGAAAATCCTGTTTCAGTTTCCTTCCCTTCTCCTATAATTAAACTATCTGATACTATAAAATAATCTGTTAAGTTCTATACCACATCTTTTAAATTCTAACATTTTTCTTATATCATTTCCTTTCTTTTTACATTTGCTCTTAAATCACAATTAAAGTTTCCTGTTATTTTAATATTCATATTTATCACTACATAGTCTAAAATCTGATGAAATAAGCTTATAATGTTATAATTCTATATACTTGTTCTTTACATTTTAAGTCTACAATGGTTAATCTTTCCATTTTGCTAAAGTTACATTGAATATATTTATTGTATTTCTACAGAATATTGCTATTCCACAACATCTCTCATTTTTCCATATCCCGGACTATCATTCCTCCTCATAGTATCTGTAATCTTTCTTAATTTGTTAAAAATCCTGTGTTGTCTAATATAATTGCATTTACATCATCTGAACTACACCACTCCAAAATTCATATTCTTCTTACTATATTCTTAATACTATTCACATTTACAGAAAATACTCTAAAATCTTGATTTTCCATTTTGTTTAGATTCATGGATTTATAACTTCATTGCTAAGTATTACATCAGCTTGCCTAATAGATAATTCTTAGCCCAACCAACTTCCTTTCCAAAGATAAGAATCAAGCCCTCTATCTTGTGTCAGTGAGTCAAACACCTTAACCATTATACCAAACTCCTCGTCTTTAGCTGTGTGTATTCTTTTTCATCCATTTCTTTTCTTTCTTCTTTTGTACTTATCCCTTTAAATTTTCTCTTTCTGCCTTTTACCATTTTACCAATAGAATAATTGTTTCCCTTTCACTACTTCCAAGTTTACGTCTTCTTTATCACATATTTCAGAATCTTCTTCTATGTCCTTTTTACTATTTTTTCTTATCTATTTTTGTTTCTATTTGTATTGCTTAAATTTCTTCTCTTTGCTCATTTTCTTCCCTTTCTTTCTTTTTATTTTTTCTTTACTGTTATTTTCATTTTTGCAATGCAGCCATAAATGTAAATTTTCTTAGATTTTTCAATTCACGTTTTTGCATCATGTCCTATTTCCCCACAAAGATAACATTTTCTTTTGTCACAGATACTTATCAAATGTCCTTCTTTTCCACAAAAGAAACATGGTTTGTGTTGTCCCCAGTATTTTAGAACACCCATATTCCCCTCCATATATATCATATTTGGTATATGTACAATTTTTTCTCTTTCTATTTTTAACATTCTGTTACAATCCCAGCTGCCAGTCTATCAACTCCTTTTGTCATAAACCTTTTCATTGTCCAGTACTTCTTTACAAAAAGCTTTCAAATGTCCTTTTAAAGTCTCTGTTTCTACACCTGTTTGAAATTGTACACAAATCTTCTTTTTTGTTTCACTGTTAAATGATTTTATCACACAAAGATTTCATGGGTTACAGTCTTTCTTTTTTCTTATTCTGCAAGAAAATTTTCCATTGAAAAACAGTCTTAAATATAATGTCACAAATTGTCTGTTCGCTAATAAGAATAAATGATCTTACCTCATGTGATTTTACACCCAAAGGAGCTATTACAGTGTCCCACACTTCATACTTGTCCATTATTTGTCTTCTTTACTTTGAATCCTTACCAAGTACTATAGTTTTTCATTTTCTTCAGCCTTCTTTTCTACTTCTCCAATTTTGCCTACTTTTACTTTATCTGCATATGTTTTTTTCCCCATCTACACTATTCTTCAGGATTGTCTCTACATCATCCTTTGGTATTTTCTTCATAATGCCCCCCTCCCAGGAAACATCTCCTTCATTTTCTGGCTCACTCTGCAGAATAATTTCTTTAAGTAAATCATCCCACAACGTTACTGACATGAGGGTTATAATTATACATCCACAATTTGCTGAGTCATCTCCATCAAACAGGTTTCTTTAGAACATTTCATTTAAATCCTGCACACATTGTCTGGTCTTGATAATTTTATTATCCTTCGTTTCTTTTACTACCTCATCATCTCCTTCTCTCTCCATCTGCCTCCCTGTCTCTCTGAGCCACCTTTGTGCCAGGAAAGGAAACAGGAAGTGCTTCTCCAAAATGGTTCCATTTGCAACAATGATGAATAGGGCGTTTTATTTGTATACATCTATGAAATTCATATTTTTACATATTTGCAATATTTACACATTTTAATATTCAATATATTGATACTTCCATTTTGAGTAGTCCCCCCACTCTTTTACCCACAATCAAAACCATATTTTTCTAGTAATTTTTGTCAATGTCCATTTTCCATTGTATCTGATTTCATTAAGTCTTTCATTCCATATAGTCTATGTTACATAGAATATGATTCTGTCCATTTTCTTAGCTTCATTCTGGGATCTTGTCCCACAACTACTTGAAAACAAAACAAAAAAAATAATTAAGGGAACTGTGTTGCCAGGATCTGACACTAAGCCACGTGGTAGCTGTAGTCAATGTCCTTACATTAATTCTAGCCCATTTATCACCTTGACTAACTGTATGCTTACAGACATTTACATTAAGAAAGGGAATTGCACCACTAAAAGAATAGTTTATTTGGCAGTGTGTGATTCATGTGGAAGTTTTTATGAAGGAAAGATAATTTAAAACCAGAATCTATGAACACCTATACAACATCCAAAATAAAAAAGCCACTAATGCATTATACAAACATTCCCTTGTTTGCAGTAAGTTTAGGAAGTTTAGTTTTGGCATACTAGAAACAATACAAGTTGATACTTGGGGGGGGGACTAGAAAAATCTACTTAGTAAAAAATAACTAAAGTGACAGCTAAGGCTTGCTGCTAATCTCCCACCTGGACTGAATGAGTCTGTTTCTTTAATGGCAGTGTTAAAATAAAGAGCTAACAGATTATAGGGAAAACAGTAATAGATTTTAAATTGTGTATATTTTTTAGTGTTTGAGTGATGACACTTTTTACACAATTTTCTGTTTGTAAAAAATCTTATTTCATTGCCTTGGTTTTTATGTGGAATAAGTTTTTGTGTAATATATTTTTAATGGTTGAGTGCTTTTACCAAAGGAGAAACACATGATTACCATTATTTACATTCATTGGTTGCCTTTGCACCAATGATTAGATGTACTGTGGTATTTTAAACTGAGAGAACTTGACGTTCTTTATTCTGATGAAGACCCCATTTAGAGGGACAAAAGTGCTTAATCTATTTTGTGCAATTGTGTAATAAAACCAATTGCAGCTGAACCTCCATCTGGCAATTGCTTTTCTTTGGATGCGATGTTGTCTCATAAAACCTATACTCTGTCATATCTATGTTTAACATTTCAAAATGTAAATAACTTTTAATCAATTATGTTTACATACTTCTTTCCACAGTTTTTGAATGCTCTCACATTTAAAAAAAAACATGTTCTGTAGTTTCTAATTCTTTACATTTATTACATATTATATCCTGTTTTCTTTTATATGGCATATTTGCCCCCACTAGTAATTCTCCTATGGACAACCTCCACAAAAAATCATTCCATTCTTTAATTCTTTTATAATTTCTGTATCTCATCATTATTGCTTTCTTCTTATCTATCGCTAACTCTTTCTATGGATCCACCAAATAAAAGGATATCATGATGTTAACATGCCATTCTTTTCTGTTCTTTTCTATCACATTATTTTTTAATTTCCACAATAATCTTTTACTGTAAAATCCTTTAATTTCTTCATTATTAACACTATTACTTATTTTCATTTCCATTTCTTCCCAAATTTATCTATATTTAGAATACATTATTGTTACTGTCAAATCTTTATTATTTTTCATTATTCTTTTTAGTACTTTATACATACTTAAAGAGGCTGCATGCACAATTGGATTTATCAGCCACAACCCCCCCTGTTCATTTTTCATATACAAAATTTCCCTCTTAACCGGGCTCAGTCTTGACTTCCAAACAAATGAAAAATGTCTGCATAATTTCATTTTCATACTTCATTGGCATCATATAAACATTTGCAGTATAAGCTATTTTACCCATTAGTATGGTGTATGGTGTTTATTAAATGTGCTTTCTTTTTATATGAAAAACTAGATGTCTTCTAGGATGTGATCATGTCTTTGATTACTTTAATAACTTTATCCCATTATTCATATCTGTAATCTGTCCTTCCAAATAGCATTCCTAAAATATATCTACTCTTTTCATTATATTCCATACCTCCTATAATACCTTCATACCATATCCTTTGATTTTTATTTTTATTTATGCTTAAACCAATTTTCTTCAAACATGTACTCAAATTTTTCATTATTTTTTCCATCCAGACTTTATTTTTTGCTATTACTACAATAGCATTGGTGTAAGTATATATTATTGGTAACTGTATCTCCTCCATCATTCTATATCCTCCCTTTCTTGACATTTTATTAATTTCCATTACTACTGTAGTCATGATTATCACAAATATCATACTACTTGCAAGACATCCTTGTGTTATACTACAGTCTATTTTCAAATCTTCCCCAATCCAACTGTTTACATTCAATTTCACATATTTTTTTCATATATTGATTTAATTACTTGTAATATCTTTTTACTTATGTTGTATGATTGTAAAATTCCTCATAATGTTTTATACTGAAGATTGACATATGTCTTACTGACATCACCTGCCATAATTTTTGTTTCCACTTTTTTATTAATAATATCAACAGTTAATTCCCTTATTATCCACAATATTCTTGACACTCTCCTCTCCTTTTCTCCCAAATTATGTTCATTTAATCTTTCTATTTTACATTGAAATCTTTAGTTACTATTCTCATGAAAATTTTATAATCTGTGTTATTCAGTGTAATTTTTTATTTAATATTTATCTCATTTCTTTCATATAAATTTTATCACACCTGTGCACATTTCTTTATACTTAAATCATCTTTCTAACCACTCATTCATTACTTCTATAAACACCATTTTTGCTTGTCATACATTTCTTTATACATACTATATTCAGTTCTGTCCAAACCTGTAGCCAAATTAATGTTAACATCTTTTAAGATCTCATTCAACTCATTTACATTTATTTTTTCTCTCTAAATATTTATTGTCTTCCTTATTTAATTTTTCATTATTATAAATTTGTTCTATTTTAACTTTAACTTTTTACTATATAAATCTAATGCATATTCTTTAATTATTTTATATTTCTCCTGATTTTCTAACTTGTTTCCCTTCTTTATTTTTTAATTATCTTATTATCTTTCTTTCTTTTACTATCTTACATACATATGGTGCTATTTCTTTTTTCCTTGTAAGCAATATCTTTGCATATATAACATTTTATTAACCTTATCCTGATTTTTTCTGCATAATTCTTTTTCTTTTTTTGTAAAACATTTTTTTCTTCTCTGTCAAGTCCTTAAATATCTTTTGACTTAATATTTTGTATTCCATTTTTTTCTTTTTTCCTTTTCTTTTCTATACATTCTAAAATACTTTTTTGTATTTTTTTAAGTGAATCTACCACATTTTTTCAATTTTTGTAAAACCTCTAATACTGATATATTGCTTCCATAACTCTGTATTTTTTCTCCTGACTCTAACTCTTTTCATTTAGACTTTTTATGCCTTTTCTTATTTAACATATTCCTCATTTTCATGAATTCTTATCCAAATCACCACATGATCAGAGAATCCATTATATTTGATTCCTTTTTGTGTAATTTTTAGGCCTTCAGATATAAAAAATAACCAATGTCTGTCTTAATTTCATTTCTTTTGTAAGTCCAGTGTTTATTTTCCCATACTTTTGATTTTCCACGTTTTATAATTTCAGTAACTATTTTAACATCACAACTATTCTTTTTATTTCTCAAATTACAATGAAAGTAATCTGTCATTATGGTATCCATGTTAACAGAGACATACTTAGATACACTTTTAAACATTGTTTCTCTTTCTTTTTGTCACATATGCATATAAAGTTATTAGCCTATATGCATATTTTTCCATCTTATATCTACTACTGTTATTTAGCCCAGTTCTACTATTGTAATATCTAATACATTTATATTTTCTCGGCATACTATACATATACCTGAACATGTTTCTTTGCCTATATTCCAAATCTCAGTACCATTCCAAAGTGTTTCTGTTTGCACCCTCTCTTTTTCTGTTAGCATTCTAATGTCTTCTAACTTGAGCATCTACTGCAGCACACCATGGCAAAATACTAATTCTTCTCTTAATATTCTTCATGCTGTTCACATTCAAAGGTAATATTTTCAGCTTTATAAAACAGTTATTAGAACAGTATTCTTATCCCTTACCTTACTCTCTTACCATTATATTTTTAAATTTTCTTTCTCTTTCCTTAACTCTCCTTCCTATTGAATGTTTATTGCCTTTACTATATGTAATTCTGACTCTTCTTCACTTGTTTCATCTGTCTCTCTTTCTTTTTATTTCTCTTTGTCTTTCCCTTTAAATTTAAATACCATTCCTATTTTTTTGGTTATGTTGTCTGTTCTTGTATAGCATTATTTTCTAATTCTTTTTCTTGTATAATTTCATTTTCATTTTAATTTTCTTGTATTTCTACCTCACATTATAACCATACATTTTGTGTATTACATTTCTTACATTTTACTTCACATTTCTTTGTTTTATAACCTGTCTAACCACATAAATAACATCTTTTTTGTCACATTCATTAATTAAAGGATCATCTTTTCCAAAAAAATAAAAAGTCTTTGGTTGTCCTCTATACCTCAAAAATCTATTTTGCCATGCACATTAATAATACTAGGCATGTGTATCACAGTGTCATTTTCCATTTTTAAAATTATTGCAGATTCTAAACCCCCAGTCCATAATCCTCTTTCATCATAGATTTTAGTAGTGTCCACCACTTCCTTACATATTGTCAACAAATATTCTGTGAATGATTTTTTTCCCACTTCAGTTCTAAACTGAATCGAGATTAATTTTGTTTGTCTGAAAAAGGCTTATACATCATATTTTGACCAAGGAAAGTCTGTTTTCTTTTTTTCATAGGCCCCCAAAATGTTTTTCATAACCTGGCCAGTTTCAAAAAACAAGTCACAACAAAGTTTCCTTGTTAATTAAAATGAAAGTTCTTACCGCTTCAGTTTTTACTCCCAGATGTGCAGTAGCATTGTCCCTTACCTCATATGTGTCCAGGTCTTTTTCTTTTTTACTACTCATAGGTTCATAGGTTCATTCATAGGTAGGTACTGGGCTATTGGTCTGAGGGCCTAAGTAAGCCTAGCCAACAAGGTTCCCTGGCTTACGCCACCCAAGAAAGTTAATTTCCTGTGCCCAGGTCGAGCAGAGCCACAGAAGTGATCCCAGGGGTGTATTTCCTATTTCCCATCTACTCATCAAGATTTTTCTTGAAGAGTGCTAATGAGGAACTTTGCTTGACATAGATGGGTAGCTTGTTCCAAAGCATAGGAAGTCTCTGGGACAGGAATCTATCCTGGCATGTCCTGTTTATTGTGGTGACAAAGTTTAGGTCCCTAGAGTAAGTAGCTCGGTGGGATTGGGATTGCATTAGGTGTAGCATGTCCAACAGCTCTGGGTTTAACATAGCTTTATATGTTAGGCAGAGATCTTCTCGGAGTAGACGATATGCTACAGAGTAAAGCTGGA
This sequence comes from Protopterus annectens, assembly GCF_019279795.1. NCBI lineage: Eukaryota > Metazoa > Chordata > Ceratodontiformes > Protopteridae > Protopterus > Protopterus annectens. The sequence goes on from NC_056750.1 coordinate 148,228,061, forward strand.
GTTTCTTGAGACGGTCAGTATAGAGCATCTGTTTGAGGCCAGTAATCCTCTTTGTGATGTACTTCTGTGGCCTTTCCAGCTGCTGCAGATGTCTTGTGAGGTACATTCAGTGACTCCTTGCAACCCTGTGTTTTATGTTAGATTCCAAAAGAGGCGTTGTACTCTATAATGGGTCTAATGAGTGCCGAATAGAGGGGAACAATGACTTCATTTTTCCTGGATGAGAACCCTTTTGTGATGAGGTGTGTCACATAGAAGGATTTCCTGACTACTGTGGAGATGTGATTATCAAAGAAGAGACTACTATCCACCTGGGTCCCACAGTCTCTTATCACATATTCAGTGTTAAGTAGACTGCTGTTTATGTGGTAGTTCATAGATACAGAGTTTTTACCAAAGGGGATGACAGTACACTTTTTGGCATTGAGCTTGAGGCCATACCTCTGACACCAGGCATCTGTCTCAGTGAGGCGCTTCTGTAGGATGTCCACATCATTTGGGGACTCGACTATGGCTCCTAGTTTGCAGTCATCTGTGAACTTCATTAGCCAGAGGCCTTCTGTGTTAGCCTGTACTTCAGAGAAGTAGATACCAAACAGGAGAGGTCCCAGGCCTGAACCCTGTGGTACTCCACTTGTCACTGGTTTGATGTCAGATTTGGAGTATGCAACTTTTACAGTGTGGGTTCAGTCAGTGAGCCAGTTGGCAACCCATCTTGTGACGTAGGGATTTATACCTAGTTTAGTGAGTTCAGCTATAATTCCAGAATGGGGGAGGGTGTCAAAAGCCTTGGCGAGATCAAGATGGGCTGTGTGAATCACCTTACTCTCATATACGGCTTTGGTGACTGTCTCAAAGAAGTCGGTCAGTTTCAGAAGGCATGATCTGCCTTTCACAAACCTGAACTGAGTGGGGTCCAGCGTTTGGAGGTTACCAATATCTTTGTTTATGAGATCCATGATGATGCGTTCCATGGCCTTGCAGACCAGGCTTGTCAGGCTAATAGGGCGATAGTTCCCAAGATCAGTGGTGGCTCCCCTTTAGTGGGGTGGGATAACTGTTTATGTGGACAATTCAGTGAGCACAAAGCCTGATGTGAGACTATGATTGAACATGGTGCCTAGGTGGGGAGCCAGTTTGTTCTGAAGTTCATGTAAAATGCAGCTTGGGATGTTGTCCAATCCCATGGATGCTGTGTTTTTGGAGAAAGTGCAGCTTTTATCTGCATAGATGTGATTACAGGGACCCTGCATTCTTCCTGTATAGATATGTGCCCTTTATGGGGTGAGGCGGGGTAAAGTTAGCACTGAACCTATCTACTAGGATGTTGGCAATATCAGTTGATTCTGTAATTTATGTGCCTTTGTGCTGTAATGCAGAGCAGATCTGGGTGTTGCCATTGAGATTCTTGACATAGCTATAGAATGCTTTGTGGTTGCCCTTAGAATCAGTGATGATTTTGTTTTTGTAGCTAGCTTTGAAGGATCTTATAAGGGATCTCAGCTTCTTACTGAGGGTGACCAGGGAGCTCCTCCACTCATGGAATTTTACTCTCTTTTGCAACAGTTTGTTCCTTCTGTTGTAGAGTTTGTTTATGGCAGGGGACCACCAGATTGGCTTCCTTTTCTTGGAGGATAGTGTCTTGGTTCTGTCTGGAATAGCATGATCCATACACTCGTGTAAGTGCTTATAGAGTGCATTTGTGAAGGATTCAGCAGTTGTACCTGTATTGTCCATCTGCATGGGTGTCATGAAGTCCACCACTTCTGTCTTAAGAAGCATGAAGTTGGCTTTGGAGAAATTTTTTACCATGGTTTCCTTAATGGTGGGTGGGGGTAGGATGAGGATATCTAGGATGATTAGCTTATGGTCAGATCTGACCAACGAGGAGTTGACTTCAGGTGTGGAACACCAGTCACGCATGTTGATAATGACTAGGTCTAGGATATTGTTGCCCCTGGTGGAGGTGTGGATAAGTTGATCCAGGGGCATCTATATTATATTATCGTACAATAAAAATAGCGAACGCTATTTAATTGTACCGATAATATCTAAACAACAAAATATCGAACAAATGGAACAGCGAGTTCTTTACCAGGGAAAAAATTGTTGCTCTGTAAAAAAAAAAAAAAAAAAAAACTTAAACACAAATTTAAGTGGGAGGCTTCACCCCCCACACCCCCCTACTTAAATATACCAACTCCGAGATTGCACCATAGTGGAGGAAATGGCAAAGTCCTGAAGACGGCCCACCAAATTTTTTCCCTGGGTAAAAAATTTGATGTTCCGTGACTTCGTTATTTTGTCATTTCGACAGTATCGGATCAACTAAATAGCATTCACTACTTAGTCCATGCGATACTGTCACATAGACCTGATCCAGGGCATTGGAATTTATAAATTCCAGAAAGCATTGAGTGAAGGTATTGGTACATGAGTAGTTTTCCTAGTTAATGGTGGGGTAGTTGAAATCTCCCATTATTAGGGTGTTTGGTTCAACTCTAATATTTTCCAGTATATCAAGAAAAGAGGTGTGGGAATCCTGGGGCATGGTGGGGGATCTGTAGCAAGCTACAATTTGGATTGCAGTTTTGCCCAGAGTTAGTTGCACTTGGATAACCTCGGATGCATTATGCTACGCAACTAGCCTGGAGGTGTGGATATTCTCAATGAATATGGACACACCTCCGCCTTTGGTGTTCTGGTCAAGGTTAGATGGCCGAAAAGTGTGGTATACGTTTTAGCCTGGTAATGCAGGGGTGCTTTCTAGAGCCTTGAACCAGGTCTCAGTCACTGCACAGATATCAGTGTTCTCTATTTTATGGAGTGCCTGGAGTGAATGCATTTTGATATTTAGACTTTTAGCATTGAGTAGCATTACCCTCAGTTTTTGCTTCCCTATTCCTGTTACAGTGCTGAATTTGTCATTTGAACCTTGCCTAAAAAAGGCACTATAGGGGTGGCAAGAGCCTTAGCCAGTATCCAGAATCCCAGGGGTGACAGGTGCAGGCCATCTCTGGCAAAGCATTGTGGTCTGTCGACCATGTCATCACAGTCAGATAGATACTGGATCCCCTTAGAATGACACCAGAAGCTTAGCCAATTGTTGAAGTCAATCATTTTGTCCTTGCACTGCGGTATCATTCTGGGTGATGGCAGGATGCTACTCAAGGCTAGGGTCATACCTGCCTGGGCTACAAGACTGGAGACCTCTTCCATGTCTCATTTCATGTAGTCCAGGGAGGTAGATCTCAGGTTGTTCACACCAACAGGGACAATGACAGAGTCATATTTGTACGTGTTGTGGAGTGACCAGAGTGCGTGGGTTATGTGGCAGATCCTGGCACCTGACAGTCAGCTGACAGTAACCTTCTCCTTGTTTAGCCTGGTGAGTGGGACATCAGTGTGCCTGACTACAGTCACCTATGCTCTAGCACCTATTACTCACCAGAACAACATATTTTTTTCTTTAGTTCCTTAATCTCTGTCTTATCCTTAGCTTCTTCTTCCACTGTTTGAGCATAGGACATTTTTCTGGAACCTTCTTTGGCTCTTTTTCCTTCTCTTTTTCTCCCTCTACTATTTTTCCATAATATAACTCCAGGATATAGCAGTTCCACTTTCTGGCTCACTATGGTTAACAAGTTCCTTATACTCATCCCACAGCCCTCCTGACTAGAGATTTGAAAGAAAACATTTTTCTGCCATTTCTGTTATTTAAAACAGTTTTTTTTAATGGAAATTTTCTTTCGAATCCATCTCTGCCACTGTGTTTAGCTCCACCTCCTTCCTGATCTCTTCACCATCAGCAGACAACATGTTCTGTGCTACCATATCACCTGAAAACATTTCTGGTAGCGATTATACAATTTTTCTTCATTTTCAGCACATTTAACTTCCAAATTGCTTGGCTCTCAGCAGCCATGTTTCTCCCTGTTCCTCCTGGCTGACTGAATGCCTAGACAGGAAACAGGAAGTCAGTATATGTATTAACCAACCTCTTCCTCCTGCTGCAAAGAGTAGGTTTTTATTGATATGTATTACATATCATTTACATATTTACATATTTACATCTATTTATAAATATCCATACATATAAACTTCAGTTTAACATTCCCTTCCCACTCTTTTATCTGCAGCCAAAACATTACTTTCTCCAAAATCTTTGTCAAATTCCATTTTCCATTGTATTTAATTTCATTTAGTCTCTTGCTCCATATCGCCCAGGAAACATAAAATATTATTCAGTCCATTTTCTTCACTTCTTCCCGGTTTTGTTCACAATAAAAAACAAATTTTATCGCTTCCCTTGTTATTTGCTCAAATTTTAACAAGCTTTTCACCCTATAATGTTTGCATATTTCTTTACACAAATTATTAACTCTTTCACATTTCAAAAACACATGCTTAATAGTCTCAGACTCTCCACATTTATTACATATTCTATCTTGCTTTTTTGTATGGCATATTTGCCTTAACTGGCAATTTTCTAATACACAATCTCCATAAAAAAATACATGCTTTAATAGGTTAGTACTAAGCTAACTGCACTTGAGAGCCATTTAAAGCATAGCCAATTATCCCTTGTGAGACGTAAACTCTGGACCTTGTGTTTGTAAGGCAAACACCTTAACCATTAGGCCACCTCCCAACCTTTTCTTACCTACAACCTAATCTTTTTATAATTATTATATCTCATTATTATGGCTTTTGTATCTATTTCTAAACATTTCCATGGATCAAGCAAAAAAATACTTTCATAATACTTGAGTACCACTCCTTTCTATTTTTCTCACATATATTCTTTTTTATTTTCCATAACACAATTTTGTTTTGATCCTCTTTCATTTGTTCATTCACAATGCCTTTACTTCTTTTTTTAACTTCCATTCCTTCCAGCAGTTATTTGTATTTATAATATAGTATCATTTCTATCAAGTTTTTATTTAACGTCACAATTCCTTTTAGTACCATATATAAAATTAAAGATGATGCATGTACTATTAAGTTTGTTAAACCCAAACCTCCTTGCTCTTCTTTCATTAATAGAATCCCTCTTTTAACTGGATTCAGTCTAGAGCCCCATATAAAAGAAAATACCATCATAATTAGTTCATTTTCATACTTAATAAGAAGCATATAGATGTTAGCAACTTAAGCAATTTTTACTATTGCCATGGTGTTCAACAAGTGTGCTTTTTTCTATATGAAAACCTATATGATTTCCAAGAATTAGTCATATCCTTTACTTCTTTCAGGACATTATCCCATTGTTGCTCTCTGTATTCATTCCTTCCAAATATTTTCCCAACATATCTAAATATTTTCCCTTTAACTCAATACCTCCTATCATAACTTCAAAACCAAGTCTTTTACTGTTTTCGTTATACTTAAGCAATTTTTAAAATTTATACTTAATTTTTCATTTACTTTTTCTATCCATGCTTTATTTTAACAGTTAATACAATATCATCCACATAATTATACACTATTGGCAATTGTACTTCCTTCATCATTTTGTATCCACTACTATGTGACATTTTATTAATTTATTTCACTGTTATATTCATAACTAATGAGCAAATTACACGACTAGCTGGGCAGCCCTGCTTTATTCCAGATTCTAATTTTGTTTATTCCCCAATCCAGTCATTTACATTTACTTTCACATAGCTCCTTTCATAAACAAATTTTATTACTTGTAATATATTTGTGTTTACATTATATGCCTGCAAAATTCTCCATAATGATTTATACTGAATATCACCATAGGCTTTACTTATATCCCCTATCATAACTGCCACTTCTACATTTTTATTTATGATATCGTCAACTATTTCTCTTATTATCCATAATAACTATTGACTTCCTTTTCTTCCAAATACATTTTGGCCATATATTTTATAAATTTTTTGTAACCTTTTGTTATTATTCTAATAAAAAATTGTATAATCTGTATTATTCAATGTTATTGGTCTCTAGTTGTTTATCTCCTCTCTATTTCCTTTTTTGAACCTAAATTTTACAACTCCAGTATGTCTCTTTCTCTTTAATTGCAGTTTTTAACCATTGATTCATAACTTCTGTAAAATTACTTTTTGCCACTCGTTCTTTTCTTCATACCTACCATATTCAATTCAATCCAGTCCTGTTACAGAATACATATTAATATCTTTTAGAGTTTCATTCAGTGCTTTCATAGTTAGTTTTTGCACTAAATACTTATTATCTTCATTATTTAATTTTTCACCTTTATAATTTTGTTCTATGTTTTCTTTTCTTTTAACAAATAATTTCAAAACATATTCTTTAATTATTTTGTATAGTTCTTGCTGTCTTATTTGCTTACCTTCCTTATTTTATAATTCTCTTATTAGTTTCCTTCTTTTGTTATTTTACTCAAATATGGTGTTACCTCTTCTTTCTTTCCTTGTAAACAATATTTTCGTTTATATAACAAGTTGTTAATTTTAATTTTATTCATTTTATATATTTCTCTTTCTTTTTCATAAAATGAATTTTTTCTTCTCTACCAAGTCTTTAAATGTTACTTGACTTCATATCTGAGTTTATATCAAATAATCGAAACATGATATCATTGAATGCCATAACAGCAAACTGGTAACCTCGAATTCTGAAAACACCGAAAGCTGAGAACAGCAATTTTTTCCCTGGGAAAAAAATTGCTGTTCCAGCACACAACATAAAGCATAAAAACACTAAAAACTATTGCTAATGTGCAGGGCTTTGCCCCCACACCCCCCAGTGTGGGGGCCTGTTCCCCCCACACCCCATAAGTAAATATACAGACTCTGAGATTGCACCACATTGGAGGAAATAGCGAAGCCATGGAAATGGCCCACCGAATTCTTTCCCTGGGAAAGATTTCAATGTTCCACAGCTTTGCTATTGTCAGTTTTTGAGGTTTTGGGTTCGATATTATACCATTTAATGCCTTGCAACTTTGATGTTATGATATAAACCCTTAATATCTTATATCTCTCTTTTTCTCTTCTTCTTTTCTTCCTTATACATCCAAAAAACATTTTTTTTATATTTCTGTTTAAAATTAAGCCACCAAAGAGTCCAAGTCTCATAAAATTCTTTTATAGCCATATGATTTTTTTTCATAATGTCATAAGTTATTTTTTTCTCTTCAAAATCTAATTCCTTTTCATTTATTCTCTTTATTCATTTCCTATTCTTATAACATTTTCATTTTCCTGTACTATAACCCATATAGCCACACGATCTGAAAATCTAGCATACTTAATTCCTTTTTATAACTTTTAAACTATCAGATATTGAAAACAATCTATTTCTGTCCTAATTTCATTCTTTTTGTAGGTACAGTGGTTATTCTCCCATACACATAACTCTCCACTTCTCATAATTTCTTTAACCATTTCAACATCACAATTGCTCTTATTTTGTCTTAAATTACAATTAAAATCTCCCACCACCATAATGTCCATATTTACATAAACATATTCAAGAATATTTTTCAACATCCTTTCTCTCTCTCTCTTTTTGTTACATAGGCATATAAAGCTATAACTCTACACACATATTTTTCCATCTCAAGTCTATTACTCTAATTCATCCTAGTTCTACTATGGCTACAGCTAATATTATAATGCTTTGTTGACATAATACACATATGCCCAAGCACATTTCTTTCCCCATGTTCCAAACTACTACATCATTTTAAAGTTTTTCAGTTTGTGTTCTTTCTTCCTCTGTTAATAATCAGATATCTTCTAAAACAATAATATGTGCATCGACTGCAACACACTATTAAAATATACCTATTCTATTCTTAATATTTTCATACCGTTCACATTTAAAGTTAATATTTTCAGCTTTTTAGAGCAGTTAGTATACTAGAATGTTTACCCCTTTCCTTTCTTATTTTCTCTAAGCGCTATAGTTTTGGATTTTCCTTTCCTTTTTTTAACTCTTTTCCCTATTGAATTATTTTTATTTCTTACTGTGTACCAATCAGTTTCTTCGTCACTTGTTTCATCTTTTTTCTTCCTTGTTACTTTCTTTATCTTCATGTATAAGCTCTTTATCAGTCACGTATTTTTGTACATTTTCTTGCATGAGATCTTTTCTATCTCTTTCTCCTGTATAACTTCATTTTCATTTTCTTGCACATTCATTTCACATTCTAGCCATGAATGACTGGTACTGCCACATTTTTTGCACTTTTTATCACATTGTTTCCATTATGCCCTGTTTTACTACATAAATAACATATTTTATCACATTTATTGATTAAATGATCATTTGTTCTCAAAAATAATAAGTCTTTGGTTGACCCCTGTATTTCACAAAACCTATTACCATAAACATTAATAAAACTAGGTACATGCAGAACATTACCATTTTCCATTTTAAGTATTACTCCACATTCTCATCCCCCAGTCCATAGTTCTCTTTCATCATCTATTTTTAGTGTCCAATCCTTCTTTCCAAATAGCTAACAAATGTTCTTTAAGTTATTTTGTTTCAACTTCAGTTCTAAACTGGATCATTATTGTTTTTTTTTTCTTTAAAAAGCTTGCAAAATATATTCTCACTATGGACAAATATTTTCCTTTTGTTCATATGCATCCAAAAAATGTTCCATGGCCTGCCCAGTCTCAAATATCAAGTCACAAAAAGTCTCTTTATTAATTAAATTAAATGCTCTTACCTCTTTTTCTTTGACACCCAGAGGTGCCATGACTGAGTCCCAAACCTCATACCTGTTCAAACATTCTTCTTTTTTACTGCTCACATGTACTGTATACTTATTTTTGTCTCTTTTACTTCTTCTTTCTTCTTTGCTACTTCTCTAACAGTTTGCGCATAAGTTTTTGTCTCTGAAACCTTTTCTGGCATAGTCTTTTCTTCTCCTTTTTCTTCTTTTATTTTTTCCATGATGTTGCTCAATGAAATTGCTGCTCCACTTTCTGGCTTACTTTGGTTTACCATTTCTTCCATATAAATGTCCCGCAACCCCCACCCTCTGACTGGAGGGTTGTAATTATGCATTTTTCAGATGTAACTGTCTCTTCTTCAAACACTTTCCTCTGAAAGAAGGATTCCTGTGAATCCATCTCAATTAAAACCACAATCTCCTTTTCCTCCAATGTCACTGTTTTTCTGCACCCAAATCATCAGAAGAAACTCCTGGTAGGGACTCTACCATTTCAACTGCATTGTCATCAGCTTTCACTTCATTTTTGGCATAAGCTGAATCAGTCATGTTTTGTCCCTGTTCCTCCTTGCTGCCTCCATGCCTGGGCAGGAAACAGGAAGTCAGGATGTGTAACACACAAAGCCTTCCCTCAACTACCAAGAGTAGGGGAAGTTCTCTGATGCCCTAACCAAATTTCCCCTTGTAGTATCAATACCACCTTGGATCTCCCCTGAAAAGAGGTTACTAGCCTATTGGGACTAATCTGGTCAAAAAGGATAAATAAAATAAATACTCATATATGATTACTTATTTCCAAAACCTTGGGAGACCACTACTTAAAATAGTGACTCTCCCAAGGTTGCAAACCATGAAAACAATTTTTTTGCCCACCATCACTCATTGCATACAAGCCCACTCTAGGCACCCTTCTATATCTTTTCACTTCCCCTCTGTTAAATCTTCTCTGTCAAACACCTCATCCAACCTACTTTACTTTGCTTATCTTCTCAAGTCAATATTGCTGCATCTTTTAACTGTCATCCAACTGTACATTACAATCTACTCTTTATCTTATAACTCAAAAACCCTACTATGCATTCAGATGTACGTTATCTGAACAGTGGTTGCTTTATGGAAAGGTTTTTACTAAGGTGTAATGCAGAGTTAAAATTAGGGTTAGTATGCATTAATAAAGACGGGCAGGTTTTTATTTTATTTTATTTTTTCTTTAAATTTAAATGTAGAGTTGGCTTTGAAAGAGTTGTTTTGGGTGGCTGAGGTGTGCCATGGGGTGCTCATCTCTGATGATTTGCATGTGAAGATCATTACTTTAGTTTTTATTGAATAGTGTAAAATGTAATATTTTGCAGAATTTGACTAAAAAGATATAGCTGAATGATAAATAAATCATGAATTATCTCAATACCAGAAATATTTACAAAGTTCACCAGATATATGTTTGTATAGGTTCATAGGGCATTTATAAGCATAGCCAGAGTGTGTCGGCTTTCGCAGCCCCATTGATTAATTAACTAATTCTCTGTCAAGCAGAGCCAATGAAGTTATCCCAGGGGTGTATTTTCTGTTACCCATCCACTTGTCAAGATTTCTCTTGAAGAGTGTTAGTGAGGGGCTCTGCCTAATGTAGTTTGGAATTTTGTTTCAAAGCATGGGGAGTCTCTGTGACAGGCATATATCCCTCCAGCATGTTCTATTTATTGTTGTGGTGAGGTTTAGCTCACTAGAGTGCGTGGCTCACGGTGACTTGGATTTCTTTAGGTGGGGCATGTCCATCAATTCTGAGTTGGACCTGGCTTTGTAAGTCAGGCAGAGATCACCTCTGAGTAAGCTATATGCCACTGAGTACAGCCGGAGTGTTTTCAGTCGGGCTGCATAGGACATATGTTTGAGGCCAGTAATCCTCTTGGTGAGGTACTTTTGTGGTCTGTCCAGCTTTTGGAAGTGTCTGTGAGGTACATCCCAAATGGGGCATTGTTCTCTATGATGGGTCTGATGAGTGACGAGTAGAGGGGCACTATAACCTCTTTATTTCTAGATGCGAACCCTTTAGTAATTAGATGGGTCACATAGAAAGATTTCCTAACTACTCTGGCAATATGATTGTCAAAGGAGAGATTACTATCTGCCTGGGTCCCCAGATCTCTTATTACCTCTTCTATATTAAGGGGACTGCCACCTATTTGGTAATTTGTGGGTGTTTTGTTTTTCCCAAACTAGATGACTATGCATTTTTTGGCATTTAACTTGAGGCCATGACTTTGACACCAGGTGTCCATCTCAGTAAGGCCCTTTTGCAGAATGTCCATATCAGCCAGGCAGTCAATTATGGCTCCCAGTTTGCAGTCATTGGCAAACTTGGTTAGCCATAGTTCTCCTGTTTTTGCCTGTACTTCTGAGAAGTATATGCCAAACAGTAGGGGTCCCAGGACTGAGCCTTGCAGGACACCACTTTTGACTGGTTTAGAGTCGGACCTGTAGCTCACCATTCTTACCTTGTGAGTTCTGTCTGTAAGCCAGTTGGCAACCCATCTCATGATGTAGGGGTTTATGTTCAGGCTGGTGAGTTTTTCTGTAATAACCAAGTGGGGAATGGTGTCGAAAGCCTTCGTGAGGTCAAGGTAGACTGTGTAAACGACCTTTCCCTTGTCTATGGCCTTGGTGACTGTCTCAAAGAAGTCAACCAGGATTAGTAGGCATGATCTGCCCTTAACAAAGCTGAACTGGGTCACGTCAAGTGATTGGAGGTTCCCAATGTCTTTGTCAATGAGTTCCATGATGCTGCACTCCATAGCCTTGCAGACCGGGCTAATCAGGCTTATGGGGCAATAGTTACCAGGGTCAGTTGTGGCCCCACCTTTGTGAAGTGGAATAACCATTGCTATGCACCATTCTATGGGCACATAGCCTGTGGAGAGGCTGAGGTTGAACAGCGTGTTTAGCTGGGGGGTTAGTTTGTTCTGTAGTTCGTGCAAGACGCAGCCAGGGACACCATCTGGCCCCATTGGCGCTGTGTTTTTGGCTTTGAAAGGGCTATTTTCACCTGTGCATCTGTGATTTATGGGACACTACAATTTTCTGGTATTGTTGTGGGCCCTTTTGGGGGTGAGAGGGGGGTGAAGTTTGCACTGAATCTATCTGCCAGGATGTTGGCAATATCAGTAGGTTCAGTATATTTTGTGCTATTTTGCACTAGTTCAGTGCATATCTGTGAATTTCCACTTAGATTCTTAACATAGCTAAAGAAGGCTTTGTGGTTATCTTTTGAATCCTTGGCTATTTTTCTTTCGAAGTTATCCTTGGATGATTTTATGAGGGACCTTAATTTCTTACTGATACTGATCAGGGATGTCTTTCCTTCTTGGGATTTGCTTTTTTTCTGAAGTAGTTTCCTCCTTTTATTGTATAGCATGTTTATGGCAGGGGTCCACCAGACTGGTTTCCTTCTCTTAGCGGAATGAGTCTTGGTTTTGCTAGGGATGACACAATCCATGCATCCTTGTAGGTGCTCATAGAGTGCATTTGTAAAGGTTTCTGCATCTTGGGCAGCGTTATCCTTTAGCGTGGGGGCTGTGAAACTTACCGCCTCTGTCTTAAGTAAGGTGAAGTTTGCTTTAGAAAAGTTTTTTACTGTGGTTTCTTAGTTGGGGGTGGTGGTAGGGTGTGGACATCCAGAGTGATTAGTTTATGGCCTGATCTAACCAGTGATGGGTTGACCTCTGGTGTGGAACACCTGTCGCACATGTTTGTGATAACCAGGTCCAATTTGTTTTCACCTCTGGTAGGGGAGTTTTCCAGCTGATCCAGGGCATTTGAGTTGACGAATTCCAGGAAGCTCTGGGCCTGGGAGTTTGTACTTGAGTAGTTTTCCCAGTTAATGGTAGAGTAATTGAAATCACTCAATATCAAGGGTGCCCAATAACACAGCCTTCACTTTTAAAATTAATGTATTTATTCTAACAGTAGACCTTAGCCCTAGATATGCTAGTGAAATAAAAACATTGAGTCGATGTGTGCATAGTTTTCATTTACTTCTTTCTTTCCCAGATAATCAAACATTTATTTAAATTTTTCTAATATCATCAATGTTTTATGTATATTCTGACCAGCTTTATCAATTAAAGAAACTGCCTGATTAAGAAAAAATAAATAAAAATGCAAACACAAAATATATAAACAGTTCCCAGAAACAATACTGCCCAACTAACTAAAACCTGAGGAAAAAACACTGGATTAAATAACATTAATATTAATAACAACAAACCTTAAATACTCTTCCAGAAAATATCATTACCAGTGAAATTAATCTAATTCTATCTAAATTAAGATCAAACTGACTAAAATACTTTTTGCACTAGAACTAGCAATTCAAAAAAAGTTTCAGTCATTTATTTAGTGTGCAGAAAAATTGCAAAATATTAATAATATCAAAAGTAAATATATCTAGATGGCTTTTCAAATGTTTTGAAGTTTCACAATGAAAAACACAACAAAGCTTTATCTATAGAGCCTAGGGTCAACTCAGGGCCCTAGCCATAGTGCAAACATTCTTAAAAATATTTTCTTGGATGATATTTGTGTTTCATTTTTTAGTCATTTCTGAACTAATTTTCAAAATGTTACAAGTTGAATGTGATCACTAGATTCAGACCTTTCTTTACTGTCATCATAATTTGGGATATTGTCTTATGAATTTGGAATCAGGTCTAATAATGAAGAGAATGGAACTAGAATCAGAGACTTGAAAGTTCTGCCTTTTCATAATGGCATATCTAAGTTGGCAGCTCTATCACTCTTTCTTCATCTTTAGAACTGACTGATCCTTCAAGTCATTAGGTGTGATACTTACTCACTGCTTTATGTTTAGTGACTCTCTGAAGGACAACAATGTGGATTAAAGAGAAGAGTTTGTGGGCATGGGAACATTTCATCAACTGCTCTAAGTCCTAGCAATGTTACTCCTAATGGTAAAGAGGAGTAAATTCCTAATCCAAATCTGCCATTATGACAGTGATATAACATTGTTATTCCTTTGCTTATTACAGTTAGGGGCAACCTGTATTGAGGAAGTGAAGGCAGACCATAAGGTAAATGGGATGAAGGATATAGGTTCATAGATAGGTACTAGGCTATTGGCCCTAAGGCCTATATAAGCCTAGCCAAAAATGTACCCTGGCTTTTGCCACCCAAGAAAATTATTTTCCTGTGCCACTATCGAGCAGAGCCACAGAAGTGATCCCTGGGGTGAATTTCCTATTTCCCATCCAATCATCAAGATTTTTCTTGAAGAGTGCTAATGAGGAGCTCTGTTTGGCATAGATAGGAAGTTTGTTCCAGAGTATGGGAAGTCTTTGGGACATAAATCTATCCCTCCAGCATGTTCTGTTTATTGTGGTGACAAGGTTTAGGTCCCTAGCGTGTGTGGCTTGGAAGTATTGGGATTTCTTTAAGTGGAACATGTTCAAGAGCTCTGGGTTTGACATAGCTTTGTATGTTAGGCAGAGATCGCTTCTGAGTAGGCGATATGCGACGGAGTAAAGCTGGAATTTTTTGAGACAGTCTGCGTAGGGCATCTGTTTGAGACCAGTAATCCTCTTTGTGAGGTATTTCTGAGGCCTTTCCAGTTGTTGTAGATGTTTTGTGAGGTACATACGAAAGGGGGCGTTGTACTCTATAATGGGCCTAATGAGTGATGAGTAGAGGGGAACAATGCCCTCTTTTTTTCTGGATGAGAAACTTTTTGTGATGAGGTGAGGCATGTAGAAGGATTTCCTGACCACTGTGGTGATGTGATTATTAAAGGAGAGACTACTGTCCACCTGTGTCCCAGGGTCTCTTATCACATTTTCAGTATTAAGTAGACTACCAGCTATGTGGTAGTTCATGGGTACAGAGATTTTACCAAAGGGGATGACAATACACTTTTTGGCATTGGGCTTCAGGCCATGACTTTGACACCAGGCATCTGTCTCACTGAGGGCCCTTTTGTAGTATGCCCACTTCGTTAGGAGTTTCGATTATGGCTCCTAGTTTACAGTCGTCTGCAAACTTTGTTAGCCAAAGACCTTCTGTGTTAGCCTGTACTTCAGGGAAGTAGATACCAAACAGGGAAGGACCCAGGACTGAACCCTGTGGTACTCCACTTGTCACTGATCTGAAGTCGGATTTGGAGTCTGCTACTTTAACAGTGTGGGTGCTGTCCATGAGCCAGTTGGCAACCCATCTTGTGACATAGCGATTTATACCTAGTTTAGTGAGCTTATCTATAATTCGAGTGGGGGATGGTGGCGAAAGCCTTGGTGAGATCTAGGTAAGCTGTGTGAACCACCTTACCCTCATCTATGGCTGTGGTGACTGCTTCAAAGAAGTCAATCAGGTTTAGGAGACATGCTTTGCCTTTTACAAATCTGAACTGGGTAAGGTCCAGAGTTTTGAGATTACCAATGTCTTTGTTTATGAGTTCCATGATGATACGTTCCATGGCCTTGCAGACCAGGCTAGTCAGGCTAATGGGGCGGTAGTTCCTGGGGTCCATCGGGGTTCCCCCTTTGTGGAGTGGGATAACTGTCATGATGCACCATTCAGTGGGCACAAAGCCTGAGGTGAGGCTATGATTGAACATGGTACTTAGGTAGGGTGCCAGTTCTTTCTGTAGTTCATGTAGAATGCAGCCTGGGATATTGTCAGGTCCCATGGATGCTGTGTTCTTGGCTTTGGAGAGTGTGTTTTTTACCTGTGCGGCCATGATTACAGGAACTTTGCATTCTTCCGGTATAGAGATGGGCCCTCTAGGGGGTGAGAGGGGGGTAAAGTTAGCACTGAACCTATCTGCCAGGATGTTGGCAATATCAGTTGTTTCTGTATATTTAGTGCCATTGTGCTTAACTCAGAGCAGATCTGAGTGTTGCCATTGAGATTCTTGACATAGCTATAGAATCCTTTGTGGTTGCGTTTAGAGTCAGTGGCAATTTTGTTTTCATAACTAGCTTTGGAGGATTTTATGAGGGATCTCAGCTTCTTACTGAGGTTGACCAGGGAGTTATTCCAGTCATGGCATTTTACTCTTTTTTTGCAACAGTTTCTTTCTTCTGTTGTAGATTTTGTTTATGGCAGAAGACCACCAGATTGGCTACCTTTTTTTGGAGGATAGCATCTTGGTTCTATTAGGGATAGCATGATCCATGCACTTGTGTAAGTGCTTATAAAGTGCATTTGTGTAGGATTCAGCAGTCGTACCTCTATTGTCCATCTGCATGGGTGTCATGAAGTTTGCCACTTTTGTCTTAAGAAGTGTGAAGTTGGCTTTGGAGAAGTTTTTTACAGTGGTTTCCCTAACTGGGGGTGGGGGCGGGATGTGGATGTCTAGGGTGATTAGCTTGTGGTTGGATCTAACCAACGAGGAATTGACCTCTGGTGTGGAACACTGGTTGCCCATGTTGGTAATGACCAGGTCTAGGATATTGCTGGCCCTGGTGGGGGTGTGAATAAGTTGATCCAAGCCATTGGAATTTATGAATTCCAGAAAACGTTGAGCAAAAGAATTGGTACATGAGTAGTTTTCCCAGTTAATGGTGGGGTAGTTGAAATCACTCATTATTAGGGTGTTGGGTTGTACCCTAATATTTTCCAGTGTATTAAGAAATGAGGAATGGAAGTCCTGGAGCATGGTATTGGGTCTGTAGCAAGCTACAATTTGGATTGCGGTCTTGCTCATAGCTAGTTGCACTTGGATAATCTCGGATGCATTATGCTATGCAACTAGCCTGGAGGTTTGGATATCCTTAATGAATATGGACAAGCCACCATCTTTAGTGCTTCGTTCCAGGTTAGGTGGCTGAAAGGTGTGGTATGAATTATAGCCTGGTAATGCACGGGTGCTCTCTGGAGCTTTAAACCAGGTCTCTGTCACTGCACAGATGTCGATTTTCTCCATTTTAAGGAGTGCCTTGAGTGAGTGCATTTTGAGGTTTAGACTTCTAGCATTGAATAGCATTATCCTCAGATTTTGCTTGCTTGTACCTGTTACAGTGGTGAATTTGTCATTTGAACCATGCCTAAAAAAGGCACTATAGGGTTGGCAAGAGCCTTAGCCAGTATCCGGAATCCCAAGGGTGACAGGTGCAGGCCATCTCTGGCAAAGCATTGTGGTCTTTCGATCATGTCATCCCAGGCAGACAAATACTGGATCCCCTTAGAATGACACTAGAAGCTTAGCCAATTGTTGAAGTCAGTCATTTTGTCCTTGTACTGTGGTACCATTCTGGGTGATGGCAGGATGCTACTCAGGGCTAGGCTCATACCTGCCTGGGCTACAAGATTGGAGAGCTCATCCATGTCTCTTTTCATGTAGTCCAGGGAGGTACGTCTTAGGTCATTCACACCAACATGGACAATGACAGTGTCATATTTGTACTTTTTGTGGAGTGACCTGAGTGCATGCATTATGTGGCGGATCCTGGCACCTGACAGGCAGCTAACAGTAACTTTCTCCTTGTTTAGCCTGGTGAGTGGAACATCAGTGTGCCTGACTATAGAGTCACCTATGACTAGAGTGTTGGGTACGTTGTTATACCTTATGGGCTGTGGTTGAGTGGCACACACTGAGTTTGTGGGCTATGTTTCATTTGGGTTGTGTTGGGGGGTGGATTTTGCTTGCATTTCTGCTTTGGAGGTCCCTGATGCTTGGGCAGGTTTTTATTGAGAGCCTCCGTGAATGTAGGTGTGTGTTTTGTGTTTCTATGTGTGTGTTTTGGTGGTGCAGGTTTTGAAGGACTATGTGATGAGTGTGGTGTGGTGCAAGTGTTTACCTTCTCCTCTTGACTGTCTAGTTCAGTCTTGGGTGAAGAGAGCTTTGCTTCCAGTTTGACTATATAAGTGCATCTCTCACAGGTTGTAGTGTTGGGTGGTAGGAGGAGAGGGTTGTCTATGTACATGAGGCAATTGCTGCATTGCTCCAAGATGCCCAGATTCATCATGTAGACAGGAGAAATCACTGGGAGCTGACCCTTGGACATGCCTGGATAGGTGCTTATTTATTAAGTACTAAAAACTGCTTTCCTCTAGACAAGCGAGGAAAGTTGAGTGATATAGTAATTTGCAGCTTATTTAATGCTTACAATGAGTTCTGAACAAGTGCTGAGTTCAAAGAAACAGATTTGAGTGCTGAAACTAGACAACTGGCTAGTTCTAAGAAACAAAATTAATCTAGAAAGCTTACCTCCAACACAGAAAGGCTTGGGGGCTCAGAACCCTACAAACAGTCTAGACCACTTACAGGAAAGGCAGGAAACAAGCTTAAAAAATGTATTTTTTTTCTTTCCCAGATGCTCTCTTTGTACACAGTAGGAGTGCCTGAAATCAGAATATGATCTCACTGCACTCAGGTGAGTAAGCAAATGAGATGGGCCTAGAAGGAGTATCCAAACACAAATTTACAAGAGGGGCAGGCAGTTTCAAAGCCACCAAGATTAACACCAAAACATAAACAGGGAAGGTGGGTGGAGAACTAACTGAAAAAACAGAGTCAAAACTTCCAGTTCAGTTAATATTCAATGCAACACAAATAAATCAGTTAAAATGCTGTATTATTTGAAAAAAAGTGCAGATAAAAGGTACTTAAATTCTCTTACACGTCCACTTGAATACAGCTAGATCTTTACTGGCCAAAGCTGAGGTTTTAAGGATATGGGACCAAACCTCTCTTCAGGGCTGTCTGCATAACAACCTCTCCAGAAGAGAAGATGAAAATTGACCATATCTTGGAATTATCCAGAATTTGTTAGAAAATACCAGTTTTAGATGAAAATAGCAGAGTATCATGAAATTCTGTGCGGCCCCTGTAAATTATGATTTCTGGAGTTCAGTTTGCATTTGCATTATTATTGCTCATATGTCAGCAATACAATAATGTCACTAAAGCCACACCTGCACCCACATAAATAAAAAATGGTTTAAATATGGATAAAGTGAAAAATAAAGGATTTGGTTTTGAATATATGATAGGAGGTATATATAGATCTATTGGGAATAACATTTGGAAAGAATGGATACAGACAACAACAATGGGATAATGTACTCAAAGAAGTAAAGGATATGTTTAGCTTTTTGGAAATCATATAGATTTTCATACAGAAAAAAGCACACTTTTTGAACACCATGGTAATAGGAAAAATTGCTTATGTTGCTAACATCTATATGATTCCTATTGTGAATAAAAAGGAATTTATAATGATCATATTTTCTTTTATATAGAGCTCTAGACTGAATCCAGTCAAGAGAGGGATTCTATATATGAAAGAAGAGCAAAAAGGCTTGGGTTTAGTTAACCCAATAGTAGATGCAGCAGCTTTAATTTTATTTAAGGTATTAAAAGGAATTATGAAGGAAATATAAAAACTTGATAGAAATGATACTATATTATAAATACAAAGAGCTGTTGAAAGGAATGGAAGTTAAAAAAAGACGTGACAGCACTGTAAATAAAGAAATGAAAGAGAATCAAAACAAAATAGTGTTATGGAAAATAAAAAAGGATATATGCGAGAAAAATAGAAAGGAATGGTACATAAGTATTACGAAAGCATTTTATTGCACTGATCCATGGAAAGATTTAGAAATAGATACAAATGCCATGATGATGAGCTATAATAACTATAAAAAGATTAAAGAATTATGCCATACAAAAAAGCAAGATAGAATATGTAATAAATGTGGAGAGCTTGAGACTACTGAGCATGTATTTTTGAAATGTTAAAGCATTAATAATTTGTGTAAAGGAATATGTAAACATAATAGGGTGAAAAGTTTTATTAAAATTTGAGCAAATAAATATTGACATAATAGAATTTGGTTATTATGGTGCACAAAAACAAGAAGAAGTGAAGAAAATGGACAGAATAACATGTGGAATGAGAGACTAAATGAATTAAAATACAATGGGAAATGGACTTTGGCAAAGATTTGAGAAAAACAATGTTTTGGTTGTGGATAAAAGAGTGGCGAGGGAATGCTTAAATTGAAGTGTATAATGTATGGTGATTTGTAAATAGATGCAAATAATGTAAATATGTAAATAATATGTAATGTATATATCAATAAAAAACCCTACTCACTACAGCACTCTTAGAGTGTGCGACTGACGAGTATGAGCGTCCATTCCATTCCAAGCAGAGTGGTGGCTGGGGGAATGGTATGCAAACATGGTGGCTAATCAGAATGAAGTAGAGATTAATACTGACTCCATGAGGATGTTTATGTTATAGAGGAGGAGGAGAGACTTATGCAGGTGAAAGGAGAAGGAGATCACATGGAAGATTTCTTTAAAAGGGAGATGTTCAAAGAGATGAGAGAGGAATTATGAGGGGAGTTATAGTTACAGCCTTCCAGTTTGGAGGGTTGTGGGATGATATATTGAAAGATTTGGTAGAGCAAAGGAAGCTGGAGACAGGGAAGGAAATATCATGAGGTGAAACGATGGAGAAAATACATCAGGAAGGACAGAAACTGAAGAAAAAATCTTTTGTAGAGGTGGTCAGAGAACAGAAAGAATTTAGAAGGGAGAGGAAGAAGATAGAAGAAGTGAAAGAGAAAAGTTTGTGGTGAGAATTCAGAGTAAGTAGAGTTGGAAATAAACAGCTATGATGTATGGGGAAAAACTGTTGTGCCTTTAGGGATAAAGGCACAAGAGGTAAGAGCTTTCATTTTAATAATAAACGATACTTATTGTGACATTTTTTTTGAAACTGTTGAATTTCTAGAAACAGTTTTGGATAAATATAAAAAGAAAAAACAAATGCATCCATGGAATAAATATGTGTTTCACACTTTTTCCAGGGAATGCAAAAAAAAGTTAATACTCAATGTCAAACTGAAACTGAAAGAGAGACTGTTAAAAAGTATCTGTTAAAGAATTTTTGTAATGAAGTAAAGGACATTTCTAAAGTTCATAGGCTCATAGGTTGGTACTAGGCCATTGGCCCTAGGGCCTATACAAGCCTAGCCATAACAATTCCCTTGCTATTTCTTCCCACAATATTTACTTCCCTGGATCCCCATCTACCAGGGTGACTGACGTGATCCCTGCGGTGAATTTCCTATCTCCCATCCAATCGTCAAGGTTCCTTTTGAAGAAGGCCAAAGAGGCGTTCTGCTTGACATGTACAGACAGTCTATTCCAGAGTCTGAGGAGTTTCTGGGTTAGGTTATTGATAACAGAGGACTGTGAATAGTGTCTTGGGACTGTAATGTGATTTTAAAAATGGAAAATAGTAAATGAATACACATTCCAAGTATGATAAATGTCGATCGTGGTATGGCTGTGGTTACATACTGGGGACAACCAAAAACGTGTTTTTTTTTTTTTTGTAGGAAGGAGGGACATTTTGTAAATAACTGTGATAAAGAAGATGCTGTTCATTTGGGTAAACTAGTCATGATGCTAAGAAATGTGAGAAACATGTTATAAATGTAAGCAAACAGGGCATTCATGGATTGATTGTGAGAAAGAAAGAATACTAGAATGTGATGTAAATGAGAAAAAACAAGTACAGCAAGAAAAAGAAGGAAGGCTCCTTAGGAAACTAAAGCCATGTACAAACGCTCCTGATAACATCCCTTCTTACTTTCTCAGTATAGCTGCTGATGCAATTGCCTACCCCATTAGCATTTTAATTAATCGCTCTATACAAGAATGTATAGTACCTCAAATCTGGAAACATGCATTTATCATATCCTTACATAAAGGTGGCAACAATAACAATGTAACCAATTTCCGCCCAATCGCTATCCTGTCTCCCATTTCTAAACTCTTAGAAAAGTGTGCCCAACTTCAACTCCTACCACATCTCTTAGATAATAACCTCCTAACTCACTCACAACATGGATTCAGACCAAATCATAGCACCATGACAGCCCTCCTCTCCTTCCTTGAAACTACAAATAAAGCCCATGACTCTGGCCAAATTGTATCTACCCTACTTCTTGACCACTCCAAGGCATTTGACACCATCTCACATAGTCTGCTTTTAACTAAACTTTCCGAACTTAACCTAGGTCATTCCTCTTTGACTTGGTTCTCCAGCTACTTATCCAATAGATATCAAGCAGTAAAATGGAAGAAAGCCACCTCCTCATTTCTTAATACCCCTACCGGAGTTCCACAAGGCTCCATACTGGGTCCCCTTCTCTTCAATATATTCATAAATGATTTCCACAAATCTATCCCATTCTCAAATATCATCCAGTATGCAGATGATTCAACTATTATCTGCTCTGCCTCATCCATTCCCACACTTCTAAAACTTACACAAGATGCCTTTTCAACCACTGAGCAATGGATGAAAGATAATCACCTAGCTCTCAATGCTTCTAAAACCAAATTAATGGTATTTATCCCCACTAAAGCCACTGCTTTCAATATGAATACATTCTCAATTATGAGTAAAAATAACACACATCTGGAACTGGTGACAGATACCAAGTTACTTGGGGTCCAAATTGATAACCAACTAAAATTCAACTCCCACATTCAACTAAATATCAAAATAACCCACCAAAAACTAGGTATGCTCTACCGACAAAATCATTACCTTACACCTGCAACTAAAATCACTCTTTCTACTTCCTTTCTCATCCCCTCCCTTCTCTATGGAGCTCCACTCCTAACTAATCTACAGTCCTCTGTAAAAAAACAACTCTCCTCCTGCTACAACATAATTGCCAAGTTCGCTACTAGCCATAGGTCATCAACCCACCACTGTCTCTCTCTCCAAAAACTAAAATGGCTAGAGCTACCTAATCATCTAACCTACACACAATTAACTCTCGCCCACAAACTCATTCTCAACCCCTCCCTTTGTCCCTCACTTTCTTCTGCCTTTAAAATGCATCTGCCAAATAGAGTATTAAGATCTCATAATCAAAATCTATTAGAAGTACATAAACCAATTCATCCTCCTGGAAAAAACCTACTATCCTACGGCCCAGCACACCTCTGGAACTTCCCTTCCACCCTCCATTCACACAATCCCTAACCATTTGATTTTCAAAAGATCTCTTCATTCGCATCTAGCATCCCAGTGGAAATGCTCATGCTCCCACCCCACATAATTAACTCTGGTTACCTCATCTTCCATCCTTCCCCTGCTTCTCCAGTAATTCTTCCTTTTTCCCCTAACACTCTCACTCTGTTTCCTATGTAATTTGCAAAAATGTACTAGTCTGATATAATGTACTAGACTGCACTTCTTAAGTTTACGCATCATAATATGAATTTACTTCCAGTATTACTTTGTAATGTTACTTTGTTAGTCTGTATCATCTATATGATCCATCATAAGTATACAGAATTTCTAATGTATGCTGAACTTTTTTGTAATTATTTGCTTGAACTTTTTGCATTGTATAACTATCATTAATAACCTACTGTATTGAGATTGTTATGGAGCTTTTCTCCCCGGGACTCTATTGAAAACGGGTTCATTTTGGCCCAATGGACTATCCTGGTAAACCAACTGCAAATAAATAAAAATAAATAAATAAGAGAAAATAATGAAATAAATCAAGAAGAAATGGTTAATACACAAAAAGGGATGAGGAGAGGGAAAGTGTGACAGAAGGTTGTAATGCAGAAGATATAAATTGGAAAATCATTAAAAAGAAATGTGCAATTGGAAAAGGGTTAGAAATAGAAAAAGAAAATGTCAGGATGTATGAATGAAAGTTAAAAGGAAAGGGAATGGATAAATAAACAATTCATTGTAAGTTAAGGAAGAGGATGGCAATCTTAGGGTTTTATGTACTAATGTTAATAGTATAAAGAATGTAATAAAGATTGGAATGGTGAGATATGGGTCAGGTTGATTTGATAATAATGAAGGATATTAGTATTTTAAATAAAGGAGAACAAACAGAAACATTATGGACTGGTAGTATAATATGGAATTTGGGTAAATAAAAATGTTCAGAGAGTGCTATATTATATAGGAAGGGAATATAAATTTTGGATTATACTTTAGTTAAATTAGCGAGATTAATGGTAGTGGATTTTAGACAGGAAGCAAAAGCGTATAGATTAATATTAATGCATTGTATGCATATGTGATATATAAAGAATAGGAAAGTTACTGGAAAATCTCCTCCAATGTTCTGCCACAACTTGATTTGAGGGGAAAGGTTCATTTGCTTTTGCTTTTTTGTATTGTGTATTACTTTATTGCCTTCTTTGTTGTATATTGTGAATTTGTTTTCTTTATACTGTGTTTTACTTATATTCTGCTTTTAATTGTATATTTAAACTAGGAAAGAGACTACAGATATGTCTCTTATGAGTCACACAGAAATTAAATTTTTCCCCACCTTCCCCCTTGGCCCTGTAGTATCTTTAAACTCAACTGGCTTTTTAGTTGCCTGCCCTGTTAAATTGACCACATACATATGTCATTTCCTCTCCCCTGTCATTGACTGTTGTGAGTAAGCACAAAATTATAATTTTGTGAAATCACTCTCTTTCAACCATTTACATTTATTGGCCACCCCACAGTATTCCATAGAAACAGAATACAAAGTGCCCACCCCATTCAAATATATCTTGCTATTTTAAAGACAGTGACTCCTCACTTAGATAGCTAAAGTTTCATTACCTCCTCTTTTATATCTATCTCCTTAGTGTACTCTGCAGCTCTTAGGATCTTGACCCTTTTTTCCATCTTACCTTTAAAATCTGCAACATCTACTCCAAGACCGTGAATTATTGGAGAGCACACATTCTGCATCTCAGTAGCCATCTAAGGATTAGTGCTTCTGTTTAGCTCCTGGTGAGAGGAGGAGCACATGGACATTATTTCATGGAGTCTGCTGATCAGTGGACAGTTTAATAACTGCTTCATAGATGCTAGTGTGTAATTTGTGCTTATATTTTGCTCCTGGTGATAGAAGGATCAGAATGCATTGATTCCTGACTGTTTTTGGTTGTGGGATGAGTGTCTGTGCTTGATGTTACTGATTGGTCTGATAGCTATTCAAGGCATCTACCAGGTAAAGGCTACAACAAGCATACAGACTCTTGTATCATTCTGGACAAGACTGTGGATCACCAAACACACTGCTGTCTGCCTCTCATCTTGGAACTGGTGCTAATATTTTTCTTCTGGTGAGAGAAGAAGCAAAGGAGCATTGTATCCCAGCAGACTGATGCTGTGGTGAGACCAGCACTAGTAGTAGCCAGGCAGTAGCCATTCAAGCGTCTTCCCTCTTTTCATCATTCTTGACAAGCTATTTCTTTTCTTTTCAGTGAGTACTGCTTAATTTGTTTCTAACTTCAGAATATCTGCCTAAATACCTCATCCATAAATCATCAGGATCTACTTATTAGCTTCCCCCTCAAGTGTTTGGCAGTGCTCTGTATAGACACTGACACCTTGAGTGATTTTTTCCTGCAAAAGCACAATTGAAATTTCACCAGTATCTAGTTGCACACAGGACATCTAGTTTTCAAGGGCAAGCACTGCCCCCCATTGTTGCAAACCAGATACTCCTGCCATTGCTTTATATTCCCACTATCTCCATTACCAGCTTGGAGGATATGGGCATCCTGAGGCAAAGTAGAAATTGCCTCATGTTTACTGACACCCAGTTAATTCTCAAACAAACTCATCTGGTATTTCATATGTGAGAGATGTATTTACATAATGTTACTAGTGGTAAAGCTCTAACATAAAAGTACTCCTAATGTCAATAAGGTTGTCAGTAGTACACACACTGCACCTATCACACACAATACAAAAAAGACATACAGACCCACATATGCTGAGGCACTTAAATGTAACATTCCTAAACCCTAAAATCCTTCTAGATGATGTGCACATAACAAATGCCCTCAGCAGCCCCAAAAGCATTCTTTCAAAACAACACCTACATCAACATATACAGCCATATCTCATGGAGCCATATTCCAAAGCCCATAAGGCAAGCTACCAAACAATCCTACATTCTGATCGCTGAGTCACACTGATGTCCTTATTACCAGGCTGAATAAGAAGAAAGTCATGACCAGTTGCTTATTAGGGCCTAGGATCTGCCAAATTATGCATGCACTCAGGTCATTGGACAACAAGTAAAAGTATGTCATAGTCCATGTAAGTATAAATGAGCTGAGATGTACCTCCCTAGACTATATAAAGAGAGACATCATGGAGCTCTCAGAATATGTGTCCCAGGCTGGTATGAGCCTAGCCTAGAGCAGCATTTCACCTTCTCCAAGGATGATGCCACAGTATGAACAAAAGATGACTGACTTTAATAGTTGGCTTAGTTTCTGCTGTATTCGAAGGGGGTAGAATATGTGTCAGCATGGAAGGAGATGGTCAACAGACCATGTTGCTTTGCCAGGGATGGTCTGTACCTCTACACTTTTGACTTTTGAATATTAGCTAAAATGTTGTCTTTGCCCATAGTGCCTTTTTAGGCAATGCCAAACTGAAAGTATTTCTTACATAGCAAATCAAAACCAAGAAAATTGAAAGGTATTACTAATCAGTGCTAAGAACTAATCAGTGCTAGAAGTCTAAACAAATAACTCCACTCCCTGGAAGCTCTCTTCAACCTAAAGAATGCTGACATTGTGCAGTCACTGAGACATTATTTAAAGCCATGGAGAGCACACCGACAGTGCAAAATTATAATGTCTTCCACACATTTAGACCAGCTATTACACAGACAGGGACTAAAGGTGGAGGTGTCTCAGTTTACATCAAAAATAAATATACCTTAAGGCTGGTCAGACAGGACAATGCACTTGAGCTTCTCCATGTTCAAATTACCATAGACAGAATCCGATACCACTTCCTTGTAAGCTATAGGTCTCCCTCTACGACCCAGGAAACCCTGTATTTAAACTTACTCAAAACATTCACCATCCAACCCAGTATTATATTCATGGGTGACTTTAATTGCCTCACTATTAACTAGGAAGCATATAAT
Source organism: Protopterus annectens (assembly GCF_019279795.1). Lineage (NCBI taxonomy): Eukaryota > Metazoa > Chordata > Ceratodontiformes > Protopteridae > Protopterus > Protopterus annectens. The sequence goes on from NC_056750.1 coordinate 148,254,744, forward strand.
GACACCAACTGTGCAGGCACAAAGATTCCTGGAGTTTACAAACACAAACTCCCTGGACCAGATTGCCAGTATACTAAGCAGGGGTGCAACCATACTGGATCTGATCCTCACTAATATAGGAGAGTGTAGCACACCTCCTAGTGTACTGTCTTCTCTGGTCAAATCAGACCATAAAATGGTCTCCTTTGAAGTAAAAACAAAACTGGCTCCCCAGTTAACCCTGGAATATTTAGGAACTACTCTAAGGCTGACTTCCTGCTATTAAGTGATAGCCTGGCAAAATTGTAGGCCCCTATAAACCCTGAGAACACTGCTGCCTATGCAGAAATGTTCATAGAAACCCTATGCACACATGTTAATAAGCTGCAGAGAGGCAGCTGTACCTATGAAAAGGAAGTACAGAACTAACAAATATGTCATGCTGGTTGAATCACAAAATCAATAGACTGTATAACAGAAGGAAGAAAATCATGCAAAAATTAGGAGATGCAGCACACAGCAGAAGAAAAACACTTTCAACAAACTAAACAAACAACTCAGAGAACAAATAAAGTCTACCAAAGCCAGATTTAATGTAAATTTGGCCTCCCAGGCCAAGAACAACCACAAGGCATTCTTTAACTATGTCCACAACCTCAAAGGCAATATCCAATTGTGTTTAGAGCTCATTGTAAATGTAGCCACCTATACTGACCCAGAAGATATAAAAAACCTACTGGCCAACAGATTTAACTTTAGCACACTCTCCCCTTCAACCTTCCCTCATGAAATATCATCAAATATAACTTTTCCTGCTATCACCAAAGAACAAGTCCTTAGTGTTCTGTATAAGGCCAACAGCACTTGCATCAATGGGCTCAGTCAATGTCTTAGGATACCTTCTAAATAGCATGAAACATGACCTATCTGGCCCTCTGGAGTTGCTACTTAACTGCAGCCTCAAAACAGGCTTCTTGCCTCATGAATGGAGAATAGCAAAATTCATCCCTCTGCACAAAGGTAGGCCATCTACAAGTCTCACCAGTCTCATATGCAAAACCATGGAAAGAATTATCATGGAAATGATCAAAAATGATATAGTAAACTTCCAGACACTGGACCTAACCCAATTTGGTTTTATCAAGGGCAGGTCATTCCTACTCAGCTTGGTAGATTTCTTTGAGAAGGTCACCAAAACAATGGATGTGGGCAAAATGATTCACACTGCCTACCTTGACCTGTCTAAGGCATTTTTCACAATACCCCACTCAGACATTGGTGACAAACTCAAGAGGTTAGGCACAAACTGTTATGTTACCCTGTGGACAGCCAACTGGTTCAAAGATAGGACCTAGAAAATTAGAATTGGGGAGTCCACTTCTACAAAGAGGCCAGCCGATAGGGTTGGCAACTGTCCAGAATTTTTCTGGATAGTCCAGAATTAAGGGACACTATCACTGACATTAAAGAACACAAAAATATGTTTGATTGAACACAGTAAAATTGTATGACAATCCCCTTGAGGGGAGGTTAATGCACACTTCTATTCTGCATACATTTTTGTTTGAAGTACTGTTAGAAAAATATGTAATAACATATGTGTGTAATGCTTATTTTAAATAAGGGAAGATTAACACATTTTTATTCTATATGCAGCATTAGTTCTACTTGAAACTGAAAACATGCTTTTCTGAAATTGTGCTTTCTGACACTGCAAGATGCACTCTGACCTAGTTTGCTAGCACAGCAAAATACATGTTTATGCTTTGGAAATGTACTGGAAAGCAGGTGATTTTCTGTTCGGTCAGGAAATCAAATGGAGAATAATAATTTCTGTAGATCCATTCATTATGGACAATAAGCTCTGTTCGTGCTAATGAAAAAGTGCACAAGCTGCAAGAAAGTTAGATACTATAAACAATGAACTGCTTCAGAAATCTGTACTTGCATTGTGCTTGAATTAGCCATAGTACCTAGACTTGTAACATCACATAGCAAGAAAGTTATAATTGACTGGTGGTCGTCAAGGCCATCCTGTTTACTGAAAAATCTTTTTTAAACTTTGAAGAGTCAGCTAGAAATGTGAGAAACATCTGTAAAGTAACAGAATTGTGAACTGGTGGTCTGCTACATCAGCCGTAGTGGGCAATGCCTTGAAAGAAAGGTATAATAATTGTGACACTTCCTGATTTTAGTCAGACAAACTCTGTAACTGCATTTTTTGTCTCCTTGCACAAGAATAAAGATACCTGAACTGAACCTTATGCTTTTCGTCTTTTGAAGTATTTTCTTTGACATTTTTTTTTGGTCCTTCGGACTGGAAACCCTCGTTTAGCCTGGGATCAGATGGGCCAGGTGGCATGAAACTGCGCAGGGAAGATACCACATCGGATCTTCTTCATTGAAAGACCTCCGACTGAATTGTCATGCAAAAGAGGCCAGACACTTTTCTGATCTACGACTGAAGGCGGGTTTCGTTTGAACAGTGAGTGACCAATTGCTGAGGCTCAGGTAGGGTGAATCTACTTTTTTCTGTTTTAGATCAGGGACTTGATTGTATTTGTTCTGTGAGAATTTTGCTAAAATTCAGGGACAGAAATATTGCTATCTTGTCATAGATCAGGGAAACATAATAAGTAGGCAGGTAGTCTGAAGGGACTTTAATCACTTGGTGGTACCACATTAAAAATAAAAGGGTTACGTAAGATTTAAAAGGTTAGAACAAAATGGGTAATATGTGCACAAAAATGAAAGGACCCCAAAGCCCACCGTTAACCAAAGACGCAAAATATATGCAATCAGAACGCGCCGACAACATTAGATATTATACTAAATGGGTTAATAAATATGAATTTGATGGGAAACTAGAAAGATCCTCGCTTATCAAACTTATTAGACAGTTAAAAACTGATTCTAAAGGTCAGGTTAAAAAACAGCATAAATTAGGAGTTCCTCAGGCACACAGGTGGATTGAGGAAGTAAACCGAAGAGAACAAAAGAATAAAAATTCAAAAGCAATGTTTCTAGACAAAGAGGATAATAACTTAGTTATAGCATCGGCCCCTCCGCCCCCTCCAGTTCCGGTTCCCTTACCAGTTCCCTTACCGGAATATGAAGCAAAAGAACAAACTGGCGCACCTCCACGATATCCAGTTATTCCTATAAAACCACTACCGTTTGTTAGAGATCCTATCGAGACTAAGTCTCGAACACATAATTTAAAAGGGGATATTGAATTATATCAAATGAATGGAAATTCACCGTCTACGAGTGAAGAAGAGATATGCCCACTCATAGAAGTACCAAATCCTCAGGCAGGACAAGAAGGGCAGGACCCATCTCTCTTAGTATACAGACCATGGACACCGGAAGACATCCGGAAAGCCGCAGAGGGAATTCCCCATCCAAAAGTTAATTTTAGAAAGTTCTTAGAAGACTTACAGGGCATGAGATTAAGTTATCACTTAAACGGAGAGGAAGTAGAAAAAGTAGTCAGACAAATAGTAGGTCCAGATTGGCACATGATCAGTGGCAACTGGAATCCCCATGACGCTGCACTTAGTCCCCTCCCACATAGCAGCGCAGAACTAGATAACAGAGTGAAAGGTCTGACAGACCGAATTTCTGATAAATGGAAGCCTAGGGCAGTCTGGACATGCATTAATCAATGCATCCAACAAGAAAGTGAAACTGTTGATAGATATTTTTCCAGATTATTAGAATGTTTTAACAATCACTGTGGAATGCAGGTGTCTGAAGACCAGACACAAGATTCCCCATATGAGCAGCAGTTAAAGAATGCATTTTTGAAAGGATGTATTGCACCCATAAGTAGTTTCATTACTAAACATATGGTAGACCATCGAACAGGCAGATTACAATCACTGCTTGAATATGCTAGACATGCTGAAAGGCATTTTAATAACAAAAAGAAAAAGAAAGCCCAAGTATTTGCTGTGGAAGATGGAGTAGTTTATTTAGTACAGTCCGGACAAAAGGGCAAAAAGAATGCCCAGGGAAACAAACAATCTGATCAGCGATCAGAGGACTTTGAAGGGAGAAAGAAAAGAGGTGAGTGCTTCACATGTGGGAAAAAGGGACACTTGGCAAGGGATTGCAAGAAAAATAAGAAGGCAGCAGTGGAAGACAAAAACGATGAAGGTGAGAACTGACTATATGAAAGTCAGGAATCACTAGATAGGAATAATAGAGAAAGGACAAATGAGAATGTGATAGAAGGAGCAGAGAATGTGATAGTAGAGGAAGTGCAGGAAGCTACCAATAATGAAGAAAACAAAATATTAGACCTAGCCTTACTGAGCTTAGAGCTCTATCTAGCTGACACAAAACCAGAAGTGACACTCCTGGTAGAAGGGAGGGAAGTCAAATTTTTGTGCGATTCAGGGGCATCACGAACCCTGGTACACCCCTCCAAACTACCAGAAAATTTAGAATCACATGACTTTATACTAGTAAAAGCAGCTAATGGACAGCTGTATCAGGAGCCTCTCTCCCATAACATTACAATAACAGATCCTGTTTCAGGATTAACCCAGAAAAGCAAAATTGTTGTTTCTGCAAAATGCCCAGTGAACCTTTTGGGCAGAGATCTTATGCAACTATTAGGCATAGCAGTAGTTCCAACCATGCAGGGTATGGAAGCACAGTGACAAACTAATACTTTTGCAGTGCAAACGGAAGGTGAGACATTTTACTGGTACAGCCAGGACTTAGTTACGACTGGCCCTGGAGCAGTAACTGAAGAGTTAATGAATGTAGCTATCTGTAAGTTCCCCTCCATTTGTATTGACATACAACACCTGTTGTATTGTACTCTGTATTATTGTAATACACCAGGACCTGACAAAGAATATGAACAAGAATTGTTTAGAAATCATGCAAACAGATTAGTACTGTGTAATTTGTACTAGGACATGAAAGGGAACAGTGTAGTTAGCTGCTCATTACCCCAGGAGTTCTTTTCACTTTACAAATCGAATCTATTACCGCATATTAGTTTAACTAAAGAGGAAGATTTAAAATGGATAGACCTAGGAGAAAAAAATCACAAAATGGGAAAAACAGACAGAATCAGAACTGTCAGAACAGGGAATACAAAGACAGAAACTGAACTGGATAACACAAACACATCCAGCTGTACACTTTCAATCCAGCAAAGACGGCTGAGAAGCCCTCTTATTAGAAGAGGAAGAAAAAGCTTTGCTAGACATACCAGAAACTCTCTGGTCAACAGGAAAGTCAGATGTAGGACTTATTCGCACAGCAGGACCAGTTACTATCATGCCAAAGTCAGCATTTAGACCACAAAAGAGACAGTACCCCTTGAGAAAAGATGCAGAGGCAGGTATTAAACCAATCATAGCAGCTTTACTTAAGAAGGGAATACTGATGGAATCTCCTGATTCGCCATGTAACACACCCTTATTTCCAGTTAAAAAAGCAAATGGAGAATGGCGTATGGTCCAAGATTTACACACTGTAAATGATGCAGTAATACCAAGAGCACCTATGGTGCCAGATCCACATACCTTGCTGAATGATTTAAAACCTCAACAGAAGTATTTTTTTGTGGTAGATATCAGCAATGCGTTCTTTTCGATACCAATACACCCTGACAGCCAGTATTGGTTTGCATTTACATTTCAGGGGAAGCAGAATACATATACGCAACTACCACAAGGCTATAGTGAAAGCCCAACGATATTCTCACAAGAGATGGCAAGTAATTTAGCGGGATTTATCCGACCGAGAGGTAGTCAAATTTTACTTTATGTTGATGACATCCTGCTGGCCTCCCCTACCCAGTGAGATTGTAAGGAAGATACTATAGCATTATTAAAATTCCTAGCAGTTGAAGGACACAAAGTAAGCAAAAATAAATTGCAGCTTTGGAGAAAACAAGTGAAATACCTTGGATATGTAATATCCAAAGATGGCAGAACATTAGATGAGGACAGAAAAGTAGCGATCTTACAAGCACCAAAACCCACAACCAAGAAGGAAATGATGTCCTTCCTGATTTTTGTCAAAGCTGGATCCCAAACTATGCTTTGGAATCTGCACCTTTAACCAACCTGATTTTTAAGAAGCCTATGGCAGCACAAGATTTAATACAGTGGACACCAAATGCAGAATTAACATTCTGCAAACTGAAACAATTGATAGCATCATCATTAGTTTTAGGATTACCAAATTATCACAAATGTTTTTTTCAAACTGTAGATTGCAAGCAAGGTTATATGACATCAGTATTGACTCAACAGCATGGGGACAAACAACCCCCCATTGCTTATTATTCATCACAACTGGACCCAGTGGCGCAGTCTCTACCCCACTGTGTACAAGCAGTAGTTGCAGCTGCAATGGCAGTGCAGGCTTCAGCCTCAGTAGTGTTATTCCACCCTTGGCACCACAGGACCTGGAAGCACGTAAACAAAGGCTTTCAAAATAAGCAGATGAAGAAATCAAACAGCTGCTAGGTCTCCAAAAAGATCCTTTAATGTAACCAGGCAAAGTAAAAATCCACAATATCTTCCAAGCGCTTTTACTCGACCACATGCGAGCTTTCTCAAGGCAAACAACATTGCTGCAAGTTCATTCACATTAAATACTTCCAGAATCATCACATGACTTCCTGTGAACCTTTCCCAACAGGAAAATCCCCATATAAGGAAATTCTAAAATACATTCTAATTATCATTAAAAATAATTCATTTTCTAAAAATAATTAATTTTCTAAAAATGTCTTGGCGACTGAATAGCATAATGAACTTAAAATTTAATACAAATTATTAAAATGTGTCATAAAACAATTCTGTAAAATGTTTTTATAGTTTTATAATACAAATAAGTGCAGTAACCCCTTTTAACCATCGGGGGTGAAATCAAAACTCCAATTTAAAACCTAGAATTACTAACTGGCATTGTAAAACATTTCTTATCTGAGTTGCCAATGTATAACATTCCATATGTCATATTATAAAATCTTATGGATTCAAAAGTGAATAAAACAATAGATGTCATGTTCTGCTAAACTGTGTTATAGACGAGCTTGTCTCAATTTCAAAACACTAGTGATGTTGAGGGTGTCATTCAGACCTGGGTATCTAGTAGCGTCTAACCGGAGCTGCCAAAATAGCTCACGGTATTCTAATTTTGACTCCCAACTACCCCCTCTTATATCCGGTTGTACCTGTTCCAACACCATAAACTTTATGTCCATGTTTTACACGTCAAGGAGTGTTTATAAAAGGCATTACTTTCCTTCCTTACATTGATGTCATTGAAGTGTTCGTAAACCCTTCTCCTAAACACCCTTTCGGTTTTCCCAATGTAAAAAGCATGGCACGTAACACAGCAACCAAGATAGACCACACCCTTGGATCCACAGTTAAAATGTTTGTTGGAATGGAACTTAAATCTTCTAGAGGGAAGGAAGTAGGACCCCGAATTTAACATAGCGTGACATTGCTTGCACATCCCACAGGGATAAGTGCCTAATTTCTTTCTATTGTAATTCTGTGGATCCTCTAACCTCATATCTAAAAGTTCTTTCAAATTCCTGCCCCTTTTCCTAACAAAAGAGGGGTAACTGGGCATAGAATTCTTAAGATCTTCCTGAAGTCTGAGAACGGGCCAATATTTCTTGATAATCTTCTTGATTTGATCTGAGTTGTTGGAGAAAGTGTGTATAAAACTATTTTTTCCTTGTAAAATGTGTTTTGAAGGGTTTGGGGACATCTCATTAACCCCCACCCCCAATAAAAGAGGATATTTATTTGCCCTCTTCTCGGAAATTTCTACAAATAGTGCTTCTACCAGGGCTTCCGGATATTGTTTGTCCATAAAGAACCCCTTTAAAATGGAGACTTCCTCATTGAAAAGTTTGTCCGTGCTGGACATTCGTGAAACCCTAATTAGTTGACCCTTCACTATCGCCTTCTTTTGATAGAAGGGATGCCCACTGTGGTAATTCAGGAATGCATTTGAAAAAGTGCTTTTCCTGTAAATCTTAGACTGAAAACAACTATTTGAATAATCCTTCACTAGTGAAATGTCTAAATAATCAAGGTGGTGTTTACTGATACTATAAGTAAAACTAAAAAATGTGGTCGCCCTGTTGATGTAATCTATGAATTCCATTAAACTTTGTTCGTTTCCCATCCACATAAAGGAGATATCATCCAGAAATCTTCTATAGTATAAGATGTCCTGATACCATGTACTGGTAAAAATATATTTCTTTCCCCATTGGTATAATACCAAATTTGCGTACATGGAGGCACAAGAGGCACCCATTGCCACACCTTTTTTCTGACGATAAAATCCCCCCTTAAAATGAATGAAGTTATTTTCTAGAACTAATTCCATAAATTCCAGAATTAAATTAGTAAACTTGGACCCCAGTTGGACTTCATTAGATAAGTAAGTACCTAACCACTCCAGGCCCGTGTTGTGTGGAATACTAGGAAATAAGTCAACCACATCCACAGTGACCATAAACATTTCAGGTAAAAATAAACTCTGATCAACTCCTTTGAGGTAGTCCCATGAATCCTTACATATGTGTTTAATTTTCTCTACATGTTGTTTTAAGGAGAAATCGATAAATTTGGCTAAGGGTTCTGTGACACTTCCACCCCCTGAAACTATAGGTCTAAATTTCAGGGGGTTCAAGTTCTTAAGTGTCTTTGGAATTCCAAAAATCTGGGCAACCTTGGGTTTTTTACTAATAAATAATTATATAACTTTTCATTAATGGCATTTTGCATTAAATGGTCATATAGTGAATAATTTATTTTAACTTGAGCTATATTGATCTCATTTCTTGAGACAAGTTCATATTGTTCATATCCTGTAACACAGTGTGCAAGGCAGTCTCATAGTCCCAGGTGTACATCAAGACAGCACCTCCCCCCTTGTCCGGTTTCATAACCCTACACCCCTCCATTTTGAGCTTTTTAATTAAAGTCAACTCATCCTCAGTAATATTGTCAGTTGTTTTAAAATAATCTTTCTCCTTAAGTTTCCTAATGTCAGTCTCAACCAACTCCTCAAAAATTTTAATGGTGGGGTGGATAGGCGGGTTGAAGGTACTTTTTCTTGTAAGAGTCTTTTCAAAGTTTCGTTCATCTTTAAACAATAAGTTAAAATTGAGCTGCCTCATAAAAAGCTTTAAATCAATCAAGTTTGTAACCATGGGGGAAGGCCTAAGGGGAACATAATGAAAACCCTTGGAAAGTAGACTAAAAAAAATGTCTGTTATTGATAGATCGGTGTAATTAAAAATAGTAAAATTGTCTTTCCTATGTTTAATTTGTTTCCCTTGAAATAATGTTGTGCTATTGTCCTCATTCACTGTAGTTCTTGAAATTAGTTTGTCGGGTGATTCCAACTGTTGTATTGTTCCCTTCACCCCCTCCTTCTCTTCTGGGGGTAATGAAAATCCTGGGTAGTTACATTCCTATTCTTCTGTGCTATTCTCTCACTTCTTCTGAGATTATCATTTCCTTCACTATAGGTTCCCCTTGCCTATTACTTTCTCACCTTTCATAAAAGATATTTTCAGTAGTGTTGTTACTTCTTCCTTTTATAATTGGGAGGGGGTAGGCTCTACCTTCCTTATATTCAATTAGGTCCCTCTCTAATTTCCTAATTTTTCAATTAAGTACCCTAAAACAATGCTGGTCTACATCACTAAACAACTTATCATAGTCCCTCTTAACTGAGCTGAAAGTTTCATCTTTTAACATATTTGCGTTGAGCTCATCTAAATCTTTTAACAAAACAGTCATTTTTTTCTCATAGTCCATCACCATGCATTTTAACATGTCTAAACCTGCTTTGTTGAAAATTTCACAAAGTTGGTCATATAAATCAGAACCATATTGTACATTGTTAGGGAACTTAAAAAAACCTCAAGCCCTTAGGAATTCTCTGTACATTAATGCACTCATTTAAATAATCAACTTCCATCTGTTTGTTCTTATAAGAATACAGTTTGTCTTTAAAATCAAAAAAGACATTATCAAGATTTTTATAATTATCATGAAGCACAGTACCTTTTCTGAAATTAAACTGTTGTTTTGTCCAAGATTTGAAGTCAAAGGACTTCCTCTGCTCATTTGACACAGGAGCAGTCTGGTTGTTTGATTTAACATAGTCAAAACAATTCGAATTACTGTGATTGCCGCCTCTCTCAATGTTCCTTGTAGCATTTCCAGACCCAATCACTTCAGCAAGTGTTCTGGGGGGATTGTTGAATTGTTGTTGGCTCCCAGGTATCTGGGAAACTGTTAGTTGTGTCTGCTGTTGAACCATAGAAGTCAATTGTGTCAATAGTGTTAAAACCTGTTTAAACTCAGCCCTAGAAACTGGGGCTGTTTCAGCATCTTCACAATCGGCTCTCAGTACCGCCGGAGTGTGGGTGAAGCCGCTGGCTTCCGTTCCTTCTGCTATGTGTAAAAGTCGACAAAAAACATCAAAACCAGTTACCCCTCTTTTGTTAGGAAAAGGGGCAGGAATTTGAAAGAACTTTTAGATATGAGGTTAGAGGATCCACAGAATTACAATAGAAAGAAATTAGGCCCTTATCCCTGTGGGATGTGCAAGCAATGTCACGCTATGCTAAATTCGGGGTCCTACTACCTTCCCTCTAATAGATTTAAGTTCCGTTCCAACAAACATTTTAACTGTGGATCCAAGGGTGTGGTCTATCTTGGTTGCTGTGTTACGTGCCATGCTTTTTACATTGGGAAAACCGAAAGGGTGTTTAGTAGAAGGGTTTACGAACACTTCAATGACATCAGTGTAAGGAAGGAAAGTAATGCCTTTTATAAACACTCCTTGACGTGTAAAGACATGGACATAAAGTTTATGGTGTTGGAACAGGTACAACCGGATATAAGAGGGGGTAGTTGGGAGTCAAAATTAGAATACCGTGAGCTATTTTGGCAGCTCCGGTTAGACACTACTAGATACCCAGGTCTGAATGACACCCTCAACATCACTAGTGTTTTGAAATTGAGACAAGCTCGTCTATAACACAGTTTAGCAGAACATGACATCTATTGTTTTATTCACTTTTGAATCCATAAGATTTTATAATATGACATATGGAATGTTATACATTGGCAACTCAGATAAGAAATGTTTTACAATGCCAGTTAGTAACTCTAGGTTTTAAATTGGAGTTTTGATTTCACCCCGATGGTTAAAAGGCGTTACTGCACTTATTTGTATTATAAAACTATTTTGCAGAATTGTTTTATGACACATTTTAATAATTTGTATTCAATTTTAAGTTCATTATGCATTTCAGTCGCCAAGACATTTTTAGAAAATGAATTATTTTTAGAAAATTAATTATTTTTAATGATAATTAGAATGTATTTTAGAATTTCCTTATATGAGGATTTTCCTGTTGGGAAAGGTTCACAGGAAGTTATGTGATGATTCTGGAAGTATTTAATGTGAATGAACTTCCAGCAATGTAGTTTGCCTTGAGAAAGCTTGCATGTGGTCGAGTGAAAGTGCTTGGAAGATATTGTGGATTTTTACTTTGCCTGGTTACATTAAAGGATCTTTTTGGAGACCTAGCAGCTGTTTGATTTCTTCATCTGCTTATTTTGAAAACCTTTGTTTACGTGCTTCCGGGTCCTGTGGTGCCAAGTGATTTTCATTCTTGGTTTGATTTTGCTTTTGGTTTTGGTGTTTTTTGTCGACTTTTACACATGGCAGAAGGAACGGAAGCCAGTGGCTTCACCCACACTCTGGCAGTACTGAGAGCAGATTGTGAAGATGCTGAAACAGCCCCAGTTTCTAGGGCTGAGTTTAAACAGGTTTTAACACTATTGACACAATTGACTTCTATGATTCAACAGCAGACACAACTAACAGTTTCCCAGATACCTGGGAACCAACAACAATTCAACAATCTCCCCAGAACACTTGCTGAAGTGATTGGGTCTGGAAATGCTACAAGGAACGCTGAGAGAGGTGGCAGTCACAGTAATTTGAATTCAAATTGTTTTGACTATGTTAAATCAAACAACCAGACTGCTCCTGTGTCAAATGAGCAGAGGAAGTCCTTTGACTTCAAATCTTGGACAAAACAACAGTTTAATTTCAGAAAAGGTACTGTGCTTCATGATAATTATAAAAATCTTGATAATGTCTTTTTTGATTTTAAAGACAAACTGTATTCTTATAAGAACAAACAGATGGAAGTTGATAATTTAAATGAGTGTATTAATGTACAGAGAATTTCTAAGGGCTTGAGGTTTTTTAAGTTCCCTAACAATGTACAAGATGGTTCTGATTTATATGACCAACTTTGTGAAATTTTCAACAAAGCAGGTTTAGACATGTTAAAATGCATGGTGATGGACTATGAGAAAAAAATGACTGTTTTGTTAAAAGATTTAGATGAGCTCAACGCAAATATGTTAAAAGATGAAACTTTCAGCTCAGTTAAGAGGAACTATGATAAGTTGTTTAGTTATGTAGACCAGCATTGTTTTAGGGTACTTAATCGAAAAATTAGGAAATTAGAGAGGGACCTAATTGAATATAAGGAAGGTAGAGCCTACCCCCTCCCAATTATAAAAGGAAGAAGCAACAACACTACTGAAAATGTCTTTTATGAAAGGCGAGAACGTAATAGGCAAGGGGAACCTACAAGTGAAGGAAATGATAATCTCAGAAGAAGTGAGAGAATAGCACAGAAGAATAGGAATGTAACTACCCAGAATTTTCATTACCCCCAGAAGAGAGGGAGGGGGCGAAGGGAACAATACAACAGTTGGAATCACCCGATGAACTAATTTCAAGAACTACAGTGAATGAGGACAATAGCACAGCATTATTTCAAGGGAAACAAATTAAACATAGGAAAGACAATTTTACTATTTTTAATTACACCGATCTATCAATAACAGACAATATTTTTAGTCTACTTTCCAAGGGTTTTCATTATGTTCCCCTTAGGCCTTCCCCCATGGTTACAACCTTGATTGATTTAAAGCTTTTTATGAGGCAGCTCAATTTTAACTTATTGTTTAAAGATGAACGAAACTTTGAAAAGACTCTTACAAGAAAAGGTACCTTCAACCCGCCTGTCCACCCCACCATTAAAATTTTTGAGGAGTTGGTTGAGACTGACATTAGGAAACTTAAGGAGAAAGATTATTTTAAAACAACTGACAATATTACTGAGGATGAGTTGACTTTAATTAAAAAGCTCAAAATGGAGGGGTGTAGGGTTATGAAACCGGACAAGGGGGGAGGTGCTGTCTTGATGTACACCTGGGACTATGAGGCTGCCTTGCACACTGTGTTACAGGATACTGAACAATATGAACTTGTCTAAAGAAATTAGATAATTATATAGCTCAAGCTAAAATAAATTATTCACTATATGACCATTTAATGCAAAATGCCATTAATGAAAAGTTATATAACTATTTATTAGTAAAAAAAACCAAGGTTGCCCAGATTTTTGGAATTCCAAAGACACATAAGAACTTGAACCCCCTGAAATTTAGACTTATAGTTTCAGGAGTTGAAAGTGTCACAGAACCCTTAGCCAAATTTATCGATTTCTCCTTAAAACAACATGTAGAGAAAATTAAACACATATGTAAGGATTCATGGGACTACCTCAAAGGAGTTGATCAGAGTTTATTTTTACCTGAAATGTTTATGGTCACTGTGGATGTGGTCGACTTATTTCCTAGTATTCCACACAACACAGACCTGGAGTGGTTAGGAACTTACTTATCTAATGAAGTCCAACTGGGGGCCAAGTTTACTAATTTAATTCTGGAATTTATGGAATTAGTTCTAGAAAATAACTTCATTCATTTTAAGGGGGGATTTTATCGTCAGAAAAAAGGTGTGGCAATGGGTGCCTCTTGTGCCTCCATGTACGCAAATTTGGTATTATACCAATGGGAAAAGAAATATATTTTTACCAGTACATGGTATCAGGACATCTTATACTATAGAAGATTTCTGGACGATATCTCCTTTATGTGGAATTGAAACGTACAAAGTTTAATGGAATTCATAGATTATGTCAACAGGACGACCACATTTTTTAGTTTTACTTATAATATCAGTAAACACCAACTCGATTATTTAGACATTTCACTAGTGAAGGATTATTCAAATAGTTGTTTTCAGTCTAAGATTTACAGGAAAAGCACTTTTTCAAATGCATTCCTGAATTACCACAGTGGACATCCCTTCTATCAAAAGAAGGCGATAGTGAAGGGTCAACTAATTAGGGCTTCACGAATGTCCAGCACGGACGAACTTTTCAATGAGGAAGTCTCCATTTTAAAGGGATTCTTTATGGACAAACAATATCCAGAAGCCCTGGTAGAAGCACTAGTTGTAGAAATTTCTGAGAAGAGGGCAAATAAATATCCTCCTTTATTGGGGGTGGGGGTTAATGAGATGTCCCCAAACCCTTCAAAACACATTTTACAAGGAAAAAATAGTTTTATACACACTTTCTCCAACAACTCAGATCAAATCGAGAAGATTATCAAGAAATATTGGCCCATTCTCAGACTTCAGGAAGATCTTAAGAATTCTATGCCCAGTTACCCCTCTTTTTTTAGGAAAAGAGGCAGGAATTTGAAAGAACTTTTAGATATGAGGTTAGAGGATCCACAGAATTACAATAGAAAGAAATTAGGCACTTATCCCTGTGGGATGTGCAAGCAATGTCACGCTATGCTAAATTCGGGGTCCTACTACCTTCCCTCTAGAAGATTTAAGTTCCGTTCCAACAAACATTTTAACTGTGGATCCAAGGGTGTGGTCTATCTTGGTTGCTGTGTTACGTGCCATGCTTTTTACATTGGGAAAACCGAAAGGGTGTTTAGGAGAAGGGTTTACGAACACTTCAATGACATCAATGTAAGGAAGGAAAGTAATGCCTTTTATAAACACTCCTTGACGTGTAAAGACATGGACATAAAGTTTATGGTGTTGGAACAGGTACAACCGGATATAAGAGGGGGTAGTTGGGAGTCAAAATTAGAATACCGTGAGCTATTTTGGCAGCTCCAGTTAGACGTTACTAGATACCCAGGTCTGAATGACACCCTCAACATCACTAGTGTTTTGAAATTGAGACAAGCTCGTCTATAACACAGTTTAGCAGAACATGACATCTATTGTTTTATTCACTTTTGAATCCATAAGATTTTATAATATGACATATGGAATGTTATACATTGGCAACTCAGATAAGAAATGTTTTACAATGCCAATTAGTAACTCTAGGTTTTAAATTGGAGTTTTGATTTCACCCCTGATGGTTAAAAGGGGTTACTGCACTTATTTGTATTATAAAACTATAAAAACATTTTACAGAATTGTTTTATGACACATTTTAATAATTTGTATTCAATTTTAAGTTCATTATGCTATTCAGTCACCAAGACATTTTTAGAAAATGAATTATTTTTAGAAAATGAATTATTTTTAATGATAATTAGAATGTATTTTAGAATTTCCTTATATGGGGATTTTCCTGTTGGGAAAGGTTCACAGGAAGTCATGTGATGATTCTGGAAGTATTTAATGTGAATGAACTTCTAGCAATGTTGTTTGCCTTGAGAAAGCTCGCATGTGGTCGAGTAAAAGCGCTTGGAAGATATTGTGGATTTTTACTTTGCCTGGTTACATTAAAGGATCTTTTTGGAGACCTAGCAGCTGTTTGATTTCTTCATCTACTTATTTTGAAAGCCTTTGTTTACGTGCTTCCGGGTCCTGTGGTGCCAAGTGATTTTCATTCTTGGTTTGATTTTGCTTTTAGTTTTGGTGTTATTCCACCCTCTCACATTGAGAGTGCCTCATGCAGTCACAATCATTTTACTGCAAGAAAAAGTAGCATATATTTCCCCTGCTAGGCATCTTTCTTGTATTACTATATTGCTGAGCCATCCTCACATGACAATTGAACGATGTACTACTTTGAATCCGTCTACCTTGCTCCTAACTCCTGTGGATGACACACCCCATAACTGCCTGCAGGTAATTGAGCAAAAGACACTGCCTAGAAAAGACCTCACGGATGTTCCCTTGGATGATGCCGAGGTGACATATTATGTAGATGGATTATGCAAAAGGAGTCCTACAGGACAGAACCTAACAGGTCATGCAGTAGTTTCTGATACTGAGATTGTAGATGAGAAACCTCTACCACATAACTTATCTACACAAGCAGCAGAGTTGATTGCCTTGACACGGGCATGTACCTTAGCAAAGGGTAAAAGCGTAAACATTTTTACAGACAACCAGTATGCTTTTTCTACTGTACATGTTTTTGCACAACAGTGGAAGAATCGAGGAATGGTTACATCTACTGGCAAACAGATTAACCATGCACAGTTTATTTTAGATTTGTTAGATTCTATTCAGTTGCCTCAGAAAGTAGCTATTTGTAAATGCATAGCTCATACAAAACAACAAGATAGGATTTCAAAAGGCAATGCGAGAGCTGACACAATTGCAAGGCAAGCAGCCACAGAAGCATTTATTTTGAACGAGGAATTACAACCTTCTGAGATTTTAGACTTAGAAATGTTGAAACCAATGCAGACACTACACAAGCTGAAAAACAAAAATGGAAAAAATGAGGAGCAGTTCTCAAGGAAGGGCTGTACATCTCCAAAGAGGGAAAACCGATATTACCGTCTAATTTATTTAGATATGCAGCTTTGTTGAGCCATGGGCAGAGTCATGTCTCAACAGGGGGGATGGTACAGTTAGTGAATCGGGTATTCACTACGTACGGGTTTACAAACTACACTAAAAAATTTTGCCTGTCATGTCACACTTGTAATAAACATCACGCACAAGGGGCAATATAGCCCAAGCAAGGGAGTTTCCCTACACCACTGTATCCATTTCATACAATCTGTATGGATTTCATAGAATTGAGCAAATGTGAAAATAAAAAGTACTGCCTTGTCATTGTGGATATGATCTCCAAATGGGTGGAGGCCTTTCCGACTAGTAAACCAGATGCAGCCACTGTTGCAAAGACCCTAGTTAAAGAAATTATTCCTAGATTTGGCATACCGGAAAGGCTCTACAGTGACAATGGTACACATTTCGTTAACCAAACTATACAACAGTTGAGCCGGTATTTTGGGATTTCTTTAAAACATCACTGTGCATATCACCCTCAATCTGCAGGGTTAGTAGAGAGGCACAATGGAGTTTTAAAGAATAAGCTTAAGAAACTCATGGCTGATACACAGAAGAACTGGGTGTACTGTTTGCCCCTGGCACTGTTGAGCATGAGAACTGTTCTGAATGCAAAAGGATTGACACCTTTCAAAAAGATTTTTGGAAGAGCTTATTATATACCTCAGTGGAAACCTCTCATGCCTGCTGACCAGGAAGCAGATTGAACACTTGCAGAGTATATGAGGAGTATGCTGAATAACAAACATCTTTTACAGTTTAATTCTGTTTCAGATAAAGACCAAACCAAACCATCCGAAGTAGCAGTAGCCCCGGGCACTTGGGTCTGGGTGAAGACAATCAAAAAGAAGAATTGGATGACACCAAAGTGGGAAGGTCCGTATCAAGTACTGCTGAGCACGCCCACAGCAGTCAAAATTGCAGAACGTTCATCTTGGATTCATTTGACACACTGTAAACTAGTCAAAAACTTTGAACTTGATAAAACTCTTGCTAACACACAGCAGCAGTAGAATGACAAGACCCAGATATAATAGAAATGCTGAACAACTTCAGCAGTGTTGCATAATCATCTCAATAACTGCATTAGTGACAATGTTCTTTTTGCTGTGGCTTTTGCTGTGGCCTTTCTTTTCTTCAGCCACACCAGCTAGACTGAACAAACATGATTCAACACTCACAGACTGGCATCCGAACTTTAACACTTACCAAGCAATCAAATATGTGTATGCTGAGACTTTTAATATTTCAAATTGATGGATTTGCACAGCTATACCAACAGCATATGGGGGATTATTGATGGCTGCTGTCCCCCTAGGGGTCAATGAGACCTGGGAAAACTTGATTTTTGAGACTACACCTGTAAAATCTAGAGACAAAATTGTATTATTCCTACCTGTTACACAAACAGGAATTGTATGCTTTTTTAAGAATGACACGATTCAAGTAGGTTGGAGTAAATGTAATGTAACGGTTTCTTATAAATGTTATATTAAACCTAAAAATGCTAAAAATGCAGAAACAATTTGTGATGCAGATTATGACTCATACTTTGAGTCCTTGCATAAAACTGTCAGTGATATACAACCTAATCCTGTTCTTTTAAAGCAACTGTCTATTATAGATAAGAAAATGTTTCATGCAGGGAAGGTGTATATCAATAATAAGGTAGAAAACTGTTATTTCATATGTGGGAAAAAGGCATACAAATGTTTGCCTGAGAATTGGTCCGGCAGTTGTTTTTTGGGTTACCTGGTCCCGGCCATACGACACACTACAGCTTTGCCTCATGGGAGAATTCGAAACGTCAGAGACATCGCAAAGAAAACTGAAAATCCAATCAAGAAACCTGAGAATCCGATGGGACAGATCGTAGCAGGCTGGAGAAACCATAACTCCGTGAAAGACAAGAGTAAACTAGCACACATGGACTTGAGTGACACTATCATATCCTGGGCTGGTATAGCCCCTGCGTATGGTGCAGTTAAATCAATTTGGGAACTAAGAAAGCTATCCAAACTTCTTGAGGTTATGAGCAATGCCACTTTTTCTGCTCTTGAATTAATGACTGATGAACTGAATGCAATGAGAACTGTGGTGCTTCAAAACCGCATGGCTCGACTTCACCCTAGCGGCGAGAGGTGGTACATGCGCTTTAATCAAAGATAAGTGTTGTTTGTACATTCCCGACAATAAACACAAAATCAACGATCATTTGGAAGTCATTCAGCAAGTGTCAGACATGACCAGGCCAGGCCCAAACCCACTAATGGACTTTTTCCAGAATTTGTTTGGGGGGTGTGGTTCCATCCTAATGAACATCCTGATTGCCATTTGTGTGGGATTACTTCTGTTAGGAGCATGTGGTATTCCCTGCATGAAAAAATTAATCAAAGATTTTATAGACATGTCAGTTTCTGAGACTTTGTATCAAAGTACTGAAATTGAAGAACTGTTGAAAAAGGAAACACTTTCATAAGTTTAAACTGAATGACTCTCTTAGCTGCAAATCCTCAAAGGAAGAGGTTAGGAGAAGAAACAAACTGTTTATGCTTTTGAAATAGAATAAAAAGTATTAACGGGGGGAAATGTTAGAAAAATATGTAATAACATATGTGTGTAATGCTTATTTTAAATAAGGGAATATTAACACGTTTTTATTCTATATGCAGCATTAGTTCTACTTGAAACTGAAAACATGCTTTTCTGAAATTGTGCTTTCTGACACTGCAAGATGCACTCTGATCTAGTTTGCTAGCACAGCAAAATACATGTTTATGCTTTGGAAATGTACTGGAAAGCAGGTGATTTTCTGTTCGGTCAGGAAATGGAGAATAATAATTTCTGTAGATCCATTCATTATGGACAATAAGCTCTGTTCGTGCTAATGAAAAAATGCACAAGCTGCAAGAAAGTTAGATACTATAAACAATGAACTGCTTCAGAAATCTGTACTTGCATTGTGCTTGAATTAGCCATAGTACCTAGACTTGTAACATCACATAGCAAGAAAGTTATAATTGACCGGTGGTCGTCAAGGCCATCCTGTTTACTGAAAAATCTTTTTTAAACTTTGAAGAGTCAGCTAGAAATGTGCGAAACATCTGTAAAGTAACAGAATTGTGAACTGGTGGTCTGCTACATCAGCCGTAGTGGGCAATGCCTTGAATGAAAGGTATAATAATTGTGACACTTCCTGATTTTAGTCAGACAAACTCTGTAACTGCATTTTTGTCTCTTTGCACAAGAATAAAGATACCTGAACTGAACCTTATGCTTTTGGTCTTTTGAAGTATTTTCTTTGACAAGTACATATCCAGAATTTTTGACAAGAAAAGATGACTACCTACTCAGAGATCAGTCCTAGAACTGCAACTTTTTGGCATTTACTTCTCTGAAGTCAAGGCCAATGTCAATGGCCTCTGGCTGACTAAATTTGCAGATGATTGCAAATTAGGAGCTGTCATTGAATCCTACACTGACACAAATATTCCCCAGGAAGGGCTAACACAAAAATAAACAACTGGTTTCAGAGCCATGGACTAAAACCAAATGCCAAAAATGCATAACAGTATCCTCTGGAAAGTTACCTACCCCTTACAAATATCATATTGACAATGCACCCTTTAGAGTTGACTTAGTAGTCAGAGACGTAGGGACACACATAGACAGTAGTCTAGCCTTTGACCATCACGTGTCTAATGTAATGAAGAAATCATTCTATGTGGCGTAACTTATAAACAAAGGTATAGCATCTAGGTCCAAGGAAGTCATTGTTCCAGTGTATTCAGCATTCATTAGACTTATCATTGGGTACAATTCCCCCTTTGGTATGAATCTAACCAAGTATATCTAACAATTGAAACATCGACAGAGGTTCCTTATTAAATGAACACAGGACATAAATAACATGTCCTGTGCAGACTAGCTCAAGGCCCTATTCCTGTATTCTGGTTCCTACAGGCTGCTGAGCACAAATCTATGCCTGGCATATAGCGCATTGTCAGACCTCACTCTAATGGATCTCCTACATATCTCCAAAACAAACAGCAGAATTACCAGTTCTAAAGTCTTAAACTTTGTCTGTGATATAAACGGGTCCTGCTGGAGAGACAGGTATGTATCCCAGAGATTACCCTTTCTCTGGAACAGACTCCTCATCCCTGTGATGTAGAGTTACTCCCTAATCCAATTCAAGTGTAACTTGGACAATTGGATAGGGAAAAGGAAATTCATCCCTGGTTTGGCATCTATGCCTTGAGTGGACACAGGCAGCCAGTAAATGGATCATTTCCCAGGCCCCTGCTTGCAAATGTTCTATCTCCCAAGCTCCTGTTTACACTTATCAAGTGTACTAAAACTTGTCAGAGTTTCAGTATGCATGGCTAGACTTAAAAAGGCCCTTGTAGTCATTAGCCTAGTAAACACCTATGTACCTATGAACAGAAGATATTAGGTTATGTTATAGTAAATATGGATATAATAATAAAATTAGATGTTTAATTGTGATGTAAGACATAAGAGGAAAACTAAAAAGAGTGATGGATTGTTTTCCAAAGTAATGAAGCGGCCAAGTGAATTCTTTCCCAGGGAAAGACTTTGCTTAAAAGCCGCTTCGATATTTTGCCGTTTCAGGCTTTTGAGTTCGACCAAGACACTTTCGAAAGAATGTATGGTCAGTCTTCTAATAGGGAACCTGATGTCCTATAGCATATCACATCTGCTTAGACTAAAGGCTAGAAGAGCAATTGATATTAATGTTTTAATCCCAGTCGTAGGGTATACTTTACCCACCATTACATCATCATCAAGCCACAACACTGCAGTGCTGCAAACAACAGAAAACAGAGTCTTACAATTAATTAATCAATAGACCACCATTGTACCACTCTTTATAGAGGGAAACGGCATCCGATCTCAGCCAGAGCATCTTGCCTGCTGAATGCTCTCATTATAAAATGCTCAGTGAAGGATTCTGTCCACCCTTTGTAAATAAGAAAAAAAGTGCTTGAAAGATCATACACACCAGGAGTTCATCTCCTTTAACACTTCACAGACCACATTTCTCTTTAGATTCTTGCAAAAAATCTTTCTATAACTTTTCCCCAGCTGCTTGGAACAGTTTTTTTTTCAATTTCTTTACCTGAATACCTATAATAAAATCTAAATGTGCATGTTTTTGGGTTGCTGGTTGGTCTACTGCTCACTACACAGGCTAGCGATGCTGGGTAATGATTGTTCAGCTTGTTACACTTACCAGTGATTTAAAATAGTGTTTTCACTGTATCAGGATTTATACTAAAAGGGTTAATTATTTTTTACATTATCTAAACATGTATTTTTTATGTGTTTCTCTAAATATTTAAATGCACTTTATAACAACAACTTATACTGTATGTCTTTGTCCTGTCTAGTTGTAGATATGTTGTTTTGCCACATGGCCTGGGTTGTAGATGTAAAGAGCCTTGTATCAGTCTTTCAACATGATTAATAACCAAGGAAAGAAAGAAAGAAAGAAATTTCCTTTTTAGGATAATTCAGTAGAAGATAAATCCAGTGGTATAAACTATAAGACTCCATATCAAAACTAATGGGAATTTCAAAACTTTGCAAAAAGTGTCGAATATGGTGAGTACACCGCCCCAACCATGTGAAAGGCAGTCCATTTCAGATTCCCACTCCCTTGGTGTCAGTCATATTGGATACATTTGCTGATGAACTGGTGCACTTCAGGAGGAAAACTGCCTGTGGTGCCTAGGACTATATAAAGGCAGATTTATGCATCCATATACTGGAGATGAGGACAGTCCTTCTGACTCTCCAAGTATTTCAGCATTCCCTACCCCAAGGTATAATATCTGGTGACTCCACCAACATGGCAGTTGTGTGGTACATTATCAAGTAGAAAGGGTGCACTTCATCCCTCCTATGTTGAGAAGGCATTAGGGTTTGTGAACATACTATATACTTCTTTTATCTAGTCATAGTCCAGGGAAAGTAAGTTCCTTTGTTGTTTAGCTCAGCAGCTGTCTATTGATCCCTCGTGAGTTTTCCCTCAACCCAATCAATACAAAGGGTAGCAAACTCTTTTCCTTAAATATCCACAAGGGAAATATCCCAGAGCCAGTCTGGTCCAAAATTGTTCCTGTATTCCTTTAGCCTTTTCACATATTACCTCTAATAATGAATTCATATGGAAATCTAAGCCATACAAATCCACATTCAGCCTGCTTCTAAGTATGGTTTCCCTTGTTACTGCTTCTTTGCTAAAGCTGTATCCAATCAAGACCTTTCCCATTCAGCACTTGTTCTACCCTGATATTCATTCTGTTCTTTTAACCTCTAGGTTTCCCCACTTTCACTAAGAGCTGCCAACCCTGCTCTTTCTTCCATAGCTGTGCAAAAAATAATCCTCCCCCCAAAAATAAGAAGAATATAACTTTATAAAAGTAAGCAGAAAATTCCCTCCATCTGTGTGATCTCTAAAGATCTGAATGTCTTTATTGCCAGAGTTCCATCTGTCATGGAATATCTGGCCCATATTTTTTATTCTGAAGTTGTATTTTCCATCACAGCCAATTTCATAGCCATATTAAATATGGAATACTCTATGCTCATGGCTTCCATGAAAGTACATAACTCCTTTGTTAAAGGCACATTTTTGAGACAACCATTAAAAGGCCTAGTTTCTTCTTTGGACATTTATTTTGTGTTTGTGGACTACTTCTGTCTCCATATGAATATGCAACATAATCTTCCCAAAAACACTTTTTACAGTGGTCATTACTTCAACTAGGAGAATGTCTATGCTATATCCCCTAGCAGCTAATCTCCCTTAGTTGTTTTTCATAAAGAGATTGTCCCATGTACTACTATTTCTTTTATACCTATGCATGAATTGAGAATTGCCACCCATACTAAAGATAACCACAAAGCCTTCTTCAGGTATGTCAGAAACCACATAACATTCAGCAATGCTGTGAATTAATTCAAAGTAAAACCATATTATCATCCCCTGAAGACATAGCCAACCTACTAGGAGACAAATAACATTATCATTCCTACACCACCATGCCAATCTGTTCTGAGCAAGTCCTGAGTGTTGTCTCCAAGGCTAAGAACACTAGCTCCACGGGCCTGGAAAACATACCAGACTCTCCTCAGCTTCAAACAATGTCTGTCAAACCAGTTACTAAGTCTTTTCAATCTCAGCCTCTCCACTGAATTTATATCAGAGGTATGGAGAACTACTGTAGTTATTCAACTTCATAAAGGGGGAACCACAACCGATCTGGGTAACTATAGACATATAAGCCTAAACAGAGTTATCTTTTAGGCAGTGGATTACATCATCATGGAGCTGATTAACAAGGACATAGGCAGTCTTTAAATCCTGGACTGAAACCAGTTTAGGTTTGTTGAAGGCACATCTTGCCTACTAAACCTGGTGGACTTTTATGAGCAAGTCACCAAAACTTTAAACTTGGGCAAAGCAGTCCACACTCCATTTCTGGACATATCCTAAACCTTTGATACCATTCCACATCCTAGCAGTATTGATAAGCTAATACAGTTGTAAGTAATCCTTTACACCAGCCACTGGATAGCAAATTGACTTACTGACAGAACACACTCTATTAGTGTTGGAGTACACTCCCATCAAAAAGAGCATAGCTGCCAGTGGTGTCCCCCTGGGATGAGTCTTGGGCCCACTCCTTTTTGGTATCTATTTCTCTGACATCAAGGCTGACACCAAAAGCCTGTAGCTGACAAAGTTTGCTAATTACTGCAAACTGGAGCTGCCATAAATTCTCCTACTGACTTATAGAGTCTTCATGAGAGCCTAAAAAATTATCAAGTGGTGCTTGGACCATGGAGTCAGTTAACACAACAAAAATTAGCATTGTGTCCTACATGAAATCTCTCTCCATGCACTTGTTTATTTTTCACTCTCTTTTAATAACTGAGTATCTCTTTCCTTCATTGCTAAGCTTCTGGCTGATATAATACACAGGGCTCTCCTCACTGTAAATGTTCATTCTGCCTCAAGAAACCATTGCATCTTGACATAAGGTAGGTTTCCTAATTTTAGACCTCTCAAAGTACAGGCAGTAATCACAGTTTTCTTTACTGTGATGAAAGAGTAATATTCCTATAAAGTATCCTAAAAAATTGGCTTCATTCTTACCTAATTTACAATTCCTAGCATTTGCAGTCACCTCAGGCCTACCCATCTTATGGTTCCTAACATGGACTTCCCTTTAGATAAATGAGATTCCCTGTCATCTAAATGGATAAACAGATCATCCAGGTATACTGCAGAACAGCAGGAGAGCTTTCAGTACTTCATCCATTGACATCACAAAGGTAACTGGAGCTCCATACAAGCCAAATGATAACACTGTGTACTGAAATCGACTAAATGGTGGGGGTACAAAAAACTGCTTTTCCTTTGCCAGAGAGGACGTGTGGTATCTGTTAGCATCCCTTAATCAAGTCTAATGTTGTCAAGCATCTGGCCTTGCCTAGGTTCTTCAGCAACTCATCAAATTCTGTGATAGCATGTGACAGCGATCAAACTTTGAAATGTTGTTTGGAAAACTAAAGTTACTATAGACCATGGTACATCCTTCATGTTTAAGGATGCTGTGACTTTTCAGTTGCACCTAATTTAAATATTTTTAACTTCCATTCTCACTAACTGCTTTTCTGACTCTGGTACTATGTAAGGTCACAACATAACTTTCATTCCAGATATCGTGTCTGTGTTATATTTTATCAGTTTAGTTTTTCCCTGGCATTTCTGAAAACACTCGTTTCTTAGGTGAAATTCTCTTACTTTCAGCTTTTGTAATTCGGACAGGGATTCTTGTAGCCGTACTTAAGAAAAAGACTCCCTGGACTGTCCTGTAGGAACCTCAGTTTGTACACTCTGTTCTTTTGACAGGGATTTATGGAGCTATATTTCATATAGAAACTCCCTGGTCTGTCCAGCAGGAATGACAGCTTGCCAGCTCTGTGCAGACCTCTGCTTCCTTCCAGGGCTTCAGTACATTAATGAGGTAATTTTGAACTTTTTCTTTCCTGACTATCCATCTTTGCAGTTTACTGGATTTATTTTTTTTCCATCACCTGAAATGGTCTCTGCCATTCAATCAGAAATGTGTCCACCATAAAGGGCAGTAGCACTAGTAACTGATGTCAAGGGTTAAATGCTTTGAGTCAAGCATTCTTATTATAAAATTGTCAGTTTACTGGGCTAGCTGCATGTACTCGCTTTGAGCATTGCCAGCTTTACTTTGTCTTGCAAACAAACACTGTGTTCTGTCACATTTTTAAATGATAATCTTATCATCTTCCCAAGTTTCTTTAGCAATGCCAAGCAACCATCTTGGATAACTGCCATATGTAAGTTGAAATGAGGCAAATTGAAATGAAGCTGTTGGCACCTCTGTGATCCAAAAAAAGTCCCATCAGTCACTTTCCTTAGCATGGATTTCAGTACTTTATCAAACTTTTCTACAAGTCCATCAACCTGCTGATGATAGACCAATGCCTTCATCGGTTTGACTTTGAATACTGACATAACTGATGCAATACCCCTGATATAAAGGGAATGACTTGGTCAGTAAGTAGCTCCTTAGAAATGCACCTCAGGAGAACAGCAGTAACAATTCCCTGGGAATAGCCATAATCTTAATTTTGCATAGTGGTACTCCTGAATACTCCTCCTGGAAATTTGGCAGCAAACAAAAAACGTTTGACTAGCAGATACTGATATTGTTGGATTTTACTAATGGCCTCAGGATGTTCATAACAATATGTTTAACTGGTACTTCTGTGATAGGCACTGGTATCAAGGCATTTTTATATCCAGGATTAGGCTGTGTCTTCCGGAAGTCTGGACAAGAGTCACATAATTTCTCTATCTCTTTCATTAAGCCTGGGCAGTAAAATCTGGCTTATAATCTTGCTTTAGTTTTGTTCACTCTCAGGTGACCTTTTAACCTGTGCCTATGGGCAAGCTTAATTAACAGTGTTCTATACAATTTGGGCACTAGCAAATGATGCAGAATTTCTCTCCTTTTTCCTAGCTGTGTATTTCTGCATGACTGTCAGTGGTTTGCTTTCCTGACCATTCTTATAATGAATGGGTTGATCTGGACGCTCTCTCTCTCTTTCTCTCTCTTTCTATCTCATTTCATAACATTTCAGTGTACCCCACTATGTTTAAGGATGATTAGCTCTCATTCCACATTTTATTAGTGTTTTAAAAAATCAATTTCCTTATATTACCTCATGAGTCAGAGCAGAGTTTACAACTACAGGATGTAACAATTTTCCTAGAAGTGTCTGAATTTCTACATGTCTAAAGTGGTACTATTTTCTGTCTTCATGAATGCATATCGTATACACTTTTTTGGTTGACACTGCTTATAGGCCGTGGTGGTGCAGTGGATAGCATTGTCACCTCACAGCAAGAGGTTCTTCAGTTTGATTCTCAGCTGGAGTGACTTCTTTGCAGAGTGTGCATGTCCTCCCTGTGGATGAGAGACCTTCAAAGACATGTGGGTAGGTGTGTGTGTCCCTTCTGTGAAGGGTGAGTGTCGGGCTGGCAACTCGGCACTGTAAAACTCCATTGCCAGTCATGAGTGGACTGCTGATCCACTGTGGCGACCCTAACCCGGGATAAGCTGAAAGACAACAACAACAACAACTAATCTTATGCTTACACACCAGAGGATTCCAGAATCTAACAGAGCTTGAACTTCCTTTCCTTTGGAAAATATGGTACATTTTGCTTACTTACAATACTGTGGAACAGGGCTAGTACAATTATAGAAACAATCTTATTTAAAGCATGCATTTCAGTTTTTGCTGTTCTGTCTGTGGCATTCCCTTTTCGCGCTGAAATTAGCAGTATGACCTTTCATTTTACACTTGCAGCAAATGAACACATTACTTGCTGGCTTTTGTTTCATAGAAGTAGGAACATGTCATACTGTATTTTATCCCTGTTAGAAATGGACAACTCATTCCCAAACAATGTGTCATTAACTAGCATGAAAACATTCCAGTCATGTTACTAGGTTGTCAGACGTCTAATCATGTTTTCTTATATTACTAGGCAAAGCTCTTTTAAAACCTGTCTACCTTTTTTTAGTGCTCTTGACATATCTATTTGTTTAAACATGTTGCATCTGTACCTTTGTATTTTTATCTAGCAGTGTCTGCATACTAACCCCAATCTGAGACTGCAAATTGTCTACCCTGGTAAACAAATTCGAATAAATAAATGCAATTTTAACATGTTTTCTTTACTGTTGCTATTAGATTCAAGTTAGTGCTTTAAAATGTGTCTTAAATCATTGATTTATCTATGTAAAAAGTCCATTAATTAATTTTTTTTTACTTCTGTCTTGGGTTACGCCATCCCTTACTAGCAATTTATTTCTTACAATTATCCCAGCAATCAGTCTCATTTTTGTCCAGGCAAATTTTCAGCACCTCTTCTGTCAACTGAGATGACAAGATTCTTGCTCATTCTACTCATCTCCAGTTCTCTGTGGTGACATATTGCTCAAATATCACTAAATAAGATCCTAAGTAATTTTTCTGGTTAGTTTCTTCAGAAGCAGCACACAGCCTTGGGACTGACAGCTATTATTGTAGCTGGAACAGCCTGTAGTCAGTCCCTGCATGTGATTTCACAATTTACCCAAGTACCTCTTACATGGTTGCAAACACTGGCTAACGAGGGTCAAAATACAAATGTCACAGTACCATATAGTCTAAAATATGGTTTGCATTTTGCAACAGAGGTACTACAAGATCTCTAGTTTGGCAGCTTTCTGACCAAATTACCCATGCACGTATCACCAGAATAAGTAAAGGGAGGCACCGGAGGCAATACATATGGAAAAAACTCAAGTTCATTTATTAATCCACAAACAAAATGCCAAATCACTTGGCTTCATATCTTCAAAATAAAAATAAAACAGTGTGTTAATTTCTTCTCAGTTACAGTGTTCAGTCCTTACAGGCCCTCTAAGAAAAAAAAGAATGTCTTTTAAAACTGGGAAAGGCCAAGGCTGTAGGCCCCACAGTGGCCCAACACTAAGCTGTTAATTAACACTAAACACTAAACTAAACACAAGTATTTTCGCAGGTACGATCATTGTGTAGTCCCAAATGGAGTCTCATTCCATGCTTCCAGGGATTTCCTTCAGATGATCCTTCAGTGAAGGATTAACTTGCTAGTCTGCTGCTTTCAGGCAACCTTAGTTTGTACAGTATTTTCCATTATCTTCTTTCTTTGCAAGTGCACAGCAAAATACAGTCTATTCACTTATACTTTGCTTACAAAACACTACAACACATTGAGATTCTGATTATAATCCATTCACAAACCAACAATATACCATTAATCTGATATTTCTCCACAGTTTTAACAGTTTTTTGTCTTTGAGTTTCTCCCCATATTTCCCATCATAACACCCCTCAAGCCTTTCTAACCCACTTTAAATTACCATAAAGGTTTTGAAAATTACCACTCCCTCCAAAAGCCATTTATAATTCACTTTATTTATATGACATCAAACTGACAATTAAGACCACATAACTAATACAGTGTTGCCTACCTGTCTATGTCTAAGAGTAATTCCATATGCTGCAATATACATTTGAGGAACGTTACTCCTTTTCCAAAGTCAATATTATATATCATCCTCATCATCTTCTTTCGGTTGTTCCCGTTAGGGGTGACCACAGCAGATCATCTGTTTCCATTTCTTCCTGTCCTCTGCATCATGCTCTTTTACACCAACCGCCTATATGTCCTCTCTCACCACATCCATAAACCTTATCTTAGGTCTTCCTCTTTTCCTCTTACCTGGCAGCTCCATCCTTAACATCCTTTTCCCAATATACCCAGTATCCCTCCTCAGCACATGTCCAAACCAATGCAATCTCACCTCTATTGCTTTGTCTCCAAACTGTCCAACCTGAACTGATCCTCTAATATACTGATTCCTAATCCTGTCCATCCTAGTTGCACCCAGTGCAAATTTTAACATCTTTAACCCTGCCACATCCAGCTCTGACTCCTGCCTTTTTGTCAATGTCACCGTCTCCAACTCATATAACATAGCTGGTCTCACTACCCTCTTGCAGACCTTCCCTTTCACTCTTACTGGTACCCGTCTGTCACAAATCACTCTTGACACTCTTCTCCACCCATTCCACCCTGCCTGTACTCTCTTCTTCACCTCTCTTCCACACTCACCATTACCCTGAACTGTTGATCCCAAGTACTTAAACTCACCACCTTTACCAACTCTACTGCCTGCATCCTCACCATTCCTCTACCCTCCCTTTCATTTACACACATATATTCTGTTTTAGCCCTGCTGACCTTCATTCCTCTCCTCTCTAAAGCATATCTCCACCTCTCCAGGGTCTCCTCAACCTGGTCCCTACTCTCACTACATATCACAATGTCATCTGCAAATATCATAGTCCATGTGGCCTCCTGTCTGATCTCATCTGTCAACCTGTCCATCACCACTGCAAATAAGAAAGGGCTCAGAGCTGATCCTTGATGTAATCCCACCTCCACCTTAAACATATGTGTCACTCCCACCACAGTCCTCACCAAAGTCACACTACCCTCGTACATATCCTGTACCACTCTTACATACTTCTCTGCCACTTCCGACTTCCTCATACAATACCACAACTCCTCTCTAGCCACCCTGTCATATGCTTTCTCTAAGTCCACAAAGACACAATGCAACTCCTTCTGACCTTCTCTGTATTTCTCCAACAACACTCTCAGAGCAAACATTGCATCTGTAGTGCTCTTTCCTGGCATGAAACCATACTGCTGATCACTAATCATCACCTCCCTTCTTAACCTAGCTTCTACTACTCTTTCCCATAACTTCAAGCTGTGACTGATCAGGTTTATCCCTCTGTAGTTACAGCAGCTCTGCACATCACCCTTATTCTTCAAGGTAGGTAGCAAAACACGTTTTCTCCACTCCTCAGGCATCCTCTGACTTTCCAAAATTTCATTTATTTATTTATTTAACATTTGTTGACCGGGCTAGTCTATCTGGATATAAGTCCATTTTCAGTAGAGGCCCAGGGAGAAAAGCTCCAAAAAATGACAAACAATTTAATACAAATCAAAGTTAGAGGGCACATGTGATCATGAAGAAAATCCAAA
The DNA here is from genome assembly GCF_019279795.1 of Protopterus annectens. NCBI lineage: Eukaryota > Metazoa > Chordata > Ceratodontiformes > Protopteridae > Protopterus > Protopterus annectens. The sequence goes on from NC_056750.1 coordinate 148,285,702, forward strand.
ATTGTTTGGTTATGTTAACAATAACAGACAAAATAATTAGAATACAACAACAGTTAAATTCACAATAAAAAATGTCATCCCATTAAACCCACAAGTTTTTTTTTTTTTTTTTTTTTTGTTAATACAAGGAGTAGAGAGGGGATTAGTGATGGTACAATGAGACAGAAAGAAAAAAAAAGGGGGGGATACAGAGAGGTTTGCTAAGAATAATGTAGGAAGGAGAGGTTATGAAGCTGGGAGAAGTAGTTCATATTTGCAGATTATGTGGCATATAGAATCAGAATAGCACAATGTGAAATAATTTAGGAAGAGTAATCTAGTAATATGCAGAAAGGGAGATTTTTAGTCAGGGTTGCTGCATGGACAGAGCCAATGGTTTGTGAAATAAAGTTTTAGCTTCTTTTTGAAGAGTGAGGAAGAGTAGATTGTAGTGAGGTCTGTTGGGAGTTGGTTCCAGCATTTCCCTACTACATAGGAGAAAAGTGAGTCTCCTGCTTTATTATTGGATTTATGTGTGGATACTAAAAGTTTGTGAGATGAGCGCAGGTTAGAAAGATTTTTATAGGGACTGATAAGTTTAGTAAGGATTGGTGTTTTTTCAGGAAAGTAAAGGATTTTTTGTGTTATAATAAGTTGCTGAGATAAGAGTTGATTGTGCAATTCAAGCCAACCAAGTTGTTTTAGGTTGAAGCAGTGGTGAGTTCTAAAAGGGGAGCTGGTAGCAAAATGAGCTATACTATTATAGGCGGTACATAATTTATTCAGGTTGGTTTTGGATAGGTTAGTATATAAAGGTGATGCATACAAGAGAGTAGAGATGAGGTGGGTGTGGGCAATGGTATTTATGGCTATAGGAGTAAGGAAAGGCTTAATTTTGTAGAGTGAGCTAATTTTTTTGTTAATGGATTCAATAGTGGAATTAATATGAGTGTCATAGTTTAGGTTATGGTCGATAGTAACCCCTAAAAGTTTGGTTGTTGTGTCAGGAGATATGAATGTGCCATTTTTAGATACGATAGAGAAATGGAGTATGTTAGCTTTATGTGTGGGAGTGAATAGCAGTAGTTTAGTCTTATTTGGGTTAAGGAGGAGACAACGCTGTAAGAACCAGTTTTCTACAAGCTGAAAGACATTTTGGGTGAGGGATTGAAGTATGGTAGGGTTAGTGGCTGAGGAGATCAAGGTGGAGTCGTCAGCATATTGAATGGTTACTGATTGGGGGATACTAGAGGCAAGATCATTAATAAATATGGAGAATAATAGAGGACCTAAGATAGATCCTTGGGGGACGCCAAGGGAGACAGGAAGAGGGGATGATAGAGTGTTTTTCCAGAGGACTGCCTGCTTTCGATTATGTAGGTATGACTTGAACCACTGTAGTGCCAGAGTATCAAGTGAGAGAGATTTTAGAAGATTCAAGAGAATTTGATGATTAACCATGTTGAATGCTTTAGAAAGATCTATAAAGATAGCAGATGAGAAGATGTTATTATTGCAGTTTTTATTTATATGATCGGTAAAGGAAAGAAGAGCAGTTGTAGTGCTATGGGAGGGACGAAATCCATGCTGAGAGGGGGCTAGTAGACCATTAAGAAGGAGGTGGTCGAGCAATTGTTGGTGTATACATTTTTCCATGATTTTAGCTAAAGGAGAAAGAAGGGCAATAAGACGGTAGTTTGAAATTTCTGTTGAGTTTCCACCTTTATGAAGGGGAATAATATGAGAGATCTTCCAGATGGAAGGGATAGTGCCTTCTTTGATGGTTCTGTTTATAAGGATAGAGATAGGGTAGGCAATAGCTTTAGCTGCAATTTGAAGATATTGAGCAGGTAATAAGTCAGCAGAGGGGGTAGAGGGTTTGAGTTTTGAAAGGAGGGTACTGATGAGGGATGTAGATACAGGTTGTAATTGAAAAGTGGGTGGGGAGGGAAAAGAGGAGGGTGGTGACAATGTAAGAATGGGAGGTAAGGAGTTTGCAAGTGACTGGATAGCTTCGGTAAAGAAACATACAATTATTATTAGGGTATTCATTAAACAATCTGGTTAAAAATTCCACTGACATTTCTCCTAAGCACCTCCATGCTTCCACTGGTATGTCATCTGGGCCAACAGCCTTTCCATTCTTTATCCTCTTCAAAGTTGTCCTTACTTTCTCCTTGCTAACCTGTTTCGCTTCCTGATTCACTATCCCCACATCATCCAACCTTCTCTCTCTCTCTGTCTCTCTCTCTCTCTCTCTCATTCTCTTCATTCATTAGCCCTTCAAAGTACTCTTTCCATCTACTCAACACTCTTTATTATGTGTATATATTTATATATATATATATATATATATATATATATATATATATAAATATATATGTATATATATATGTATATATATATATATATATATATATATATATGTGTGTGTATATATATATATATATATATATATATATGTATATGTATATATATATATATATATATATATATATATGTGTGTGTGTATATATATCTATATATATATATATATATATATATATATATATATATATATATATATATATATATATATATATATATGAGTGTGCGTGTATGTGTGTATGCATATAATACTGTCATGGGATTTCTAATCCATTTTTTTCCATTTCTTTGGCCTTTACCATTCTTTTTAAAATGGGCCATTTATTCCAAAAATATGCCTATGGGCGGAAAATTAATCCTCAGAGTAAAGCATGAAAGCAGGGATGAAGAAAACAATGCACAAATGCACCAATTTTGTAGGGAGTTTACTAGTTCTACTTTAAAGATTCAAAGTTAATAGGTGATGCTTTTTTCCTGTAAGTTCTTTCATGCTGACAGACAATAGCATTTTCTACCTTCTAGGCCTCAAATACCTTCCTAAACTGTCAGAGCCCTGCTTCTAAAAATAGGTGCATAAATACCTCAGATGCATACATTCCCCTTTGGCCTCTACAGTTTCTGTCTAAAGCTGTGGACGAATCATTTAAAAAGACACCAATAAAATTGATTGAGAGACTGCATTTTATCCATTGTCAAAGCTAAGTGTCAGGGTATTTCTAATTTGTCTGACATTAGAGATAACAAGCAGTCTTCAAACATAGAAATGCAGGAAAAAAGTAGGTATGTGATAAAGGGACCATAAGATGCCTAGCTGTATACACCTTTAAGTAGACACATTTTAAAAATTTGTCCCACCCTTTTCAAGTGCTTAACAGTGTTCATTTCCCAAACTGAGCAGGAATGAAAATTATAACATTTGTGTAAATTTGTGTCTACCCAGCTAATCACTAAGACTAGCCTTAAAGGAAGCCAAAATTGGGCTTGTTTTGACCTGTAGTGGTTAGCTATTCTATAGGTTAGGAATATCTTGAGATAGGAATTGATCGCTATAGTCAGTCTTATTAATGTTTTGATGCACATTTACATTGCTAGTGTGGTGAAATATGAGGTCAAATAGGATTGTATATTTCATGGCTTGAAAAGTAAGATAGCTTATCCCAGAGTATCCAGTAAATTATTGAGTATAAAGAGAGTTTTGCTAATCTATTGGGATAACTGAAGGATTTAATTTTCTTGGTTAGAAATCTTTGGGTCCTTTCCAGTTGAAAATGTGCTTGGATTTGAACATACCAAGAAGGCATTGTATTCAAAGATGGGTCTGATAAGGGAAATGTATAGTGGTTGAATGATTTATTTATATCTCAAGGAAATTCCTTTGAAAATTAAGAAAATCAGATAGAAGGATTTACTTGTGGTAAAAACAAGATGATGGAGTGTCAGAATGCTATCCATGTATCTTATGACAGCATATGTTTGAAGAGGAGTACCATTTATAATAAATGAGAAAGAAACAGCTTTTTTGCCGAATGCTACTACTGCACTTTTTGGCATTTAGCTTGAGACCACTTTCATCACATCAGTTTTGTGAATATTCCTGCTCTTTTTGGAGATATTTAGTATTAGTAGTTAAGCAGACAATAGTGCCCATCTTATATTTTTCTGAAAACTTATCAAACCACATTTTGGGATATTAGCTTGGATGTCTGTAAAATAAATTCCAAATCCAAGAGGGCCTAGTACTGATCCCTGTTAGCCACTAATTACAATTTCACATTCAGAGGGAGTACCAGCAGCTCTCACACCTTGGGATCTGCTGCAACTGTTTCCCTGCCACATAGGGATGGTGCTATAACTGTGACCCTGATGACTGTCATTTGTTCAGCAGCCCTGGTACTAGAGAGGTAAGGCACTGTGGGGGAGGAGTGAAGAAGTTTAACCTGCTGACTTCTTTCAGAGGGAGGGTACTTTTGTGGGAAGTCTGAGAGCATATATGGAAGAACATTTTCTCCAGAGGAGTCTGCAAAAACTACTTCCTGTATTTGAAGGAAATGGGTGAGGGTGCTTGCTAGCTAAAACCCTTTTTGAAGTGAGGCACAACCAGTGCAGCCAGCCCATAGAACATTCCATTTCAGTGCCTAGGCTAGGTGTCTACAGGGAGTTAAGGCTTGAAAAAAAACACGCTGATGGGAGCATCAATGATAACCTCTCTTAGCCAACTTTTGCCCTCTGTGAGGAGAAAATGAATAGCTTTACTGGTTATGAGGGTGTGATGAATGACAAACGGGGTGCAAAGAGGTAAGCAGCATGCATGAAGTGACCACTTTCAACATCCTCTATACCTTTTCAAAGCTGTTTACTGGGTTCTGGAGACAGGACCTGAACCTCACAAAATTAAACTGATCAGCCTACATCTGCATAAATGAGTTCTGCTATGGTGTGTCCCATGGTTTTGCATTTAAGCCCAATGAGGATAATTTAAGCCCAATGAGGCTAATGGGCCAAACATTATCTTAGTCTGTAGACATGCTGCCCTTTTGAAGGGGGGTCATAGTGGGTGTTATTAAGGCATCCGGTACAAACCATGTGGATATGCTGAAGCTGAACAGTTTAATTAGAGGCTTGGATAATCTGTAAATGACACAGATGAAAATGCAGCCTAATATGTTGCATGGTCCCATGGAAGTATTACTTTTAGCCTTTGACATAGATTCTAAGACTTGTTGCAAGGCTACTTCAGGGGAAATTAATGTTCAGAAATAATAGGGACAACAACATGGATAGCTGATATAGAGATAGCACAGGCATTGTCTGCTAATGTATTAACAATATCCCTCAGACTATAATATGCAATGTCATTATGGATTAGCTCAGTGCATTTTTGGGCATTATTCTTTAATTTAATGGCCAAAGGATTCCAAAATCAAGAACCACAAATAGAACAAAGGAATCCAGACAGGAAGTACCAACCAAGCAGACAAAGCAAAATGAACCAAGTGCTGATAAATCCACAATTTATTAAGAAAAAAAATGGAGTTAAGCACAAAAAATCAGCAATTCAATGCACTTTCTTCCTAAAAGACCAATGGGACTTCATCAGAAGTATTAAACAAAAATCAGTAATCCCGTTGGTCTTTTGGGATGAAAGTGCATTAAACTGCTGATTTTTTTGTTTGTTTTTTTTTCTTTTCTTAATATGTGGGTTTATCAGCACTTGGTTCATTTTCCTTTGTCTGGTTGGTTGGTGCTTCCCGTCTGGATTCCTTTGTCCTATTTGTCATCATTATTTAATTTCCTGACATAGCAAAATAAAAATTTGTAGTTTACATTTGCATCTGTAGCAAACTTAAGCACCTACTACACTTTACATTTTCTAATAGTGACCTTGAGTTCCTTGCTGGCATGCTTCAGTGTGGTGAAAAGTGGACACAGGGATTTCTTATAATTTGTCATTATTTTTTTTTTTTTGCTTTATTATATAATTTGTTCAAAACATACTATATCTAGATTTACCCACAGTCCTGCTATCCCTGAGAATGACTACAACACAATGGCAGTACCCTTGCTGAGGGCTCAGGAAAACATCTATTGTTCCTTCTGCTGATCATTCCGTTGGGTACAGGAAGTCCATAGATGTGTTTTCCCAAAATAACAAATACCTAGGTTTCCTCCATTGGCTCCACAATTTGTGCTATCAGTCCCTAAGATTCTGATCTTGACCCCATTGGTGTTAGTTTGAATGCTGATACCCCACCACCCTTGACACTTATGACATGAAGATACTCATTTGACCTGTCACTACTTCCACCCTCAACCAGGCAACTAAGCTTTAATAAGACCTAACTACCTTCATTATTAATGTACTCATACTCTGAAATTATTATGGTGGGAGTTTATTAATTTTAAAAATTATACACTTATACATAAGTATTTTATTTCATTTATCTATTTTATTGGCTTTATTGTTGTGTCAATTTTTGTATAGAAATATCTTGACCCAAGTTATCACTGGACGTTACCTTTATTGTGACTACATTATTTTATACATTACACTGAGGTACTAAAAAAACAATAAAATGAATTATAAGAATAACATGATATTAGGGCTTATATTTCATTTGTGGATTAAATGTTTACTAACACAACACAACACAACACAACAGGTTCAACTAGAATATTTATAATTTTTGTGCCGTAGCCTTAAATAATTTAAATATCTAGTTGTCATGTGATGATTTTGCATGTTGAATTTTTTTTTAAAAAAAACTGTGTTTTTTTTATTTATTTGGGCAGTTCTCATGAAGTCCTGAGTTAAGCAGGACGAAAGCATTTTGTGCATCTATGGTGCTTGCTAAACTTTTTCAGGAATTCATTTTATGCCAACAATACTTGCGGTAGCACCCTGGTTTCCCTGGAAGACACATAAAAAGTAAGCTTAGAAAGTTGCTTGAATAACGGGATATGCATTAGCATGCATTATCTGAACAATATGAAATCTGAAACTCAAATGTGTGTTTTTATTTAGTGGTTTCAATCCTGAATGATTTAACAGCAAACCACAAATTTTATGAGGAACACACCAAAAATGTGAGTGAAAAATCTGGACATTCTGCAAAAATCTGGGCAGTTGAGAGGTATGCTTGCCTCTCTTCTACTATCTCGTTCTTCTTTTTTTCAGTTAACTGTCGAGAACTGTACCCTATTTATCCTTTAATCTTTTTCATCAGCTCCTACTACCTTCACTCACTGCTGCTTACCTTATGTATTGCCCTATCCTTTCTACCATAGCATCTCTGATATCTCTCGCTTTTCATCCTTTTGCAGTTTTGCTTTTTAACTACAGTGGCATTAATAGCATCTTCCTCCATCCATATCCCTACCATTCACCTCCCCAAAAATATAGCATGCATCATTCTTTAACCACTGTAACATATAACCTGTTCCATAATGTTTTCATTTTCTGTCATTCTTTCTGCATCATTTAACATCTTCAGCACATACATGTCTTGGCATCCCAGATAATAAAACTGCTTAAAACAAGGTAAAAGCTTTCGCTTACTGCCTTTACTGGAGTAATGCTGCTAGGATGTTTCAAATCTTCAAATCTTTTCTATAGACTTGTAAAAAAAAAAAAAAGGTTTACTCTGAAACTGGTTGTTTTCATTGTGAAGACCTTTACAGCAAGCAGGTTGGTCAAGGATAATGAACAAAACAGTAATCTGACGACTTTACTATGTTTATGTTCAAACTGTCCTCAGCTTAAGGAAACTTAATCATAAAAAAGTTTACTAAATCCAATAGTACTGACCAAAAACCTAATAAGCCCTGAAACTTAAGTTCTGTTTCTACATAGGGTCCACATGTATGAAACTTTTAGACAGGGACAGATCAGGTGCAGTTGTGTTTTTATGATTATTATTATTATTTGTTTTTATTTAGCAGAATTGCTACAAGGTATTTGTTTTTTATAATTTCAATTCTGAAATGAAAATACATACTGAGCAGAATTGCTGTATGGCTGATTGTTGATTACTTTTGCCAGGACATACTGAGATAAGGTGTTCTATCATTGCTATAGTTCTTTTTTATTTTCAATACATTTTCCAGTAATCTATGCTATGTTTATTGTATTTATGTACATATAGGTTGTAAGGTAACATTGGGCTGGTTTCTTTTTGGTTTATGGAAGACTTTTTTTTGACCAGTGACCAACTATATTTAATGTAGCAAAGGCAAAGGGTAACTGGTAAAGACAGTAGTTATAGTAAAGGATATTAGCTAATTATGTCTGATCACACTATAGTTACTAATTACAACCTTTTTCACTCCATTAACCTCTATCATCACATAGTCTAGTATTCAAACATAAATCATAGACAGCATGTATATCACACTAACACCTCTCTCGCTATTCCTCACAACACTAGCCTACATCACATCTATACATACTAATATATCACTAGACAACACTACATTCCACACAACACATATTTCCACATCTACTAAAATACACACAAACTTTTTCATCTCCTCTACAATACTTAATGATATCACAATACTGTATATACACAAGGCCTACTTACCAAGATGTAGTACTAGAAAAACATCTAACTTCAGCACAGAACTAACCCACATAATCAAACACATTTTATCTATCACAAAAAGACTTCTCTCAGGGGATATACACCCAAACCCAAGTCTGCTTACAGCTATACTCAAATCTAAACAGTTAAAACCCACTACCCCAAATGAAGAAATCCTCCCTCCAGGTTATAATATCTTAAGACTGGATAGAGTGGGTAGAAAAGGAGGTGGAGTTGCAATTCTCTTTAAAAACACACTAAACCTTAAACCTCTTCATTCTCTTGTACCTAAATTTAATAATGCTGAAACCCTTGCATCTGCCCTGTATATTTACAATAAATAAATAAATAAATAAATAACATTATCTGCTGTTACATCCCTCCAGGAAATAACTCTCCTATAATTGAGAAAATCCTGCAATGGACTACAGATAATCTCCCACATGAAACAATCTTACTAGGGGATATGAATACTGACTGGTTGGCCTGCAATTCTAACAGCCTCACTAAACATATAAATCTCTATGGGTTCTCTCAACTTACCCACTAGAGTTGACAAAAAAATCCCAAAAAGAATCCATCCTTGACTGGACACTGGTCAATAGCCCTAAGCAAAACTACCAGACAGGCTGTCTACCAGATAGTATTAGTGACCACCTCCCTACAATCCTACTACGCAAACGTACAAACATACCTAAGCCTATAAGTTATAGAAATATGAAATGACCGCAACCTAAACCCCCAGGATCTAAACACTATTTTAAAACAATGTAACTGTGAGCCACTACTTTCCCTTGATTTAGATCAGGCGGTTGACTACTTTAATAGCACCTTCACTGATGTCCTTAATAGAGTTGCCCCTATCAGGAAAATTAGAGTTAAGACTAATTATGCACTTTGGCTAAATAGGGATACAAAAACCATATTGAAGTCCAGAGATAAGGTCTGGAAAATCTGGAAGAGAGATAATACCATTCAAGCCAAACAACACTACCAACAGCTTAGGAATCATGCCAAAATACAAACAAAACTTGATAAACAGAACCACTTTCTTACTGTACAAACAAAACACTCAAAAAAATCCTCAAAAGTTTTGGCAGGCTATCAACTCCCTAATTAAACCAGGCAAAACTAATGCTCTAGCTCCTAACTCCACCAATGGCAACGTGGACATAGCCTCATAATTTAATCACCACTTTGCAGAATCCATAATGGCACTAACCAGCCAATTGTCCAAAATTAACCCTCCACATATCCCAGCTAAGTGTCTAGGTAGCACCCCACCCTTACTCTCTCACCTGTTCCCACCTCCATATTAAAAACATACTTTTGAAATTAAAACCTACCACTCTTGCAGCTGATAATCTACCTGCCAACTTCCTAAAACTAGCTGCAGAATCATTATCCTACCCCATTTCTATCTTCATAAATCAGTCCATAAAAGAATCCTGCATCCCTCAACTGTGGAAAGTGTCTTACATTATTCCTCACTACACAACATGGGTTCTGGCCACACCACAGTACAACTACCACTCTTCTCTCATTTACCAATCTAGTAAACCAACGCAGAAACAACTATAACTATACATCTGCTATATTTTTGGATCTTTCTAAAGCATTTGATGTGGTCTCACACCCCCTACTGTTAGATTCACTAGCATCCCTATCCTTTGCCCCTTCTACTATTGCCTGGTTCAAGAACTATCTAGCTGATAGGCAACAATCTCTCCAATGGCAAGGGCACCATCTCTTCTACTTTCAACCTTCATAGGCGTACCACAAGGCTCAGTACTGGGCCCACTTCTCTTTTCTATCTACACTAACAATCTACATACGTCCACCCAGCATGCCACACTCATACAGTATGCAGATGATTCAACTTTAATCTGCTCCGCCCCCTCTCTTTTCATGCTCCAACAACAGACCCAGGAATCCTTTAGCGCTGCGGAAAGTTGGATCACAAATATCCAGCTCATCCTTGATCCTAATAAAACTAAATTGCTTTGATTTACCCCCTCAAATCAAAGTCTGCTCCTCTTTCCTTTTCTATTACCTCCAAAAATGGTACTATCATTTCTCCTTCTGCCCATACCAAACTCCTCTGTGCTGTGATCGACAGAAACCTTCACTTTGATGTCCATATCTCTCAAACCATCAAAAAGGTTCACAAAAATATGGGCTCATTATACAAACACAAAAACTTCCTCTCAGATCAAGCACAGATCACCCTAGACCATACTCACATATTGTCTACACTAATATGTACAGCACTAATTCTTACTCATATCAGAAAACCTGACCTTGACAAACTTGAGTTATGCTATAATAATATTGTCAAATTTGCTAACAACGCCACCTGCAGATCCCATCATTGTCTAGCTCTAAGGGACTTAAAATGGTTAGAATTTCCTCATCTACTAAATTACCACCAACTGGTTACTGCCTATGACATTCTGAAGTATCCTGATAAAACCCCATCACTAAGTCAACTACTTACCTACTATGCAACAAATCTCACACTCCGCTCGACTGACAAATCACTTCTATGCATCTCTAGGGCTAACAATACTGCTGGTAAAGCACTGTTCTCCCACACTGCTGCTAAAAACTAGAACAATGTACCCCCATCACTGACCTCTATCCCCACCACCTCATACTTCAAAAACTCTTTAAAATCACATCTCATAAGCACCCGACTTTGGCCAAGCATAACCTAAACACTGCTTAAGCTCTGTGGAAAGCTAAAAGCCTTATTATTTGCCTAATGTAAATGCTACAGTTGTTTACTTCCAATATTTTTCTTTATCCCTTTAATATAGGTACTTCATTTTAACATGATCTATGCCATGACTCTCATTGCTAAATGTATTTAGTCTGTTCAACTGTTGAGTTTTATCCTGTCTGCTTTACACTTTTGTCTTCCTTGTTGGATTTTTGCTGTTATAATGTGTTATTATCAGTTTTTTTTTACTATTATGTATTAAATTCTAGTATTTCTGTTAATGTATGTGGAGCTTTTCTCCTCGGGTCTCCTCTGTAAATGGACCTGGTCCAGTCGGACTTTGCTGGTTAAAAAATGTAAAATAAAATAAAATAAATATAGGAGGTGATAGCTGAATTTACTTTATAGTTTCTGTCATCCCAAACAGCTTCCCCATTGCTACCAGATATGGATCATGATGCCATCACACTTAACGTAAGAACTGGTACAAACTGGAAAATATGTCATCCTGTTTATGCAGAGATAAATATGCTTTTCATTAACATATATTGAGGGATCCCATTCATTTTGTTGAATTTCATTTGGTTGAAAATGATTTCAGGCAGCACACACCACTGAAAGCTCATTTCACTGAAAGCTCATTTGGTCGAATTTCATTTGGTCGAAAATGAAATACAGCTTCTGCTCCACTGCAGTGTGACCCTGGAGTGGGTATATTAAGTAAGGGGAGTGTGGGGAGCACAGTCCCCCATATTTTGCAAATAGTTTTTACTGAACATATATATATATATATATATATATATATATATAAATATATTTTTAATGGTTACACCTTCATATAGCAGTGAATACACTACAGTTATGTGGGGGGCTATGCCCCCCACACCCCCAATTGTGAGGGAGCTGCACCCCCCCCCTTTACTTAATATTCTTACTCCAGAATTGCACTGCAGTGGGGTAGGGGCTATATTACATTTTCGACTAAATGAAATTTGACCAAATGAGCTTTCAGTGAAATGTGCTGCCTGAAATAATTTTTGACCAAATGTAATTCGACCAAATGAAGTAGACCCATACTGAGACATAGTGTTACTGACCTTAATATCATACCGGATGAAGCTAATAAACTTCAACCAAAGTGTATACCTACAAGACATACACGTACTAGTATCCCAGCCAATAAATAAATATGTTGGAACTGCAATATCAATATGCTATACTGCATAGCATTCAGCAGTCTCTGACTTTGTAAGATATCCCTGATTTTGCTTCACATTTTTCCATTCCCATAGTGAAAATTGTAATTTTCTGGTAAACTATTCAAGATTGTAGTCAGCCAATAATGCCACTCGTTAGAGCTTCATACTTCTTAATGGCCAGAAAATGCATGTAAGTGCAAAGCCTGTTGTTCTTTTAAATTTGTAACTGAATTGAATAATTAAAAATTGTTTCTGATTTTAGACCTTTGACTCTGTTGTTTTTAGTTTTGTCTAGAGTTATTAAGGTAAGACAATGACAGATTTGCCATATGATTGTACAAGAGGGAAACAATATTAAATTTCTCATTTAATGGTAGATACTCTTCCTGACAAATGTTGTGCCAGCTTCAAGGCATTATGTCCTTGAACACCAAGGTCAGCCTACACCCATACCCACTAAGAGTGACCTCCAACTTAACAGATTAAGTGATAACCACAGCACTAAAAACTTAAAAAAAAACAGCTCCCTGGAACCTGACAATACATATGGTAGTTTCCTACATAACACACAAACTAGCGTAATAAAATATTTTTTTATTTTTTGCTAATGCAATTGTTACACTAAAGTGGGCCTGTGGTGAAGATGGATAAAACCTTTAATGCACCCCACATGTCCCATGTCACATCAGTGGCACGAAAGCTGCAGGGCTGACAATAAGAGGATGGGAATGAATAGCTGATGTTGGCTCACCCATGCTGTGGAGAGGGAGGCAGCCTAAAGGGTCATTGCAAGCTGCAGCATACAGGACTGGCCAGTTTCATGCCACATGAGCAGTGAGATTCACAGTCATCAGGTTGTATATGCATGGAAGCATGCATGCACATCTAAGGCCTGTGATCACAGTGCTTTCAGTGCTTCCAGATTCACAGTCAGGAGGTTATATATGCATGGCAACATTCATGCACATCCAAGGCCTCGGATCACAGTGCTTTCAATGCTTCCAGATTCACAGTCAGGAGGCTGTATATGCACGGAAGCATGCATGCACATCTAAGGCCTGTGATCACAGTGCTTTCAGTGCTTCCACATTCACAGTCAGGAGGTTATATATGCATGGCAACATTTATGCACATCCAAGGCCTATGATCACAGTGCTTTCAATGCTTCCAGATTCACAGTCATCAGGTTGTATATGCATGGAAGCATGCATGCACATCCAAGGCCTGTGATCACAGTGCTTTCAATGCTTCCAGATTCATAGTCAGGAGGTTGTACAGATCCAAAGTCAGGAGGTTGTATATGCATGGAAGCATGCATGTGCATCCAAGTCCTGTGATCACAGTGCTTTTATTGCTTCCAGATTCACAGTCGGGAGGCTATATATGCACGGAAGCATGCATGCACATCTAAGGCCTGTGATCACAGTGCTTTCAGTGCTTCCAGATTCACAGTCAGGAGGTTATATATGCATGGCAACATTTATGCACATCCAAGGCCTGTGATCACAGTGCTTTCATTGCTTCCAGATTCACAGTCATCAGGTTGTATATGCATGGAAGCATGCATGCACATCCAAGGCCTGTGATCACAGTGTTTTCATTGCTTCCAGATTCACAGTCAGGAGGCTATATATGCACGGAAGCATGCATGCACATGTAAGGCCTGTGATCACAGTGCTTTCAGTGCTTCCAGATTCACAGTCAGGAGGTTATATATGCATGGCAACATTCATGCACACCCAAGGCCTGTGATCACAGTGCTTTCAATGCTTCCAGATTCATAGTCAGGAGGTTGTACAGATTCATAGTCAGGAGGTTGTATATGCATGGAAGCATGCATGTACATCCAAGGCCTGTGATCACAGTGCTTTCATTGCTTCCAGATTCACAGTCAGGAGGCTGTATATGCACGGAAGCATGCATGCACATCCAAGGCCTGTGATCACAGTGCTTTCAATGCTTCCTCGAGGAAACGGGAGTTATGGCACACAGACTGACATACAATATAATACTGTACCAATGTCCTTGATTTCTTCACTTGACAGAGTAGGTTCAAGTTAATCCTGGGGGAAGCTATGGTGGGTTCAATAAAACCAGTCAATGAGGAATGAAGCTGGGGCTATTGATGGTCAGCTGCAGGGGAGTAGAAAAAAATAAATAAATTTGATACACCAGATATATTCTGAAACTCATGCATCAAGCTATAGAGTCCCCATACATAAGGAGATACTATACCAGACCTAAACAGTTACTGGCCATTCAGTCTGATTTGTTTACCATGCAAGTTCATAGAGCAGGTAGTAAAGTACCATTGATCTGGTGGTGTTGCCATGTATATAGTGGGACACATTAGGGATCTGGTCAGTGGCACATGATGTATGATGGCACATGTCAGTTGGAGTATGACCATGGCAGCTAACAACAGCTGTATGTGCATGTTGCAGCACAGACATTAGTGATGTATGAGGACCATCAGTGCCACATGCAAGAGTAGGTCTTTGTCGTCCACATGGCATACTGACCATACAAGTCAGAGCATATATAGGCTGGGTAGTACTTTGGCATTACCCAAGCACTGCTTAGAAAGGATGATCCATAGAGCTTGCAAAAGATGCCAAACCATGTTGTGTAGCCAGTGATGTCATTACCTCTCCATTCCTGCACTCATGACCTTCAATTACCACACAGAAGTGATGTGCCACACAGGCAGTTGCAATAGTAAGTACACGCAGTTCATTGCCATATTAGCGCTGAGACTAATAATAATAGCAGGCGGACAGCTTCAGACATGCAACCATGCATCACCGCCATTTGTGCATCTGCTCTACTATGAATATTACTTGTCCTTTGGGGAGCTGTCTCACCACCACTTTTAGATTCATTTGAAAATAGTTGCTTAATGTAGAGTTCTTATCTAGTAGCTGGTGCATCACTACCAGCAGACTAACTGGGCACACTAACCCCTCTGTCAGAAGTTATACCCTACACTACAGTACTGTCATCAGCTGGAATGGCCAAAGTTAACCCCTGTGCAGTGTCCTTTGTGTCATCCTCTCTGCAGCTTCTCTGTGCAACATCACATCCTGTGCTAATGGGTAGTGGACAGGCTGCAAACACAGAGACAAAAATGTAAACACTCATTACACATGGGCACAGAAGAACAAGTATGTCCACAAATCCTATGAAATATATCAAACCCTAATCAGCCGCAACTTAATCATTTACATACCTGGTCATTATGGTTGTGGGTAGTGGTAGTGTGGCATTTCTATAACAGAAGAGATATCATCAGTATGCAAAAGCAAAAGGACTCCTAACAACATACTAATCTGACTGATATGGAGATGCTTGTCAGGCACGTCATTATCTGATGACACAACAGCAATGTGAGTTCTGTGCCACAGTGTGAAACACATAAAAACATACAGCAGATGTAAGTGTGTAGCACTCTACAGAAACCTATATATAGGACTATACTCAGCTACGGCAAGGTAAGGCTACATGTACTTGGTGGTCTTCTTCCAATCTGTGCTCTGTCGGATGGCCCTGTGACAGAGAAGATATCATCAGTGTGCAAGGCCAGAAAGACTACTAATAGTGTATTACGCTGACAGAAACAAACACACTTATCTTGCATTCATTGCCTGAAGTCATATCCGCACTGGGCTTCTGTGTCACAGTGTGTAATGAATAACAACATACAACAGCTGTAGCTGTGTTGACATTTAGCATATACAATGTTATGTTAATAAAAGACATACCATGGGGCCTTGGTAGACCAACTTCAATGCCGTCACCTGGAATGTATCTGTCATGGTGCAGATGGTGGTTTTAGTCCTGGAAAAGTAGTGTGTCAACCTGGGGAGGTATAGCAGGCCCGCCATTTGTGACAATACTTTCTAGTCTGAAGCAACTGACTTTCTTGGCTGCATGCAGGACCATGTCAGAGCATCATTGGTGGCTTTCCCTAGGTGTCCTTTTCCTAGCATCCACAGCATTCATCGTGATGGAAATGATGTACAACGCCGCATCCCTCCACACCATATTACACATCTGGCCAAGAAGGCATTTGATATACTGAGGCAAGGCATCAAGAAGAAATTTCATTCTCTTTGGGTGAGAAATATTCCTTCCTCAATTGTACACGATTCATGTAGGACACACACGTGTGTATGTCAAGTTATGTTAGTTGGTGCAGCTATCCATGGCTCATGTCTCAGAGTTGGTATATATAAGTTCAGGGTGTGTGGTATGTATATAAATATATATATATATATATATATATATATATATATATATATATATATATATATGTATAGGGTCTATATTATATATTCAAACTTTCAAAACTTAGAATCCCATATGTTTGACAACATATGATCGAAGTTTAAAAGTTTGAATATATAATAAAACAAAAAAAAAAACAAAAAAACTTACCTTAACAGTGCAGGCAGGGGGTAAGTCCCCCTCCACCCCACACCCCCCCTACTTATATATACCAACTTTGAGATCGCACTTCAGTGCAGAAAAGGGAACTTCTCCCATTCTGCACCAAACAGCGCCATTACGTTTATAGGGTCTTAGGTTGTTACTAAGCTAACTGCCCTTGTGAGCCATTTTAAGCCTAGCTAATTATCCCTTGTGAGAATCAAACCCTGCACCTTGTGTTTGTAAGGCAAACACCTTAACCATTAGGCCACCCTCCCATCCCTTGTTTAACCTTCGAACTTTTGAAATGTTGTTGATATGGTGTCGACCATATGATATTTGACATTTCAAATGTTCGGAGTTCTAATTGGAACCCTATATATATATATATATATATATATATATATATATATATATATATATATATATATATATATATGTGTGTGTGTGTGTGTGTGTGTGTGTGCGCATATTAGTTTGGGGGTGGTTGGCCCGCCCCCTGTATTGCAGGGCAGGGGGCATGCCACCCTCCACAAAATAGAAATTTAGAGGAGGAGGAGAATAGTCTTCTGTAGTTTTGGTCTCTTGTCAGCACTCAGCATTTCAAGTGCTGATATTTCAGTAGAGAGCCCTGTGTGTACCATATAAGCAGGATGCTGACCCAGGTGTAAATTCCCCATGTCTGTTTTCTGCACTAAGGTCACATGATCTCATTTGACTTCACCAAATATAGTCCTGATTTTATGGTGTTATGCACAAGTTGTCATGTTTTTGATGCTGTGCTACAGTACTGTGGTCAATGTGTGCTGGCATCACTGTACACATAATGCACAAAGACTTTTCATTTTATATTGTGCAGTAAGACAAGTGAGTGTAACATATCAGGAATGAACATGTTTTACCTGCCTCATGCATGACTGTTATTCAC
The DNA here is from genome assembly GCF_019279795.1 of Protopterus annectens. NCBI lineage: Eukaryota > Metazoa > Chordata > Ceratodontiformes > Protopteridae > Protopterus > Protopterus annectens. The sequence continues at coordinate 148,303,405 of NC_056750.1, forward strand.
AAACGCCAGCATATCTTCTGACATTTCAGTGATATGTTTGTGACATTTACTATACCTTGACTGTGAAGCCTCTTCTATGTTGAGGGAGTCTTCTGCTGCTCACATCACAGGACAACAGTGATTTACCCTGTGAAAATCTGGAATGCTGTGTGCACAGTGGACAGAGGCTTTCTCTCAATATTTTATAATAAGTTATACTATCCTGACCTCTTTTCGTATAAATTTACATTTGCGTGGATGTCTGTAATCTGCAGATTAATATGTCATTTGTGGACATTTCTACAGTTACCAGCAAACTTTACAGTTACAGATATATGTGAGTCTGTGTCGTGTTGTTCGTTGTGTACATGTATTGCTCCCATTAGATATGTGCAGTCATTCTTGATCCCATTGTATGGTGGTTACACAATGGACTGCATCACATCACTGCTGCTGTGTGTATTGGTGCATTAGGTTATGTATTTTTGCATGGTGGACCATGCTTAGGCTGCATCCCCATCATGTTTTATTAGCGTCCCATGACCCTCCTGTGCTGTTTGTATGTTTATTGTCTGTGTTCCACAATCTGCCTTTGTTATATCGTACCACTCTGTACCCATTATGTGGTGTCATTTATGTTGTATTTCTCAACCACTCATTTCATCTTCCAGTTTACAACAACTCAGCAATCCTTCTTTTCTTAAAACAAAATTAATAAAAAGACTATTGCCACCAGAAAAAGAAACACCCATGTCCCTTTGACCCCTTGTCTGGCCTTCCTTTCTTTTTTTCATCATGTATGTCCCTTTTCCTTATTGCCACTCAACTTTTACTGTCCTGTCTCCACTCTTTGTTGTGAGTGTGTTACATGTCCCCCACACACATCCCACTTCCCAGGCCATTTTCTTAGGTAAGCAAAAACATTATGATGATGGTGATGTGGTATATACATATATATGGATTCACTTTATAACCTCGAATTACTGAAATGTTGAATTTCAGTATCTCAAGGCTATAAAGCCGAATGTTAAAAATAGCGAAAGCTCATAATCGCGAATTCAAATATATGTCGAATTTGCGGTTATGACCTTACGCTGTGTAATGTCCGGGATTGTGTTTTGATGGTGCGCTGTGCCATGTGTGGATGTAGGTGTTATGTCAGGTAAGTATTTTCTAAGGGTTGTGAGTGGGAGTTAGAGTGTATGTGAGTGTGCTGATGTGTTTGATGTGTGTGTGAGGAGTCGGAGAATGTGCGTGTGTGAGTCGGCTTCTGTTTTGTGTTTGTGCGATCTCGGAGTTAGTATATATAAGTAGGGGGGGTGTGTATGAGTTGTGTATGCATGTAGTTTTGTTTGTTTTTGTTGTGATGTGGGTGTTGTGGTGTATGTGTAGTATTGTGTGTGCAGTTTTTTCGGTGTTTTGACTTTCGCATTTTTTTTTGTGTCGGTGTTTTGTGGATTCGGTTTTATAGTCTCGAGATACTGAAATTCGACATTTCAGTAATTCGAGGTTATAAAGTGAATATATATATATATATATATATATATATATATATATATATATATATATATTTATATATATATATATATATGGATCACCTTTAAAACCTCGAAACCGCGTTTGCCTGAAACACTAATGACCGAAACGAAAAGACCGAAAACATAAAACGCCAACAACGCAAAACACCGAAAACCATTACACCAACACACTACACGTAAACAACACAGTACACTACATAACATATGCACTATCCCTAACCCAAACCCTAACCCTAATGTCCGACACTACCGCACACTTACCCTACCTGCACCCTAACCCTAACTCACTTAACCCACCCCTAACCCACAGTCCCTCACCATCGCACACACACCCTACCTGCACCCTATCCCTAACTCACTTAACCCACCCCTAACCCACAGTCCCTCACTATCGCACACTTACCTGTCCGCTCCCTAACACTAAATCCCTCACTCGATTGCACACTTACCGAGTCCCTAACCCACAGTCCCTCACCATCGCACACACACCCTACCTGCACCCTAACCCTAACTCACTTAACCCACCCCTAACCCACAGTCCCTCACTATCGCACACTTACCTGTCCACTCCCTAACACTACATCCCTCACTCGATCGCACACTTACCGAGTCCGTCGGGTTCTCACCTTTTCGGTCATCTGCGTTTTCGGTATTCTCGTCCCGTCGGATTCCGTTTCGGGCAAACGCGATTTCGAGATTTTAAAGGTGACCCATAAATATATATATATATATATATATATATATATATATATATATATATATACATATATATAGACAGATATATATATTTTTTTATGCCTTAGGAATCCTACCAAATTGTATTCTTGCTTATTTCCTTGCTATTGATATACACCCACGTCACTTACCAAATCAGCAATGTGTAGCAGATTACTATAGTTTTGCTCTACTTAATTTAGTTCTGTTGATTTCTTTACTGCTCAACCGCTGCAGTACACTTATATGGCAATTGCAAACTTTATCTCATGAATATATTGCATTGCTTAGCAGAGATGTTGCACTAAATGTGGCATGCATTTTGCAGGCTTGTGCTGATCATTTGGAATATGGCTGTTGAGATTAACAAACCCTACTGATAACTGTAAACAAGACAATATAACTACTTCCACTAAGGATGCAAAAATACTTTCAAAACTGTTTAAAGAAAATGACTACTTGGTGGAAGAACAGAAATACCAGCCTTAATTATTGTTGAATTATGGAATAGATACATACTTTGATTACAAAATCAAATAAGGGCACTAAAAATAGACAACAAAATAAAATAAAACATCTTTAAATCGTTATATACAGTAAATTAAATTTGATAATTTATTGTGCTACATCTAGTCAGAAAAGCTTACGCTGATGATGCACACCTCATATTTAAAGACATCAATTAGTATATTGTAGCAGGTATTGTGTACCTTTGTGTACATTTTTCAAATCAGGTCACTGATTTACAATGATGGGAGTAATCTATTACAATAATATATTACTGTAATATATTACAATTTCTAGTAGCTAGTAATATAACTAGTTACTTTTTCAAAATATTAACCAGTAATAGTAATATATTACTTTTTTTTTAGTAACTAGTAACTTAAATGTGAGTTACTTTTGAGTTACTTTTGCTTAAACCAGTGGTTCTCAACGTGGGTGATATAGCCTCCTAAAGAGGGATGTAAAACTTCCGGGGTCCCTATATAGTATGAATAGTAACCAGATGTTAGGAGATAATAGACACTTTGATGTGGCAATCTGGATAAAAAATTACGACATAATGTTGGCACAAGTCATAGCACGTAGCATTCATAATAGATCATTAGAATTAGTATGGAGCAAAATTTACTTCATTTTTTTAGCACTGCAAGGAGGTGAAAGCTAATGATGACCAGATTATAACCCTGCCCTGGTACTGTGGGACTCTCACCCACTAAACATCCCTAACACTGGACAATTCTAGCCTACCAGAGAACATATCCTTACCTTGCAGTATAATAAATGGCATTGGTTCTTCATACCACCATCAGTCAGAATCAGACTCATTACTCATCAGTTGAGCACCCAACGTCCCAACCCACTGCACCAAGCAGGATGCTTCAAGTGGATCTATGATCAACCAACTTTTGTCCTGACAATATTTTGTTATATTCTATTTAAAATTATTTTCTGGTTTCAATTTCTAGTTGCTGCAAATTGACAAAATGTGATAGTTTTTATAGGCCTTGTGCTGCAGGCTGCTTTGGTTTAATTATTATCTGTGACTCTCTAGCTGTACAGACTAGTCTTCTTCTTCTCCTTTCGGCTGTGCCCATTAGGGATCACTACAGTGGATCATCAGTCTGCAGAACAAGTGGCAGTGGAGTTATCCATTGTTGAGTTGCCAGCCCAGTGTTCAACCTTCTTCAGAAGGCACACACATGCACACAATCACACCTAAAGCCAATTTAGAATGTCTAATCCACCTGCAGCATGTCTTGGGAATGTGGGAGGGAACCGGAACACCCTGAGGAAACCCACTCGAACACAGGGAGTGTAGATCATAGTGTGTGTGTGTTGTACTTTTAAAGCCACTGTAGTTCATGGGCACATGCACAAAAAGTACTGAGAATGTGCAAGCAGAGTGCCATTTTGTGTAAGAAGCTGGAGTGAAAGCATGTATGTGTATAGCAGTCAGCCAGTTAGCTAGTTCAATTAAGCTTTATGCTCCAGTCATCCATCCTGATGTTTAAATATCTTAAATGAACACTCAAGCCTTGTTGTCTTATATTAATACACAAGATGAGTGACATGTTCTCAGAATGGGATTCGAAGTCAAAACTTCTTAAAACCATGAGGCACATAGTCAGAAATGGAGGAATATACAAGAGTGGCTCAAACGACTGCAAACGACTAGTAAACAAGTCAGAAAATATTTCCAGGTTCTTAAATTCATTTAAATGATTTTTCCCTCAATGACTATAAAGCAAAGCATTCCAAACAAATTACAGAATAAACAAAATGTTCAAAATTGCGACATACTGAAAAAAGTACTTGAAATAATTATGAAAACATTTGAAACAATATCAGAATCATATAAAATGTTCAAAAAAGAGAAAACAACTGCATTTTTTCACAATATACTACTTTTTCACATTAACTAAAGCTATTCAAAGTCTTAACTGTGCAAAGTGTTGGCAGTGTGTGCAGTATTACAGTACATTCTTTTCAAAGAGTACAGTTATTTCAGAGAGTTTGCTGTACAGCTGAATATAATTACATGTACTTGGTGTGTGTTTGACACTAATTTGGCATGGCAGAGGGATTTCAGACCTGATCCACTTGTGTTTGATAATAATATTGCTGAAAACTGGAGAGTATTTGAGCAAGAATATATTTTCAGGCAAGCTGCTTTTTCTGATAAAGACGCACATACAAAAACATTTATTCTGCTCAATTTAGCTGGTTCAGAAGCCATTAAGAGAGACAATTCATTTGTGTTTGCACCTGCTGTTTATGCAGAGAAGGGGGACGACTGCCATATTGTGATACAGGTTGAAACGTGGGAAGACTCTGAGTGCTTAAAATGTAAATTTAGAAAAATATGTAACCCTCAAATGAATATTATAGTGGAAAGGCACTATTTAACATGAGATCAAAAGCCTGGTGAAACTTTTGCAGTATATATAACTGACTTGAGAAACAAGTCAAAAACGTGCAGATTTGGTGATCTGAGAGATGAGTTGATAAAAGACATGCTTGTGTGTGGTGTTAATAATGATGCAGTGAGAAAGATTTTGCTTTGAGACAGTGATTTAACTTTAAGCAAAAACGCAGAGATTTGTCAGATATATGATCGTATAGAAAAGTACACGAATATGCTTACAAATGATAAGAACATGCTTGCAGCTTCTTCCAGCATGAATGTTGATAGTATGCAGCACACTACAGCTGACATTTGGACCCATCAGGATTGTAGCTTCTTTGGTGTCACCATCCACTGGATTGACTATGATACACTTCAAAGAAAGTCAACTGCTTTGTCATGCTGCAGATTACAGGGAAGGCATACATATGATCTCATAGCATTAACTCTTGAGAGCATTCCCGTCAAGTACAAGATAGATCAAAAGGTGTGTGCAACAATTACTGACAATGGCAGCAATTTTGTAAAGGCTTTCACTATCTTCTCAGAATGTGAGCGATCTGAGACTACAAACATTCTGTCCCAAGATGAGGATAATGATGGTGAAGTGATTTACAACAGCGTGACAGCCATGCTGAGTCAGTCAGGCTAAAGCAAAAACACCTATTCACTGCCTCCCCAACTGAGCTGTGCAGCACACACATTGAATCTAGTTGCCATGCAAGATGCTGGATCTGTTTTTAATGATGCACAGTATAAAAAGATCATGTGAAGCACCATGGCCAAATGCAATGCTGCTTGGAACAAGGCTAGTCACAGCACCCAATCTGCTGAGATGGTTTGAAATAAGTGTGATTGGCATTAATTATTCCCAATGCGACACGATGGAATCCCACTTTCTACACAATGGAGAGAATTCACCTCATTGCAACTCAGGGTGAAGGCTTGCTGAATGAGATATGTGAACAGATTGGAATTGCTATCTTCAGGCCTGCAGAAATTACCTTTGTTGCTGAGTTTGTGCAAGCAATGCAGCCCCTGGCAATGGCTCTGAACATTATTTATTATTATTTTTATTTAACATTTGTTTGCCAGGATAGTCTGACTGGACAACAAGTGTCCGTTTTCAGCAGAGTCCTGGGGAGAAAAACTACATACGTTTACATAGAGAAGAAAACATTTACAAAAGAGACATTACAGAGTAGTAGCATACAGTCGTTAGTATACAATAAGAGGATATTCCCCCTTTTGTTTGAAAATACAAGTGTACAAAATATACAATGAGAGTAGATTAGAACCTGGTAGAGCATTGCAAGATATTTCACACTTGAATAAAAGTATATAAATGTTTAAGTTTTCCATATATGCATTCAAGCAAATATACAGGTAAGAGTATATATATATATATATATATATATATATATATATATATATATATATATATATAAATATATATATATATATATATATATGCATACACATGCATACACATATATACATACATATACATATGTACACATACACACACACACACACACACACACACACACACACACACACACATATATATATATATATATATATGGTTATATATATATATATACACACACACACACACACACACACACACACACACACACACACACACACACACACACACACACATGCACATACACTCATATATAGGTTATTGCTCACACATGGAAAGGTATAGTTAGATGGTGTTGTTTGTGTTGTCCAGGGCAGATGGGGTGTAGAAAAAGTAAGTGGACGAGGCTTCAGGGGGTCAATTACAGTTTCCAAGATGGTTGGTGAAGAGGTATGTTTTAAGTAGGCTTTTGAAGGAGGGTGTGGAATTTTGTAGTCTGAGGTGAAGGAGAAGGTTGTTCCATTTTTTTGCTATTTCATGGGCAAATAGTGATTCCCGGAGTTGTTTTTGCATGTGATGGTTTTGATTGAGGCTTTGTTGGGGGACCAAAGTTGTCTATTTGAATTGTAAAAGTTCAGCATGCCTGTCAGGTCGGGGGGGTTTCTCAGGATAGTACAGAATTAGATGAGCTAGGCTGAGTTGATGGTATCTTAATAGGTTCGGAAATTCAAGCCAGTGCAAGGCATGTAGGGAAAGACAGTGGTGGGATCATGATTTGACATTGGTAGCAAATCTAGCAATTTTGTTGTAACAGATGGAAAGTTTAAGGTCAGTTTTGTAAAGATTAGTTAGAATTGGGTTGCATAAAGTAGAGTAGATAGGAGGTGGGTCCTGGCCATTGCAATTCGAGACTCGGTAGTTAGACAACTTTTACAGTGATGGAGGGAACCTTGCTTTTTGTGGACTTTTGTGATGGTTGTTGATATGTGCTTTGTGAATTTGAGTTGCTGGTCAATGGTAACTCCTAGGAGTTTAGCCTCAGTGACAGGGGGGGTGATTTGGGTTTTGCTAGTGGAGAGTATAGAAAAGGTAAGGTTGTTCATTTTAGTAGAGTGGAATAGCATTAGTTGTTTTCTTGGGATTTAGTGTGAGTTGTGAGTTGTTAAGCCAGTTCTCTATTTCAGAGAAGGCTTATTGGGCTTTTTGTTGGAGAAGATGGATGTTGGGTGCAGAGCATATGAGGGTTGTGTCATCAGCATATTGGACTATGTCGGCTTTAAAGGTAGCTGAGTGGAGTTGGTTTGTGAAGATATTAAAAAGAAGGAGTCCTAGGATTGATCCTTGCGGCACACCTAAGGAGGTTGGGAGTGGGTGGGGATAGAGAGTTATGCCATTTGACGGATTGTTGGCAGTTATCTAAATAGCTTTTAAACCAGAAGAGGGTGGGGTTGTTAAGGTTGAGGTCAGAGAGACAAGACAGTAGTTTATTATGTGAGACTGTATCAAATGCCTTGGATAAATCTAGCAAGGTAGCGGAGACAAATTTACTTAGATTCCTGTGGGAGTTTATAGTATTAGTGAATTTGAACAGGGCAGTGGTGGTGCTGTGGGATGAGTGAAATCTGTGTTAGGTTCAGGAGAGAAGGTTGTTGTTGAGGAGATAGGAGAGGAACCGGTAATGAATACATCTTTCAAGGATCTTAGAGATTGGTGAGAGAATTGCAATTGGTCAATAGTGGAAAAGGTCTAGGGAGGGGCCATCTTTGTGGAGTGGTATGATATATGAGGTTTTCCACAAGAATGGAACAGTGTGTTTGGTAATGGATCTATTTATTATAAGTGGAATGGAATAGGCTATAGCTGTGGATGCAATTTGGAGGTATTTGGCATTAAGGTTATTGGCTGCAAGGGTGGTTGATTTGAGTTTGGCTAGGAGTTTTTTGATAGTAGATGTAGGAACAGACTTAAGTGTGAAAGGTATGGTATTGATTTGGGCCTGAGGTGGTTGTGGAGTGTTGGATGAAGTGATGTTTAAGAGTTTGAGTATTGAGGAGGTAAAATAGTTATTAAAGCTGTAGACTATGTCCAGGTCTGTACCTGTTATATTGGGTACAGGAGTGGTGGTTCTCGGTTGTAGGATGTTATTTATTGTTGACCAGAATTTTTGTGGCTTGGTACTGTATTTGTTTTGTTGAGTGATGCAGTAATTTTGTTTATCGATCTTAACCTGCTTTTTTGCTTTGTTTCGGAGCTCGTGAAAAGTTTGCCTAGCTGCGGGTGATCTGGTGTGGTGCCAGGTTTTCCAGGCTTTATCCCTGACTCTAAGTAGGGCTTTTGTGGTTTTCTGGAGCCAAGGGGTGGGATTGCTATTTATCCTGATAGTTTTTAAGGGGGCTAGTTGGTTGTGGATATTTAGGAATGTGAAGTTGAAGTAATCAACTGCTTTGTCTAATTAAAGGGTTTTGGTGGGAGACCAGTTGTAATGTTGCAAGGCTTTTATGAAGTGGTTTCTAGGAAAAATTTTGTTAGAGCGGGTTTGTAGAAGGGAGGGAGAGTTAATTATTTTAAGTTTTTGCTTAAGGATAAAAGTGGGTCTGTGGTCGCTCAGAGAGTTTGATAGGGTACCACATTGATTGGCAGTATTTGGTTGATTTGTGAGAATCCAGTCAAGCACAGGTTCTCTTTTTGTGGTCTTATCAATGTGTGTGGGAGTATCTATAAGTTGGGTGAAGTTATATAGGTTAATGTGGTGGGTGAGGGTGGGAGAATGGATGGAGTTCCAGTTAATGTTTACATCACCTAGCATGATAGTTTCTTGAGGGAGGGAGTATGAGGCCCAGTGAAGTATGGATTCTAGGGTGGTTAGGTTGTCACCTGGAGGTATATAGATACCCAGTAGGTTTAGGTGCTTATGTTGGTTAAGGGAGAGCTTCGCAAATAGAATCTCTGCATTGCTGAAGTTGGGGGAATCTTTTTGGAAGAGTTGGAGTTTTAGGTTGGTCCTGTGAAGTAGAGCTAAGCCTTAACCTCTGTTAAGTAGCCGGTCTGCGCTGCGAATGTTGTACCCAGGTGGGGTGACGGAATTATCTTTAATATGTGGTTTAAGCTACATCTCTGTGATGAGAATAATATCAGGGTTATATAAGGAGATGGCAGTGTGAAGGTCTTCTGTTTTATTCACGATACTGCAGGTATTCATATTTAGTATCAGTAAGTCGGTGGGTTTGTGCTTAGCTGGATAGTGATGGGTGCGTGGCTTATTAGCAGAGGTTGCTGGCCCAGTGTTTGGGTGAATGTCTCCTCCTAGTAGTAGCTGGGTAGCTATACAGGTAATAGTTTTTAGGTGTTGGACAATTAGGTAGTGAAATTGTAGACTTGGTTGTTTTTTAGATGGATAGAAGTGGTACATAGGAGGGGCATGATATATGGGAGGTTGGGTGTATATGGTGGGGCATATACTGGCATGAGTGGGGAGATAGTAATGTTGTGGGTTAGGGTGAGGGATTTGTGGTGGATACAGTGAGTGATTGTGAAGAGATAAGAGGTGCTGATGGTGGCTATGGAGAGGCATGTGAATAGGAAGGTTAATCCCAAGAAGGTGTAATGAAGATGAGCCTGGGGGTAATGAGACATAGTAGGAGTCGGGTTGTGGAGATAGAGGAGGTATTTATATTTGGTGAGGGTATGAGTTATGTGAGTAGGAGATATGGGTGTGGGTATTGAACTGGTAGATAGGCTGGAGTGATGGGAAGTTGAAGGGCATGTGTAGATGGTGCTGATGGATGTAATTATTGGATAATGGGTGGATGAAGGGAGGGTCTTAGTAAAGGAGGTTACCTATAAATTCAGAGTATGTAGGGGTAGATGGGAATTACGGGCAGGGTAGGGGAGCAGATGGAGCCCATAGGGCAAATGGAGTGGGATGAGCCAATCAAGGTATGTGCAATTCAAAAATAAACTATCAGTTGCTCAGAAGTTGCATCTATAATGTTAGGCTTTCTTTTGTTGGCAATGCTTTTTTTTTTTTAAAGGAGTGAAAGCCCTTTTTAATTTTACTAGTTAGATGCCCTAAGAAATTACCTTGTCTGAGGGCTGAGAGAGAGTGAGTCAAATATTTTTTTGTCAGAGACAGACTGGGAGGGTAGTGGGGATATATCACATAGGAGAAGAACAGGTAAATGTTTCTTTACAGACTGGAAGGGCTAGAATTACAGTTTAGAGTGGAGTGTTTTTGCAGACCTGAAGGGTAGAAATCAGAATGTTTCTACATGGGGGAAGGGACTGAAATCCCTGCTGCTGGTTCATGTATTTATGTTCAGTACATTAAGAATTACAGTAAAAAACACAACCTACTAATGCCTTTTGTATTAAAATGAGACATGCACTTAGGTTCTGCAAGGTTCTTCAATACAGTTGGATGTCCCACTGGCTTTACTTATGTTAGTGGTGTTATTTGCCACAGGATAGGTGCCGCAATTTCTATAAGACACAGCTGGCTTGGGGATGTAGGTTCTGCAAGGTTCTTCAATACAGTTGGATGTCCCACTGGCTTTAATTTTGTTAGTGGTGCTATTTGCCACAGGATAGGTGCCGCAAATTCTATAAGACACAGCTGGCTTGAGGAGATAAACTTGCTATGAGACCATCAGGGGAGGATTCCTAGTTTAAAGAGTTGAAAATCTTCATGGAAATCCTGGTCCCCACCATTACGTGCCTGAAAACAAGTTGTCCGAAGTCAGGAAGTCTGTCAAGCTTGTGCCACTAGTTGATGGTCTTCTTAAAGGCATTGAGGCTCAGTTTAGTCATCTTCTGGAGTGTGAAGAGCTCATTCTAGCTAGCATTGTGCATCTACAGTTCCATTTGCGATGGATGGACACTGAAGAGTAGAAACTCAGAGGAAGGCTCTGCTCCTTGATGCCATGCAGAAACTAGATGAACCTGCACATGGGTCATCTGAAACTTCTGCATTAACTGCCGAAGACAGCTTCTTCAGCTTCAAACAGTCAATGCCAGCCAATATCAGCATATCTTCTCAGATGGATATGTGTCTGGCTGACCCTTCCAGAGAAATATCTTCTCTCAAAAGTTACCCTATAGTCAAGAAGATATTTCTGAACACTAACATAGCTCTGCCATCTAGTGCATCTGCTAAACGCCTGTTCAGTCTTGGTGGACAAGTGCTGACTGCAAGAAGAAATAGACTCACTAACGAAGACTTTGAAAAGTTGCTCCTTCTTTGAGCCAACAGAAATGTGTAGTCATTGTGAATAGTTATATAAAGTGATATTTTGGTTGACGTTGTGTTAACAGTCTTGTTAGACTTATATGACATTTTCTGTAAGCATTTTGCATCCTCAGCATTTGTTTTAGCAGATTAGCCTAATGTACATTGTTGAAAATTTGATGGGTTGTAACTTGTTATGGGTCTTGCGTTGCTGCCTGTGTGTACTTTGGTTTAAGTATTACATTGTGCTCTCTGACTATAAAGTCTTGCCTGTGGGACTTTGTAAACTGTAAAATGCTATTTATCATTATTGTAGCACTGTGTATACAACTTTAATACACTTGTATTCATGTGCAGTAAGTGTGTATTCCTCACACACAAGTACTATGTGAGTAAATCTTGAACATGAGAATTGATAAACTATACTTATGTAAAAGTAACTCAACAGTAACTAGTTACTTTAATTAGTAACTAGTAATAGTTATGTATTACTTTTTATAGAAAAGTAGTAAGTAATAGTAACATATTACTTTCACTTAAAAGTAACTAGTAATAGTAACTTATTACTTTTATAAGTAACTAGCACAACGCTGCTGATTTAAAGAATATAATTTTGCATTCTGAAGCCTATAATGAACTTTGTTGACTCAGACTGAGAAAATTAATGGATTATTAACAAACATTATAAGCAATACAGATAGACTATACTTCACAATGCAAAGTCTGACAGTACCTAGCAAATATTGCAAACCAGTAAAACAATAAACACAATAAATTAGGTAAACTCCTTTAGCACTTGTTAGTACTTTCTTACACAGTGTTCTTTGCCAGTCATTATAGTACACCATTATCTATTAATTCAGCTTATTGGGCTTTATTAGTAGACTCTTTCCTTGAAAATGTAAACTTTTCCTGGGTAATGCAGCCTTAAATATTAGGTTAAGTGAGGGATGGTCCCGGGCAGAGGGGGGGGGGAGGTAGTGAACTGATTACCTGTCAGGTCATTGTTGTCCCTTCAGTCAGTGCCTTTAATTAATTAATTAATTAATTAATTAATTACTTTATTTATTTTTGTGGGACCAATTCAAAAAATTATTTGCTAATGAATATGGAATTGCTGAATGATACCATAGCCATATTAAAATAACAGCTCCTTATATGCCAGTTTTTAAACCAACTGTGACCAATCAATGTGACTTTAGTTTTTAAACCAACTGTGACCAATCAAAGCGAGCAAGTCAATCTTACTACTCCTATACTGACTTGTTGATTAATACTTCTTCTTCTTTCAGCTTTTCCTGGTTAGGGGTTGCCACAGTGGATCACCTGTTCTCTCATGATTGGCAGTGGAGTTTTACAGTGTTGAGTTGCCAACCCAGCGCCCAACCTTCCACAGAAGGCACACACACACACACACACACACACACACACACACACACACACACACACACACACACACACACACACACACACACACACACACACCTAGGGCCAATTTAGAGTGGCCAATCCACCTGCAGCATGTCTTTGGGAGGAAACCCATGTGACCACAGGGAGGACATGCAGACTCTGCACAGAAGGCACCCCAGCTGTGCATTGAACTGGAGAACCTCTTGCTGTGAGGTGACAATGCTAACCACTGCACCGCCGTGTCTGCCCTGACTTGTTGATTAATACTAAGTTTCTTAATAACCTCTGTTCTGACTTACCACCAATACCACAGTTACTAGGTTAGCTCTAAGTGTTAATATCCCTTAACCGATTAGACATAATAGCTAAAACCTGAAACACATCCCCTGTGAACTATTATGGGTCTATATTAATTCATCAAAAACTAATTTCAGAAAATTGCCGTTCATTGAACACACACCAGCTAACAGCCATTCATCGTTCATTTCAGCGAATGTTTTTCCCCATACCTACCATCACAAACTACAATATATCAAACCCACCAAGGTGGGGTGCTATACCCCACACAGCTCCCAATGTGGGGGGCTACACCCCCGTACTTATATATACCAACTCTGAGATCATACTACAGTGGGGAAAAGGACAAATTTCCCATTGCTGGCTGCCTGACTCCCTTTCCTTAGAAAAACATTCTCTGAAGTGAACATTCAATGAGTGGCTGTTCGCTGGTTTGTGCACAATCAATGGCCGTTCATTGGAATTATTTTTTGACAAGTTAATGCAGTCCCAACTATTACACATCAATGGTGCATTATATAAGACAGTAATACTTCTACATCACTTCAGAGCATGTACATGTGTATATAAAGAATTAATACTGTTACATCTCTTGTAGGGAATATACATCTTCATAACAGCTTTGTATGTAGTAATGCTATTTATAAAAGCTTCCATGGCTTCAGTACAGTATTCCTTCCCAAACATCACTATGGCACCTCATCTCATACGACTGCAATCATTTTGCTGTAAAGATAACAAAATTTGTCTTTCACCAGAATTCATATAATATAGCCTAAAATAATATTTAGCTGCTAAAGCCTGTCTAATTTCTGTTCTGGTCCTATAACTGCATTATGTACAGGAAAAATATATTGTATTTTTAAAGCCAGAATAAATATTATCAGAATCAGAACTGCACACTAATTCTAAATGTAAGGTGGAATTTCATAGAGGCTTATACTATACAAAACTACTCCATGTTGGAAGTAAGTAAATGGATAAATGTTTCCATTCACAGTGCTCCAGATGAGCTCTCACTTTCTAGAGCAATTTAACAAATGGTGCATATGTCTGATTTGTATGTGTTGTTACATCACCCTCAGAAAGGAAGGAGTTTAGTTGGTGCCTCAAAAACAGAGACAGTTGCAAATGCCCTTATCAAATTCAGTGCACTTCTTTAATTTCTACAAAACTTGTAGAACTTTTAGATAAATCATTTTTGGGGCCTGATTCCAAAAGACTTGCTCTCGGTGAAAGTGACCACTTATACTGACAGTAGGCTGAGAGCATTTTTTTTTGTAATCTGGCCCTGCAGTGTAAGCTTATTTATACCTAGGCCTTACACCGAAGTAAGTCACTCACACTGAGAGCAAGTCTTTCTGAATCACGGCAGACTTACACTTAAAGCAAATGTTTCAGAATCTGGCCCATAGAATCCTGCCCCTAATCCATACACATCAGAAAATAGTACTTTATCAAGTAAATTGATTACCTGTCAGGTCATTTTTCATTGCAGTTCTGTGGTGACTGTCATCTGTGGCAGCATGGGGTATCCTTTGTTATAACAGCTAAGACTACATGTAAGGACCTCACTACAACAAGCTTGTCATAGACAGGTCTTTATATTTCAATTTCACTATCACAAGGCTGCTTTTCTGTTGTTTTTGAGCATAATCAGTACATTTGATATATAACAAAATTTCATTTCTTAGGTTAAAAGAACTTTTGTACAAATTTACAAAGAGAGCTTTGTTAGAACTGGAAACTAAAATACATTTGTGAAGGGCTCTCCCAAAATATGTTAATCAGTTATCTATAAAATATTGGCATTCATAAATTCTGGTGATAGCTTAGATTCAAGCGATTTTATCGCATTACTGATGCCAGTGGGAAGAATTTTCCAGTGGACTTTGTCTACTTCTTAAAGTGTTCCCCAGTGAAATTACCAATGTTGGACCTTTGTAAGGGTAAGACTTCACTGCTGATGGTCTGAAGGTGGTAGGTTCATGTGCAGACTGACTGACTGACTGACAGTATGCCACTGCGGGTGCAGAAATCTATATGTAACAGCTTACAGTTTTGGCTAAAAGCTGAAGCATGGTCCAAACAGTGATAGACAGACACCTCTTGATTTTTATGGAAAATGCATACCTGGTAGAGAGTAATATGAACCTCAAATTTTGGAGAGTATTTATTATCTGATAAATATCAAACCCTTGGGATAAATGATTCAAAAGCAACATTGATAAGTTCATAGCAGAAAAAAATCAACACCTAATAACACCAATCAATCTCCCCAAAGTTCAGTAGGTGATAAGCCTGATACCAAAATGTATAAATCTGTAACCCTATTTTTATCCAACTATCAACATGTGATTCTTATTTCATTCCATGCCGACCATGGTTGGTGAGGTTAGAATCTGGCATGTCTAAACTTTACTGTGAGGCTTTGCCATTTTTATGCAGTCTGCTAGATCCTGGAAGATCCTGGAAGTGGAAATCTTACAGAGATGCTGTAGCATTATAATACTCCATGCAGGTCTCTGATGCTCTCTTCTGTTGGCTGTTGGTGAGATGTTTATACAGATGACAGAGGTGCATATTGGTTAAACCTGACAGTTAAAGGGACTTTGTGTTGTAGTATTACTATAGTAATAATCATCCAATAATTGTTTTAGAAACTCTGGAGCCCTCATTTTGCTGTTAATTGGGTTCTTTTCTTACTTCTTTTACTTAAGTTGTTTTGGTAGGCAATGCAATGTAACAATAGTGACATTCGTACACCCTTTTGGACCTCCTATATATAGCTACAATAATGATATGTTCACATATAGTTTGCCAATTAACCATGAGTGCTTGTCAGATACATGCATCATACATGATCTGTTTAACATAATTGTGAGTGCACTTTGATTTCACTATATTTGAATACAGTATAT
The DNA here is from genome assembly GCF_019279795.1 of Protopterus annectens. Taxonomy (NCBI): domain Eukaryota; kingdom Metazoa; phylum Chordata; order Ceratodontiformes; family Protopteridae; genus Protopterus; species Protopterus annectens. The sequence goes on from NC_056750.1 coordinate 148,319,768, forward strand.
TGTGTACACATTGCACATACAATGTTGTCAGCACAAATTGAAATGCATATTGCATATAGATAAAATACAACTATAAGATCAGTTTTAAAAAATTCACATTTTTTTATTAGTTTAAGACTCTATGCATACTGTTAGGTATATGAAGAACATTGCAGTCATGTGTCTTTCATGCATAGTTATAGTAGCTAAATATGTTTCTCCCTAGAAATAGAGCTGGTTGATGCAAAAAATATGACAAAGCAAGTAATGAAAGGTTGCAACCTTGATCTATTTGGTAGACATAGAAGCAAGTTTATGCACAAACCAGTTACGATAACCTAACATATTGAGTATCACAGCAACAATCCAAAAATCATCTCATAATGTCCACAGTATTAATATAGGTGTTTTTAAAACATGGCGACACTATATGTGGAAGGTATACGATACTTACAGTTCCATATCCTTAAGCTGGGAATATGTAATAATAACTTAGATAACTGATATTATAAGAACATTATAGCCATGTGACAAAGATCCATGGGTAATATGCATGTTAATATTGTTGACAACCTGTGTCACTTGCTAAAAGAAAACGTATTATTTTTACAGAATCTCTCTGTTAGTTTGTGTCCTCTATGTACTTACCTGATTTTTGCTCCTGTCTTCAAGTCAGTATGCCTTCCTATAAAGCAAATCACCACATCCAGCAAAGTCAGAGAAGCATAACTGCTATACATACTGGAAGCAACTGGACACATCCAATAGCAATAGAATGACTGCACAAGTTCATAGGTGATTACTAGGCTAATGGCACAAGAGCCTTTACAAGCCTAGCTGGTAATACCCAGGGTAAGACAATATTTTATCTTAATTCCCCAGATATGGGATGGGGTAGTATCAGGGTAGTGGGTCTTTTGATGCTGGAGCCCTGAGTCATTTTACAGACTAAGTCCATAAGGGACATGAGCAGTACCCCAGGAGAGAATTTATGGCTCCCAATCCATTTATTCAAATTTATTTTGAAGAGAATGAATGACGGGCTTTGTTTTATGAACATGGGAAGTTTATTCCATAGACGAGATAGCCTTTGGGATACAAATCTATTTCTCCAGCAAGTTCTGTTAGAGTCACAGATAAGGTTCAAGTCCATGGAATGTGTAACCCTTGTATAATTTTTCTTGCGAATATATAACATTTTCATCAGAGATGGATCAGAGAATGCCTTGTAAGACAGGCATAAGTCCCCACTCAATAAACAATATGAGACAGAATAAATGGATAGGGTATTTAGCTGTTCTGCATAAGACATGAGTCTTACGCTTTGTATTTTTTTAGTGAGAAACCTCTGGGGCCACTCTAATTGGTATAAGTCCCTGGTTAGGTACATGCAGAAGGGAGCATTGTATTCAATTATATGCCTGATGAGGGCTGAGTACAATGGCACTATGACTTCCTTTGACCTTGATGCCATGCCTTTACTTATAGTTTGAGCCATACAGAAGGATTTCCTCACTACTGTAGCTACTTGGTGGTCAAAATGTAGGTTACTATCTATCTGTGTTCCTAGGTCCCTCACCACTGGGTTTACCTTTAGTGGTGTGCTATCAGTATTATAATTTACAGGGATATCTGATTTACCAAAGGGTATGATTATTCATTTTTTAGCATTTAGTCTCAGACCATGGTTCCGGCATCAATTGTTTGTCAGTTTTAGGCCTATTTGTTGGATGTCAACATCATTTGGGGATTCATTGATTGCTCCTAGCTCACAGTCATCAACAAACTTGATTAACCAGAGGACCACATCATTGGCCTTCACTTCAGAGAAGTGTATACCAAACAGAAGGGGTACCAGCACTTAACCCTGTGGGACACCACTAGTAACAGGTTTCTAACTGGTAGTGGATTCACCTATCAGGGCACGTGTCCTGTCAGTGAGCCGGTTGGCTATTCATCTGATGATGTAGGGGTTTATGACTAACCCAGTAAGCTTATCTATGATCCCTGAGTAGGGGATTGTGTTGAAAGCTTTGCTCCAGTCTAGATAAGCAGTATATACTGTTTTATTTTCATCCATGGCCCTAGTGACTTTCTCAAGGAAGTCCACCAGATTAAACAGGTAAGACTTCCCTTTGACAAAGGCAAATTGGACCTAGCCCAGTTTTTGGATAGTTCCTATTTGTTATTGATCAGGTCAATGATAATTCTCTTCATGGCCTTGCAGATGTGATTGCTCAAGCTTATGGGTCTGTAGTTCCTTAGGTCAGTTTATGGGCCCCCCCCTTGTGTAGAGGGATGACTGTTGCAGTCGTCCATTCTTTTGGGGCAAAGCCTGTCTGGTGGCTGTGGTTAAAGAGGGTTTCTAGTGGTCCTGACAGATTCTGCTTTAGGCTATTTATGAAGCATCCTAGAATGTTGTCTGGACCCATGGAAGGAGTATTTTGGGCTTTAGCAAACACAGTAAGGACCTGTTCCCTTGTAATGACTGGTAGGGGCATGCCTTTGGGTATTTCTTTGGGCATGGTAGAAGGTGATGGGGAGAAGTTTGAACTGAACTTGCAGGCCAGCAGATTTTCTATAGCTTCAGGCTGGGTGTAAGTGTTGCCATTCATGATTAACTCAGCACATTGCTGAGTGTTTCCCTTGAGGTTACGAACATAATTAAAAAGTCATATGGTTATCTTTCACCTGGGAGGCTATCTTTGCTCATAGTTTGCTTTGCAGATATAACCAGCTCTCTAATATGTTTGTTTAGACCAGTAAGTGTCTTTTTGCACTGTTTTGTCTGTTACTTGCTGGCTTTGGATAGGATTATTTTCCTTTTTTTGAATAACCTATTTATGCTAGGTGTCCACCAGGGTGGAATATTTTTGCCAGTAATCATAGGTTTGACTTGGACAGGTACTGCCTCCTCTATCTAGCTATGAATGTGGTTATACAGTGCTTTTGTGTACAGCTCAGAATAGGTCTCAGTATCATCTGGGTTCAGAGGGGCTTGGATGTTTAATAAACTGTCACTTAGTTTGAGGTAATTGGCTTTAGCAAAGTTCTTAGCAGGTTTAGAGTTTGATGGGAGTTCTAGGCTAGTTTTAATACTAAAGGAAATCAGTTTGTGGTCAGAGCTTACTAGGGAGGAGTTAATGCATGGGAGGGAGCTCCCATGTTCATGAGTACTAGGTCTATGATATTTTGTACCATCTTTTGGGAAACTAACTAGTTGTTCCAGAGTGATTGCATTGATGAAGTCCAAAAACCTCTGAGCAAGAGAATTATGTGTCACATAAGTCTCCCAGTTTATGGAGGGGTAGTTCAAGTCACTCATAAGTATGGTGTTTGGCTGAATGTTAAGAGATTCCATTAGGTTTAGGTAGGAGGTGTGGTTTTCCAGACTCATATTAAGAAATTTGTAGCTAGCAAGTATATGATAGAGAGTCACATCTAAGGTTACTTGGGCATTGTCAATCTCCTATCTTTGTGGGTTCTGTTCAAGCAGCTTTATTTTTTACAATCTTGACAGAAGATTATTGACTTTAATTTAAGTAACTTATATACAAACTAACTGCTGGGATCATGCATGCTTGCTCTCTGGCTGCACTCTCAAAATGGCACTAGGTATGGCACATGCTCAGTCTTTATACACACACGTTATGTCTTCAACGTGCTTCTTAAAGATACAGTACACACAGCATGTGCATGCTGATCTACATCCTCCCTCTTGAAAACAAAACATGCAGTGTTATGAATCTATTCAGCATGCAGATACCACACAATTTTATATCATGCAGTTACACAAATGATACACATATATACACAGTTAAGTCCATGTTGCTGCATATTTCACACTGGGCCTGGATACTCATCCATATCGTGTGACATAAAACGGGTAATTGGACTTAGCAACTGGAGAGGTCTCCTTACATTAATCAGTCATTGAAGAGTCTGAAGCACCTTCAGGATTGGAATCAGAGATAATAACGCACTCTGGGATGGAAACAATATTCAAGTTGCTATGAGATTTAGAGCTTGTGTCCTCCTGATGATATTGGGATAATGATTCTGGTTCCTCCTGTACTCCATACCCTCAGATACAAGGTAGGATCTTGGCTTGTCACATATATCTGTAACTTGACCAATCCAGTCAAAACCTTTTGCCGCTTGTATTCTGACTGTTTCTCCTTCCCTCAGTGGATGAAGAAATCTGCTCAGTTTGTCATAACTGGATTTCTGGATCAAAACCTTTTTGAATATTTAAGCCTTTATAGTTTTGTTGTTCTTAGCTTTAGGTCTTTTTAAACTGGAACAAATAGGTAGCATTGTTCTAGTTTGCCTGGAAAGAAGTTTTCAGCAGACGAGTCAAGTTTCTGAGATTAAGTAAATTCAGAAAGACATTAATATGGTCACGCTTTGACCTTTCAAGTAATTGCTTTGCAATCTGCACTAAATGTTCGGCTAGAGCATTTGACTGTGGATACTCAGGAGTGCTAGTAATATGTACAAAGTCCCATTCTTTTGCAAATTTCTGAAACAACTGACTAGTAAATTGAGTACCACTGTCAGAGATAACTTTGTGTGGACTACCATGGAATGAGAAATGACGTTTCAACTTAGTAATAGCAGTAGTAGATGTTAGGTTAGGTAGTAAGTCAATCTCAAACCAGTTTGAATAAGAGTCTACCAATACTAAGTAGTGTTGATTGTTCCACTCGAAGATATCAGTGACTACTGTTGACCAAGGTAGTTCAGGATCTTGACTTAGCTGAAGTGGCTCCCTTTGCAGATGTGACTTAGTACTACTGTGTACAGAACAAGAAACAAAACACTTTTTCATTGTTTCTCAGTAATGACGGTCAAAATAGTAATTCGTGAGCTCTTCTCTTAGTGGATGCAGAACTGGATGACCATAATGCAAAATCTGGATATATTCTTGTTGTAAGAAAGCAGGAACAATTTTAGGACCTTTGAAAATAATGCCATCTTCCATCAATATTTCATCTCTATAAGGAAAATAGGTTTGCACTTCAGGTGGTACACTGGATTGTTTTTACGTCCATCCAGCATTAATGCAGTGATTGAGCTTTGGCAAAATTGGATCAGTCTTAGTGTGATAGCTTAATTCATCAAGTCTAGTGGTAGAAAAAATACTGCCATCACATCAAAGTCAAAATTATCTACATCAAGCTGTTCTGTTATATTTCTGGGTGATCTGGATAAGTTATCAGCCAGCTAGAGTAGTTTACCTTTCATCTAGACCATTTTGAAGTTGTACTTTTGCAATTTGTGTATCATTCTTTGTAATCTTGCTGGAGTGGAATGCATAGACTTTTTTAGAATAGCAACTAGAGGATGATGATCGGTTTCTATCTGAATAGCTCAACCATAAATATAATCATGCAACTTGGAACATGCAAATACTATTGTCAAAAGTTCTTTCACAATTTGAGCATACTGCTTCTCAGTTTGGGTAAGTGTTCTAGATGCATAGGCTACTGGTCTGCCCTCTTGTAGTATAACTGTGCCTAAACCAAAATTTGAAGCATCACAGGAAAGAGTGACTGGTTTGTTCACATCATAGTATCATAACATAGGTGGAGTGGCAATTTTGTATTTGAGGTCTTCAAATGCTTTCTGGTGATGTTCCAACCATGACCATAAAACATTTTTGTGCATTAGCGTTCTTAAAGGTGCTGTAAACTCACTGAAATCTGGTATGAACTTGCCTAAATAGTTGACCTTGTCTAGGAAACGTTGTAGAGCCTGAACATTGTCTGGTGCTGACATCTCAAGAATAGCTGTTTGTTTGGTTGAATCTGGCCTCAAACCAATGCTGGGAAATAAATGACCTACATATGTAACTTCTGGAAGCCTGAATTTGTACTTCAGAGGGTTGAGCTTCAAGTTTACATCACATGCTCTGTCTAGAACTTTCTTGAGGTTTCTGTCATGTTCTGCTTCACCATTGCCTCCAACCCATAAATCATCTACTATTATGGCACAAGGATAACCCAAAAATAATTTGCTCCATTGCACACTGAAAGACTTCACTATTTATTTATTTATTTGATATTTGTTAACTGGGATAGTCCATCTGGATACATGTCCATTTTCAGTGGAGGCCCGAGAAGAAAAGCTCCAAAGAGACAATTTACAAGACATACAGACATTGATTAAAAACATTTTTCAACTATGCCCACGAAGAATTTCTAGATGAGAACACAAATTCAGTGTCATGCTATAGATTTATCAGTAGGTTAGATAGGTAGATTTATCAGTAGGTTTGTAAACAGCAGTAAAGCAAGCAAATTAGCACAAATATAGTCTAATTCTTTTGTTGTGGTGAACAAGTTTATGCAGTTGAGTCAAAAGATTATTTATTAAGGCAAGACTTGCATTAGTATAGGAGTGGGACTGGAGTTAGTCTGGTGTGGAGCTGGGACAAAGCCATTTGTTGTTTAGGTGACTTTTAATAGACCTTTTAAATTTGGGTAGGGAAGATTCAAGGGTTATAGATGCAGGCAGGGAGTTCCAGATTTTGAACATGTAAGAAGAGTCAAGGGAGTCACCAGCATGGTTGGGGGGGTCTAGTAACTGTTAACAGTAACTTGTCTGTGGAGCAGAGTTGCCTAGGACAGGAGTACTGTTGGATTATGTTACTTAGTGAAGGTGTTTTATGTGGTTGGGAGAGCAGCTTGTGAGTGACTATAAGTTGATTATAGATTAATAAAGTTGGCAGTTCAAGACAGCCCAATTCCTTTAGGTTGTGACAGTGATGGGTTCTGAAAGAGCTGTTATTACCAAATTTGGCTATCTGATTGTAGCAGGAGATCATTTTATTGGTTTCTGTTTTGGATAGATTGGTCAAGATTGGAGATGCATACAGTAGTGTTGAGAGAAGGTGGGTATGGGCTATTGTGGATCTAGTGTTATGGGTCAGGAAGGATTTGTGTTTGTAGAGACTAACTAGCTTTTTGTTTGTATTTTTAATAGCTAGGTTAATGTGTATATCAAATTTTAACTTGTTATCAATGGTAACTCTGAGTATTTTTTTGTGGGATTCAGGTGAAATAGGGGTACCATTTTTAGAGTAAATGGTGAAGGAGGAGGTAGGAGTGGTAATTTGTGAGGGATGGAATAGCAGAAGCTTATTTTTTGGGGGGTTGAGGATGAGGCCATTCTCAATAAGCCAGTTTTCAACTGAGTGAAAGTTATCCTGGGTTTTATTGTGTAAATCTGCCAGGGTAGGGGCACTACATATAATAGTTGAATCATCTGCGTATTGGATAAGGCTAGAACTATTTGCCGCTGAGTGGAGATTATTTGTAAAAATTGAGAACAGCAGGGGGCCCAGTATAGATCCCTGAGGTAACCCAAGTGTGACAGGTAAGAGTGGAGACAGGTTATTGTGCCATAGTACTGCTTGTTGCCTATTGCTGAGGTAGTTTTTGAACCAGAAGACTGATTGGTTGTCTAAGCCTAGGGTTACAAGGTGGAAGATGAGTTTATCATGGTTAACCATATCAAATGCTTTTGATAGGTCTAAGAAAAGAGCTGATGAAAGTTTACTGTTGTTCCTGTTGTGGTTTATGATATCTGTGAATGCTAACAGGGCTGTAGTTGTGCTATGACCTGGGTGAAAGCCATGTTGTGTTTGAGATATGAGTTCTTGATTGATAAGATGGGGCATTAACTGATGGTGAATACATTTTTCTAATATTTTAGCTAGTGGGGATAGGATTGCAATTGGTCTGTAGTTTGATATGTCATAGGATCCTCCCCCATTGTGAAGGGGTATAATGTAGGCGGTTTTCCAAATCAGGGGTGCTGTGGCTTCAGATATTGATCTGTTTATTAGTATAGAGACTGGTATAGCTATTTCAGCTGCTGCCACTTTTAAGAATTCATTGGGAAGAGAATCAGCCCCTAGTGTTGTTGGTTTTAATTGGGAGAGTAGTTTTCTTATGTAGGAGGTTGGGGTGGGTTGTAGCTTAAAAGTGGAACTGTTGCTGGATGTAGGGTGGTCACTTGTTGTATTGGCTTTGAGTTGCTTTTGTGCTAGGGCAAGCACGGTTTCAGTAAAGAATATATTGAATGATTCAGCTATGTTTTCTTTTGTTAGACCTGTAGTTGAGGGTGGGGTAATGACTTTTGCAGGGTGTAGTAATTGGTTTAAACCTGCCCAGAATTTCCTAGGGTTATTCATGTGTTGTTTTGATGGGTAATAAAGTAATTTCTTTTATCTTACATGACTAGTTTCTTGGTGAGATTTTTAAGTTGTTGGTATTCTAGTTGTGATTTGGGGGTTTTGTTGGACCTCCAGGTTGTCCAGGCTGTATTCCTTTCTGTTATTTTTTGCCTATTTTCCCTTGTTAACCATGGAACTATATTATCCTTAACTCTTGTAGTTCTTATGGGGGCATGCCTATTCAGTATTTCTAAGAAGATGGTGTTGAAGTGTTTGGAGGCCACATTTAGGGGTAGGTAATACAATTCAGACCAGTTATATTGCTTTATCTCTTGTGTGAAGTTAGTTCGGTTAAAGTATTTTTTTGTTCCTGATTGTTTGAAGTATTGGGGGTTGGGGGTGGTGGGAATTATATTTAAGTAAGACGGTAGTTTGATGGTCACTTAATGAGTCAGGAAGGGTGCCTGCTAAGTACGAACAAGGTATTTTATTTAGTAGTATCCAGTCTAATAGTGTTTCTGTATTAGTATTCTTGGCTATTCTAGTGGGCTGTACAAAATACTTCGCTCTTTGCCAATAAATTCACTGCATCATTTATTCCAAATGGCATCCTTAGAAATCTGTATCTGCCAAACGGTGTAACAAAAGTGGTTAGTAATGAGCACTTGCAATCGAGCATCAGTTGCCAAAATGAACATTTTGAATCTAAAACAGAAAACACAGTGGCATTCAGTTTCAGAGCTGCAACCTCTTTGACTGAGTGCATTGGATGATATGGTCTCTTCAATGCTTTGTTCAAATGTCTTGGGTCAATATCTACTCTGATTTCACCTGGGCCTTTTGTTGTGAACTCCCATCATAGATGACACCCATTCAGTTGGTTCTGAAACTGGACAAATTACACCTTGTTGTACCATTTTATCCATTTTATCCAGCTGAGCCTTGACTTTATTCTGCGTAGCTATCGGAACTTCTCTTACTGGTCTGACCACTGTAGTGACCTCTGGGTCTAACTTTATAGAATACACTACTGGACGTTTGCCCAACTTGTCATTGAAAAAATCTGCATACTCTGAGAAAATAGCTTCAGAAAAATTAGAACTCAGAGATGCACTTATGTGATGAACGTCTTTGGTAAAAGAAAGCAGATTCATTCTCAAACTATCTTTGAGACCCAATACAGACTGTACTGGCCTTTGAACTACATAGAATAAGAAGTTGTAACAGCTCTTGGCCAAATAATATAAAAACATCACTGAACCTTCGGTTTGAATTTCTTCACCTCCATAAGCAACAAGTTTCACAGTACTGATCACTTTGAGTTATTAGCTCTCACTCTAGCAAATTTGTCTGCCAATATAACATTACACTTTGAACCAGTGTCTACTTTAAGCTCTGTGGAGCTACCATTTATCCGGACAGTACAAAATACTTCGCTCTTTGCCAGTAACTTCACTGCCTCAACCCTTTCACCAAGCACTGATAAACCATCTACATAGAAAGCTGACTGTTGTGTCTCTCCTTGACCACCTTACTTTTTTGTGTGGCTTTTTTTGCAGCTATGTGGGTTTTTACTTGATCTGCAAAACTTTATAAAATGGTTCCTTTTTTTACACTTGTGGCACTGTTGACCAAATGCTAAACATCTCTCTCTCTCTTTTAGACTCATGATTTGCACCACAATTGTGACAGTTAACAATAACGCTGGATGTGGGTTTTGCTGATTCATGCTTGAACTGCACTGAGGATGTTTCTTTAACTGCACTAGCCTTAGAACGTGCTGAAAAGCTACATTGTTTCCTTGGTGAGCTAGCAAGGGATGGGGCTGCCATGTGCTTAAGCATACTTCTGATTACCATATGTTGCATACTGGCATGCTCTTGTCACTCGCAAACATACTTGTGTGTTTTTTTGTCACTTCTTGAATCTGAAAAAATCTCTATGGCTTTACTCAATGTCACATCACTGTCTCAAAGTAAGATCTTTTTCACAGCAGCACTATTAATACCACCCATGAGCCTGTCCTTTATTAACTCATCTTTTAAGTCACCAAACCAACACGTTTTAGTTTTGTTTCTTAGGTCAGTTATGTAAGCTGCAAAAGTTTCTCCTGGTTTCTGATTTCTCATGTAAAACAAATAAATGCCTCTATAGCATAATATTTGTATGGGGGTTACACATCTCTCTGAACTTGTGCTTCAAACACACAGGGTCTTTCCTTGACTCAGCATGTACAACAATATGACGGTTTTCATCTTCGCCCTCATATATTGCTGCTGCATAAACAAATGAATGCTCTCTTTCTGTGGCCTCTGACCCAGCTAGGTTTAACAAAATGAATGCCTTGGTGCGTGTGTCTTTATCTGAATAAGCTGCTTGTATAAAAATATTGTACTCTTGCTTAAATATCCTCCAGTTCTATGCAATATTCTGATCAAATACAAGTGGTAAGAGATTTTTGAAATCCACCTGCCTTATCACATACCAGTGAATGGTTTTGCAAATAAGCAAGAACACATAAACATACAAATACACATATGCCAGTATTTGTAACTTTGTGCTTCTGAAATTATACTGTTGGGCTTTACTGCAAAACAACTCTCTCTGGCACTGTAAAATGTTTAAACCACTTTATTGCAAGAAATCACCTCTTATCAGTAAGAAACATTTCAAACAACTGCACGATGCAAGTGTCTATACATCTGGACTTTGCAAAATAAGTCTCTAGGGCACTGTGATGCTTTTAAAATTATTGTCTTGCTAAAGTAATTTATCAACATTTTAAGAAGCTTTTCAAACAACATCACAATGCAAATGAATTAGGCAGGAGAAGCTCAGAGTCAAAAAGATTTCGAAGTAATTGAACTTTGCGGATTAATTGTACACAGCAGACTGAAATTTCCCCAAAATGGTGGTACCGTGCTAGGCAACTCTTTATAGTGCAAGAAACACTCTGTAATGGTGGCACTTTGTGAATAGACACACCCAGCACAAGAAACTTTTCGAAGTGGCTATATTTTGACTGTACCTCATGAAATAGTTGCAATTACACACAAATAAATTCTCTGGAATACATACACAGTAATAAGCACACACTGTAAGAACTTGTACATACTTTGAATAACTGTAGTTTTGCCCTTAATACATTACGAAGTTGGGTCTATATTGAATCAGCGAATGCTTAAAAAAGCGAACGCTGATTCATTGATCCTATGTAAGAGAAAGCTTACAATCCTGGACACTCGGAACAGCGATTAAATCACTGTTCCACCAAAAAAAAAAAAAAATTCTTAAAACACTATATAATGTGGGGGGCTTCACCCCCCACACCCCCTACTTAAATATACCAACTCCGAGATCGCACCACAGGGGAAGGAATGGCAACTTCCCGAAACCGGCCCAGCGATTTTTTTCCCTGTGAAAAAAATTGCTGTTCCGGGTGTTCGGGATTATAAGCTTTCGCTTACATAGGGTCGATGAATCAGCGTTCGTTTTTTTAAGCATTTGCTGATTCAATATAGACCCTACGAAGTCATAGTTATGCATAAATGCAGCACTTTTCCAGAAAACATAGTCATCTTGCTTTATCTATGCTTAATGTGCCCTTTTTGTCCTTATTATATTCGTTTTGCTCGTTTAATCTCTTTTCATGCCCACTGTACTTTTCTTGTGCTCGTTTTACTCTAAACATGCCTGTTTTGTCCTTAAACATGCTCATTTTACTTTTCTGATAATCGTACTGTTAAATGTCGTTATTTTAACATTTCCTTTAGTTAAGATACCTTTTGTGCCTCCCTCTTGTTTAATAATGCAGTTTGTGCACTTGTAATGCTCCAGTTTACCTTTTTTATGAAATAAGTAGTTTGTGCAGATTTTCATTAACTTTGATTCTTTTCTGCCACTTTTGCATGCTTGTTTCTCTTAATTTACCCTCACTGTCTTCTCCGCACCTCATGGCTCCAAATTTTTATTCTCTGCGATTCCAGTTCTGACACCATGTTGCTCTCCTGTCTTGGACACAATAGAAGAGTCTTCGTAGGTTCTGTTCAGGCAGCTTTATTTAATACAAACACATCATGATAGAAGATTACTAACTTTAACTTAAGTAACTTATATACAAACTAACTGCAGGATTCATACATGGTTACTCTCTGGCTGCATTCTCAAAACAGCACTAGGTATGGCACATGTTCAGTCTTTATACATGTTTGTTACGTCTTTGACATGCTTCTTAAAGATACAGTACAAATAGCACGTGCACTCTGATTTACAGGCATGGAGCAGCTCAAGGAAGTCATGTTGTTGGACCAGTCTAGCAGTGTACTTGTCCTTTATGAACACAGACACCTCCTCCTTTTGTTTTATCCTGAGCTGAGGGTGATTAAAATATATGAAACACATTGTAGCCTTAGATAGCCAGGATGCTTTCTATGGTTCTGAACCATGCTTCTGTGACTGCACATAGGCCTGTGTTCTTCATGGTGATGAGTGCTTCCAGGGAGTGTAGATTTTTATTTAATCTCATAGCACTGAACAGCAATACCTTTAGGTAGTCTTGAGTGATTTTGGTTATGTCAGAGAGTTTAACAACTTGGTATGGCCTAAAAAAGGAACTGTGTGGATAGATAAGGTTTTTGACCATTGACCGTATACAGAAGCCAAGTGGTGACAAATGCAAACCATTTCTGGCAAAGTATCATGGTTTGTTGATCATGTCTCCCCAGCCTGACAGATATTGGACCCCTAGTTGTGACATCAGAAACTAAACCTGTTGTTGAAGTCAATTGATTTTTGCTGGTACTGTGGTATCATCATTGGTGAAGGTAGGATGCTACTCAAGGCTAGATTTATGCCAGCTTGGGACATATATTCAGAGAGCTCCATCATGACTTCCTTCATATAGTCCAGTGAGGTATGTCTTAGGTCATTTATTATTATTTTTTTATTATTTATTATTATTTTACATTTGTTGACCGGGCTAGTCTAGCTGGATACGTGTCCATTTTCAGTAGAGGCCTGGGGAGATAAGCTCCAGGACAGATACATGAAAAACTTAGCATACAAAAAAAAATGACTAAATAGCAACATTCATTATATACAATGCATATTCCAGGTTACAACAGAAAAATGACTAAATAGCAACATTCATTATATACAATGCATATTCCAGGTTACAACAGAAAAATGACTAAATAGCAACATTCATTATATACAATGCATATTCAGGTTACAACAGAAAAATGACTAAATAGCAACATTCATTATATACAATGCATATTCCAGGTTACAACAGAAAAATGACTAAATAGCAACATTCATTATATACAATGCATATTCCAGGTTACAACAGAAAAATGACTAAATAGCAACATTCAGTATATACAATGCATATTCCAGGTTACAACACAAAAATGACTAAATAGCAACATTCATTATATACAATGCATACTCCAGATTACAACAGAAAAATGACTAAATAGCAACATTCATTATATACAATGCATATTCCAAGTTACAACAGAAAATTCCACGAGAACAAGAAAGAAATATTTATAGTGCAAGAATGCATGTACAATACAACATTCAGGTATAATACATAAAAAGAAGAAATAAAGTCAAAAGAGAAGACAGGTTAATTGTATTAAATAAAGAAATTCATGCGTAGAAAGTATTTACAGAGGTTGGACACACTGTAGTTTTGGAGGGAGTCTGTGTTTATAGTCAGAAAGGAATATATAACAGTTCATGAGTAGTCTGGGATAGGCAGAGCTAAGTTTAAACAGATGGATAGTTGCCTAGTCAGGTTTAGTACAGGGGCACAACCAGTGTGTTCTAAGGTAAAGTTTCAGTCTGTTTTTGAAGAGTGATAAAGAGGGAAGAGAGGAAAGGTCACTGGGGAGAAGATTCCAGGTTTTTCTGACAGCACTGGAGAAGAGAGAATATCCAGCCTTGTTGTTAGGTTTAGAGGTGTTTAAAAGATGTTTGTGTGAGGAATGTAAGGACTTCAGATTTGTATATGGGTTGATGAGGGTAGATAGAATAGGAGTTCTGGAAGGTTTATAAAGAGTTTTATGGGCAATGGTTAGTTGATGGAATTTAATCAGGTTTTGTAGTTCCAGCCATCCTAGCTGCTTTATATTTATGCAATGGTGGGTTCTGTAAGGGTTTCCTGTTGCAAATCTGGCGATGTTATTGTAGGACATTTCCAGTTTGCTGAGGTTATTTTTAGATAGCTAAGAAAAATGGGTGAGGCATAGAGGAGTGTAGAGATTAGATGAGTGTGAGCTATGGCTGTTCTGGCTGTGGGGGAAAGGAAGGGTTTAATCCTATAGAGAGAGAAAAGTTTTTTGTTGACAGTTTTTATAGTATTATTGATATGGATGTCAAAGTTCATATTGTTATCAATGGTGATACCCAGTAGTTTGGTGTTTGGGTCTGGTGATATAATGGTACTATTGGTGGATGTAACTGAGAAATCAAAAGGAGAGGACTTGTGAGTAGGATTGAAGAGGAGGAGTTTAGTTTTTTGGGGTTCAAAAGAAGGCAATGCTGTGTGAACCATTAATCAACTGTGTTAAATACCTTCTGGGTAAGAGAGTGAAGTTCAGATGTGGATTTGGCTGAGCATATAAGTGTGGAATCATCAGCATATTGTATGCATGTGGCTTGGGGGATGGCTAGATGAAGGTCATTAATAAATATGGAAAAGAGGAGAGGTCCTAATATGGACCCTTGAGGGACACCTAGGGTAACTGGTTGGAGGGTAGATAGAGTCTTATGCCAAACCACTGCCTGTTGTCTTTTATCTAGGTAGGGCTGGAACCATTTTGATCTTAATTTATGCCCACATGCACTATGACCATGTTGTACTTGTGGTTTAAAGACCTAAGTTCATGCGTGATTTGGTGGATACTGGCTCTAGACAGCTTACTGTGATCTTTTTCTTCATGTTTAGCCTGGTAAGGGAGACATCAGTATGTCATACATTTGAATCCCCAATAACTAGAATGTTTGCTTGTGTGGTGTGTTGCCCTATGGGCATAGAAGTGGGACTACTATAATTTACAGAGTTATGTGTTTTGTGAGGTGCTGTCTGTTTTGGATGTGTGCAGGGCCACTGAGAGATGCTTTTAGGAGGTCTTGGAAGTTTTGGTAGATTACAAGAGAGTACCTCTGTGTGTCTATGCATTTGTTCCTTTGTGTTGCTAGTGAGTGTTTTGGGTGTAACGCTAACAACCTGGTTTGCATTTTTGTCCGTGTATGTCAGAGCTTTGCCTGCAATGTCATTCTGTATCTACATCTCTCACATACTATATTTGTCTGTTCTAAAATGAAATGGCTGCCAGTGAACATGAGGCAATTACTACTATCCATTATACCAGATTCTTAGAAGATGGGAAGGAGTAGGGGAAAGTCATGTAAAGGTCTGAGTGAGAGTGTTTAGTAGTGTACTATTAGATGACCTGCAGTGGTGCTGCCCTCTGCACAAACTGCAGCTCCTGTGAACAGTGGGAGACAATGGAGAGCATTTCCTATAGAGGATTTTAAACTGTTTGCTTATATACAAAGCATGGGTAACCAGGCATCAGCAACATATTCCAACTCTACACCTTATAATGTACAAACAAAACCCACAACATATTACATTATTATCTAAAGACACTTAAAAATAAGCAATAATATACTACATTTGCAAAAATGAATAGACTACAACCTATTATTTTACATATCAGTAATATTAGTTTCACATGTGGTTGTTAAACCTTTTTATGTAGGCATAATGCATGTTCAATATATTTCATTTTACATGTGTATGCTACTGCTAAGATACACCAAACATCAGGTATCTCTTGTTATGTAATCCTACAGCCTTTAGTGCAAGTATTCAACAACTGATCATGGCTGACTGGGTAATATGCTAATCATAATAGTTCAGGTCTTACATTTTACCAACATGACAGATTTTTTAATAATAATAATATAATGGGAGCAGCACTTCTCATCGATGAGTCCATTTGTTATACCTTTCAGCAGTCCACATGTTAACAGAATGTCCTGATTTTTGCCTGATATTTTGGTGGGTTCCTTATGAAATTTGTGTTTTCTGGTAAATCACTGAGGATTGAAGTCATTAAATAATGACATACATTTCAGTTTCAGACTTCACATGCTTCAGAAAAATGCATGCTAACACAAATACCATTACTCTAGAAACTTTCTAGTTTTATAAGAGCAGTATTTAAAATCTGTTCCTATGTCTGGGGCTTTGTTCCCTCCTCCCATTATTTTAGTCTTTATCCAGATTGCTAAGAGGGTGAGAATTATGCCATTTTTTGACAAGTTGTTGTTGTTGTTGTGTCTTTCGGCTTTTCCCGGATAGGGGTCACCACAACAGAACTTCGGTCCGCTAATGATTGGCAGTAGATTTTTACGTGCCGAGTTGCCAGCCCTGATGCACAACCTTCAACGAAGGTATGCCCATTCATGCATGTCTCCACACAGAAGATGCTCTAGCTGAGAGTCGAACAGGACAACGTCTTACTGTAAGGTGACAGCGCTACCGCAGCACCACCACCGCAGTCAAAAAAAAAAAAAGTACAGCTGATCAAACAGTACTGGCTTTTCCACTTTGAGAGTGAGATACAGCAGTGATCAGGGAATATGCCCTTAAGTTTGATCTTGGAAATAGCCTATATAATTATCAGGTGTGGGGGTGCAAGGGGGGGGGCTTGCTGTTTCTATATTTTATATTTTTTACCATTTGCAGATCATTGTTTGTGTTTGTCACCCATTAGGCACTGATCCTGTCTAATTTAAATGTTGCATTTTTGATGGAAGGTTAGGCCTATTAATATGACGTACTGGGTAGTACAGCTACTAGTACTGCTTAGGAGTAGTATGTTACCATGTAGTTACAATTAACTTGTGAGCACATTAACTGTGTTATTAATATGTGTGAACCAATAACAACTCTGTGTTACACATAATACTCTTCAATATTGTACATCTAAATAGTCATATGGCTCAGTCCTCCAAATATGAAGTATTAGTTGTATGTATTTCCATCTATACTGTAATGTACTCTGTCTGTAATATTCATGACATACTTGAAAAGGCCAGACATTTCTGTAACTCTATTCCTCTCTCACATTGGTCACATGTCCTGCATCAAAAACATCTCCGGGACTATTTCTTTTTTTTTTAATCTGTGGTGATTCTGCAGGATTTGACTTCTAAAGAAACATGGCTTTCCTGATCCACACTACTTTATGATACAGCAGTTATACAGCGTCACTCGAATATTTAACTCCACCAAGCTGCTTTGCGAACTTGTATGGACTGCTGAAGATAAGGTGTAGGATAGAAGGAGATTGGGAGGTAACACTGTTGCTCTCACAGAATGGCTTGACACAGTACTTTGAGACCCAACTCCCCCAGTGCTGATACCTTTCAGACCTTTCATGCTAATAAAGTCCATTAATGATAAATGGTGCTGAGGAGCAAATCACATCAGCCAATATGTCAAATAAGTCTGTAGTATTCTGAGATGTTCACATATATAGGATTACATCTCTGTTGGGAGAAAGTGTAACTACTTGGTTTCAAGGTGTGTCTGCTCATTTAGAGTCACATCTTTTGTGCTGTATCACTTTTTAGGTCTGTGTTCAGTTTTAGACATGACTGTGGTGCCCCTATGTTTGCCAAAGATGAAGTTACTACTTGTATATTATGATAACGGCTTACATTTGTGAAGCTTCCTTTGGAAACCATTCTGTGTAGAGGGCAATAATTCCACTGCAATTCTTTTGGTTGGCAACTTTTGTGGACTCTGATACCTATTTTTCACACATTTATATTGTCCACAGGTATATGGCATTCTTAGCATAGAAAACTGTTTGCTTTCTGCAACTGTCTATGACAGTTTACTACAAATCAACCTCCTCCTAAGTACTTCATATCTCTGCAGCTGCTCAGAAAAAGGAATCGCTTCAAGTTCATTTAATTTTTTTTTTCTTTCTCAATCTCTCTCTCTCTATATATATATATATATATATATATCTTCATATATAATACATTTAAGTATTTTATACACATATAAGACTGCTCACTTCAATCAATATGCACAGATGTCAAAATTAATAACATCAATAGCGAAAGGTCAACAACGTAAATGTTTATGTGTCAGTATATCCTTGCAGCATGCAAACTCAACTACAGAAAAAATTGTAAAAACAGAATTTTTTGTCGGTGGCAAGCTCTTCCTGCCACCCCATCCCCCATGCTAATTATATGTACTAACATCATGATTGCACAATCTTAGGGGAGAGGCATATTCCCCAAACCAGGGATCATTGATCTCATACACCTGAAAACCATCTGTTCTGTTGACCAAAGTGTGTCAAGAAAAACAGATGACGACAATAGGGAGTTTTGATCATTATATTTGGTTACACACACACACACACACACACACACACACACACACACACACACACACACACACACACACACACACACACGCACTAATATACACATGTGTAAGGCTGTGTGCATCTGTGCCTGTTGGCTGTATAACCATAACGCAAAAAAAGCCAATATACACCATATTATTGCATTATCCACTAATGTCTATAGTTAATGTTAAAATTCAGATGCATAGTACACATGAACTCTATTTCTTACATTGGCTGTTTAAATATTTTAAAATATTACACTGCCACTTTAATTACACAGAACACTCTGTGTAAGACTTTTTGGAATCCCACCATAACTTCAGGGCATCCGTAGATTAGCCAATTTAAACTTTGTTTATTCTTAATTAATCCTTATTTATTTAACCTTTCACCTGTCCAGTAAATTCATTTCCAGAAACCAAATGATGATCACAGATTTTCAGCTGGCAGGATTCAAAATATGGTTTCTGTTTGGGTTCTTATATTATATAAACTTATCAGCAAGCTGTATAAAATATTACTTGTCAACAATATGCTGTTATCAGCTTACAAATCAGGCCTTGTCAATTTCTTATATATAAAAAAGTAAGTGCTCTACAAGGCTGACATACAAGAACAGGAATTAATCTGTAGTAGGTTAATTTGCACGTGGAAAAAATAACCTGCAATTACTACATACATGTTCCTGTTTCCACTCCACATCCTACTGTACAGAAAATGATATTGACATATTATGCACTTATTCCATCAAGACAGGTAAGTGATGCCATGTCAGAATGAAACTGGAAATGGTCACATGGAAATGTCTCTGTTGTATCGCCAAAGAGTTAATTAAAAATTATGAAGGACTGGATGCTATATTAGGGATTCATAACAAACAGCCTGCTACTCTTTACAACTATATATCAATGTATCTATATCAATATACCTGTATATATGTATATATAAACATTTGATATTTTTGCAGTCTGTTAACTTATATATATATATATATATATATATATATATGTATATATATATATATATATATATATATATATATATATATATATATATATATATATATATATATATATATATATATATATATATATATATATATATATATATATATATATATATATATATACATAGATATATATATATATATATATATATATATATATATATATATATATATATAAAATATTAACACAGTAGATAGACATTATACATATCGTTAGTTATATGAAACAAATCTTGTTATTTGTATGCATGCATTAAATTTAAAAATTAAAACTCTTATAGAGATCTTACCACTGAGCTGATGAAATGGCTGTTTTTCAGATCCTTGTCCAAACCATCTAAATAATCCACACAGCAATACCTCTGAAGAAAATGTCTGAAAACTGTGTCATATGAATGAATGATTAACAACTGTGCTTTTCTTACTCCAGTGATAACAAGAAAGACAAGATGTTCTTCGTAAATTAGGCATGACATTAGGTTGAATTGATATATATATTTGTGCATTTGTGTGTCTCTGTGTTACTATTAAAAGTAAAAGAGCATATGATCTGCATGATATCAAATTCCTATAGTTTATATATGGTGCCTTTTGTCCTCCCTTTTCTTATTAGGTATATATTGCTGAACATAACCCATTGTACCTATTCAGTCAAGCACAGGACTCCACAGAACTCCCCCCACCAGAAAACATATGCACACATACATATGGAAATTATGATCTAAGCAACACTAGCAAAATGCAGCCCTTGGTTCCTGCATGCTGCATGCTTAAATCCCTGGTGAGTCTTGAAAGTTTTTTTTTTTTTCTGGATGCATACTAGCTTTTAGAAATCCTGCATCATACAAATGTAGCACATAATTAATATAGTAAAAGCTTTCATATTTCCTTAACTTTTACAGAAAAACAAGTAATTCAAGAGAAGCTCAGCTTTTTATTGATACAGAATATGTACTGCTTATAGTCCAACATTGGCAAAAAGATAATCAAGGCTTGTTGGGGACATGTCCAACCATGTCCATATTGAGAAGCGGGTGACTCACAGCTCTGTGAGGATTTGCCACAGTTTATGTTGGTTTTGATGTGGTCCAGTTAAAAAAAAAAAAAAAAAACTGTAAGCCTGTTTCCTAACTTTCCTGTAACTAGTGTTCCACATACAGATTTGCTGTATCTAGGACTGTGTGTAAGCTTCTGAGCCCCCCAAGCCTTTCTGTGTTGGAGGGAAGCCTCCTAGCTTAGCAGTGGGAGTGGTAAGCACTAGGTAACCTGTCTACCACATAAGGAGTGGTTCTGGCCCAGAAATTGTAGTTATTGGCCGTTTGGGCAATCTCTTCCATCTCTCTCAACTTTCTGATTTGAAAGCCTGCATTTGCACTTGTTTCTGTCCTGTAACTCGTCTAGTGCAGATACAGATTCTTAGTTTTAGCACTTAAATTTGCTTATTTGTGCTTAGCACTTGTTCAGAACTTGTAAGCACTAAATAAGCTACTAATTACTATAGCACTCAACCTTCCTCATTACTTAGAGGAAAACAGTTTTTGTACTTACTTTTCTCACTTGCTTAGAGAAAAACAGCTCTAGTACTCACTTTCCTCACTTATCTAGAGGAGATTTTTTTTTTTTATTCAGGCATGTCCAAGGGTCAGTGCACAGTATTCTCGCCTGTCTATCTGATGAAGCTGGGCATCTTGAGGCAATGTAGAAATTGCCTCATGTACACAGACAACCCTCTCCTCCTACCACCCAACACTACAACCTGTGAGAGATGCACTTATCTAGCCAAACTGGAGGTAAAGCTCTCTCCAACCAAGACTAAACTTGACAGTCATGAAGAGAAGGTAAACATTTGCACCACACCACACTCATCACATAGTCTCACTAAATCTACACCACCAAAATCCACACATAGTAACACAAAAATAATCGCAGAGGCTCTCAATAATAATCTGTCTAAGCAACAGGGACCTCCAAAGCAGAAACGCAAGCAACCTCCATCCCCCAACACAACCCAAATGACACATAGTCGACAGACTCAGTGTGCCACTCAACCACAGCCAATAAGGCAAAATAATATACCCAACACACTAGTCATAGGTGACTCTATAGTCAGGCACACTGATGTCCCACTCACCGGGCTAAACAAGGAGAATGTTACTGTCAGCTGCCTGTCAGGTGCCAGGATCCGCCACATAACCCACACACTCAGGTCACTCCACAACAAGTACAAATATGACTCTGTCATTTTCCATGTTGTTGTGAATGACCTGAGACGTACCTCCCTGGACTACATGAAAAGAGACATGGAAGAGCTCTCTGATCCTGTAGCCCAGGCAGCTATGACCCTAGCCCTGAGTAGCATTCAGCCATCACCCAGAATGATACCACAGTACAAGGATAAAATGATTGACTTCAACAATTGGCTAAGATTCTGGTGTCATTCTATGGGGATCCAGTATCTGTCTGCTTGGGATGACATGGTCGACAGACCACATTGCTTTGTCACAGATGGGCTGCACTTGTCTTCCCTGGGATTCCGGATACTGGCTAAGGCTCTTGCTGCCCCTCTTGTGCCTTTTTTAGGCAAGGTTCAGATAACAAATTCACCACCATAACAGGAACAGGCAAGCAAAAACTGAGGGTAATGCTACTCAATGCTAGAAGTCTAAACCTCAAAATGCACACAATCGAGGCACTCCTTAAAATGGAGAACATCGATATCTGTGCAGTGACTGAGACCTGGTTCAAGGGTCCAGAGAGCACCCCTGCACTACCAGGCTATAACTCATACCACACCTTTCGGCCATGTAACCTGGACTAAAACACCAAAGGCAGAGGTGTGTCCATATTCATTAAGGATATCCACATCTCCAGGCTAGTTGCTCAGCATAATGCATCCGAGGTTATCCTAGTGCAACTAACTCTCGGCAAAACTGCAATCCAAATTGTAGCTTGCTACAGATCCCCCACCATGCCCCAGGATTCCCACTCCTCTTTTCTTGATGTACTGGAACATATTAGGGTTCAACCAAATACCTTAATAATGGGCGACTTCAACTACCCCACCATTAACTGGGAAAACTACTCATGTACCAACTCCTTAGTTGAATGCTTTCTGGAATTCATAAACTTCAATGTCCTGGATCATCTTATCCACATACCGACCAGGGGCAACAATATCCTAGACCTAGTCATTACCAACATGAGTGACCGGTGTTCCACACCTAAGGTCAACTCCTCATTGGTCTGATCCAACCATAAGCTAATCACACTTGATATCCACATCCCGCCCCCACCCCCATTAAGGAAACCATAGTAAATAAATTCTCCAAAGCCAACTTCATGCTTCTTAAGACAGAAGTGCTGAACTTCATGACACCCATGCAGATGGACAATACAGTTACAACTGCTGAATCTTACACAGATGCACTCTATAAACACTTACATGAGTGCATGGATCGTGCTATCCCAAACAGAACCAAGATGCTATCCTCCAAAAAAAGGAAGCCAATCTGGTGGTCCCCTGCCATAAATAAACTGTACAATAGAAGGAAGAAACTGTTGCAAAAGAGAGTAAAATCCCATGAGTGGTGGAGCTCCCATGTCAGCCTCAGTAAGAAGCTGAGATCCCTTATAAGATCCTCTAAAGCTAGCTACGAAAACAAAATCACCACTAATTCTAAGGACAATAACAAAGTATTCTATAGCTATGTCAAGAATCTGGATGGCAACACCCAGATCTGCTCTGAGTTACAGCACAACGGCATGAAAATTACAGAACCAACTGATATTGCCAACATCCTGGCAGATGGGTTCAGTGCTAACTTTACCCCCTCACCCCCTAAAGGGCCCACATCTATACAGGAAGAATGCAGAGTCCCTGTAATCACAACTACGCAGGTAAAAGCTGCACTCTCTAAAGCAAAAACACAGCACCCATGGGACCGGACAACATCCCAGGCTGCATTTTACACGAACTTCAGAACAAACTGGCTCCTCACTTAAGCTCCATGTTCAATAATAGCCTTGCATCAGGCTTTATGCCCACTGAATGGCGCACAGCAACAGTTATCCCACTCCACAAAGGGGGAGCCACCACTGATCCTGGGAACTATCGACCTATTAGCCTGAGAGCCTGGTCTGTAAGACCATGGAACGTATCATCATGGAACTCATAAACAAAGACATTGGTCACCTCCAAACTCTGGATCCCACCCATTTCAGGTTTCTGAAAGGCAGATCATGCCTCCTGAACCTCATCAACTTCTTTGAGGCAGTCACCAAAGCTGTAGATGAGGGTAAGGTGGTTCACACAGCCTATCTTGACCTCGCCAAAGCTTTCAACACCATCCCCAGTTCTGGAACTATAGATACACTCACTAAACCACGTATAAATCCCTACATCACAAGATGGGTTGACAAATGGCTCACTGGCAGAACCCAAACTGTAAATGTTGCAGACTCCAAATCTGACCTCAAAGCAGTGACAAGTGGAGTACCACAGGGTTCCGTCTTGGGACCTCTTCTGTTTGGTATCTACTTCTCTGAGGTACAGGCTAACACAGAAGGGCTCTGGCTAATGAAGTTTACAGATGACTGCAAACTAGGAGCCATAGTCAAGTCCCTAAATAATGTGGACATCCTACAGAAGGGCCTCGCTGAGACAGATGCCTGGTGTCAGAGCCATGGCCTCAAGCTCAATGCCAAAAAGTGCAGTGTCATCCTCTTTGGTAAAAACTCTGTACCCATGAGCTACCACATAACAGCAATCTACTAACTACTAACACAGTAGTCTCTCCTTTGATAGTCACATCACCACAGTAGTCAGGAAGTCCTTCTATGTGGCACACCTCTTCATAAAAGGGTTCTCATCCAGGGAAAAAAGAGGTAATTGTTCCCTTCTACTCGACACTCATTAGACCCATTATAGAGTACAATGCCCCTTTTGGAATGTACCTCACAAGACATCTGCAGCAGCTGGAAAGACCACAGAATTACCTCACAAAGAGGATTACTGGCCTCAAACAAATGCCCTACACTGACCGCCTCAAAAAACTCCAGCTTTACTCCATAGCATATCACCTACTCCGAGGTGATCTCTGCCTAGCATATAAAGCTATGTGAAACCCAGAGCTGTTGGACATGCTACACCTAAAGAAATCCCAATCCCTCTGAGCTACACTCTCTAGGGACCTAAACCTTGTCACCACAATAAACAGGACATGCCAGAGGGATAGATTCCTGTCCCAGAGACTTCCCATACTCTGGAACAGGCTGCCCATCTATGTCAAGCAAAATTCTTCATTAGCACTCTTCAAAAAAAATCTTGATGAGTGGATAGGAAATACACCCTGGGGATCAATTCTGTGTCTCTGCTCGACAGTGGCACAGGAAAATAACCTTCTTGGGTGGTGTAAGCCAGGGAACCTTGTTGGCTAGGCTTATGTAGGCCCTTGAGCCGATAGCCTAGTACCTACCTGTGAACCTATGAACTTCAGGATCTTGGTCCTTTTTTTTCTACAATCTTTTCTAGCCATTTGATACCTTTCAGAGGGTAAAGTGTGATGGTGTGCAAGTTAGGAGAAAGTATGAAAATAGACATTACATTAAGTTTACAGGAAGATATCTGTGCTCTTTGCACATCTCTGGACTTGATCATACTGATTTAGCAAAAAAACAGGGAAGGATTTGTCGTTGATTAAAACCACCATCACCAGGCATGACCAGCTGTTAGACAAGATACAGCAAACCTTGGATGTCCAAAAGACTAAGATTAAGGAACAAAAGTAGATTATATCCACTTATTACAACTCTATTGTGTTCCAGATAGAGGTGAAAGTGGACAAGTTGAAGAATAGGTCAAAACGTAACAATATAAGGGTCTTGGATTTAACCAAGACAGTTGAGGGATTGGATGCCCTGTTATTTATTAAAAAGGGAATTCAAGCCTTGTTTAAAACTTATCATCCTATCATTATTGAAAGGGCCCATAGGATACAGTCATGGCAAGTGCATTTGATCTCTCCAAGACACTTTATCTTCAAATGCCTACAGTTTAATGACAGGGATCTGAGGGTCATGCTGCTCAACATTAGAAGTCTAAATCTCAAAATGCACTTGCTCGAAGCACTTCTTAAAATGGAGAACATCGACATTTGTACCTTAACAGAAACCTGGTTAAAGGCAGCAGATAGCACCCTTGCACTGCCAGGCTATAACTCATTCCATACCTTTTGGCCCCAGAACTTGGACCAAAGCTCAAAAGGCAGTGGTGTTTCCATATTCATAAAGGATGCGCACACCTACAGACTGGTAGCCCAGCATGATGCATCAGAGATACTTCAGGTGCAGCTAACATTGGGTAGGACAGCGATTCAGGTCATAGCCTGCTATAGGTCCCCAAACATGACCCAAGACTCACACTCTATGTTTCTAAGCACCCTGGAGAATATTAGGGTCCAACCTAACACTCTCATACTGGGCAACTTCAACTACCCCTCCATTAACTGGGAAAACTACTCATGTACCAATACACTTGCCCAATGTTTCCTGGAATTCATTAATTCCAATGCCCTGGACCAGCTCATTCTTACCCCCATTAGAGGTAGCAACATACTTGACCTGGTCATTACTAACATGGGTGACTGTTGCTCTGTACCAATAGTCAACTCCTCCCTGGTTAGATCTGACTACAAACTAATCACCTTTGTAATCCACATCCCACCCACCCCCCACCCTGCAAAGGTGACCAACATGAAAAACTTCTCCAAAGCTAACTTTGGGCTCCAGAAACAGAGCTGGCTAACTTCATGGCACCCATGCAATTGGAGAACAGCTGCATAACCACCAAATCCTAAACTAATGCCCTGTACAAACACGTACACAAATGCATGGATCTCGCCATACCCAATAGAACCAAGACAGTCTCCTCCACATAAGGAAGCCAATCTGGTGGTCCCTTGCCATAAGCAAACTCTAAAAAAGAAAGAGGAAACTGATGAGAAATAAGGTGAAGTCCCAAGACTGGAAAAACTCTCTTATCAGCCTCAACAAAAAGTTGAGATCCCTCATCAAATCCTCTAAAGCTAGCTATGAAAACAGAATTGCAGCAGATAGTAAAGACAACCACAAGGCCTTCTATAGTTATGTAAAGGATGTCCATGGCAATACCAAGATTTGCTCGGAGCTGTTGCACAATGGCACCTCCTATACTGAGCCAACAGATATTGCCAATATACTGGCCAACAGATTCAGTACCAATTTTACCCCTCTCTCCCCCACCAAAGGACCAATCACAATACCAGTAGATTGCCAGGCAACCAGTATTACTGCTGCACAGGTTAAAACAGCACTGTCCAAGGCCAAGAATACAGCTTCTATGGGACCTGACAATATCCCTGGCTATGTTCTACATGAACTACAGAGTGAACTGACACCTCACCTGTGTGCCCTGTTCAATCACAGCCTCACCTTGGGCTTTGTCCCTACTGTATGGCGCACTGCTACAGTCATCTCTCTCCACAAAGGAAGAGTGACTACAGACCTTGGGAACTATCGCCCCATTAGCCTGACAGGTCTGATATGCAAAGCTCTGGAAAGCATCATCATGGACCTAATAAACAAAGATATACGGAACATCCAAACTCTGGATCCCACACAGTTTGGTTTTGTGAAGAGTAGAACATGCTTGCTCAACCTGGTTGACTTCTTTGAGTCAGTCACCAGAGCTGTGGATGAAGGCAAGTTGATTAATACAGCTTACCTTAATCTGGCCAAGGCCTTTGTTACCATTCCCCACTCAGGAATCATAGCAAAACTCACTAAGCTAGGCATCGACTCTGTATCACTAGGTGGGTTGCAAACTAGCTCACAGATAGAACCCACAGTGTGAAAGTAGCTGACTCCAAGTCAGACTGTCAGCCAGTCATGAGTGGAATCCCACAGGGTTCGGTCCTGGGTCCTCTCTTGTTTGGTATCTACTTCTCTGAAGTGCAGGCCAACATGAAAGAATTCTGTCTGACAAAGTTCGCAGGCGATTGCAAGTTGGGAGCCATAATTAACTCCCCCAAGTGATGTTGACATCCTGCAGAAAGGCCTCACTGAGACCAATGACTGGTGTCAGAACTATGGCCTTAAGCTCAATGCCAAAAAATGTGTCGTCATCTCCTTTGGGAAAAACCCGGTTCCCATGAATTACCACATTGATGGTAGTCCACTGAACACAGAAGGTGTCATAAGAGATCTGGGAACACAGATTGACAGCAACCTCTCTTTTGACCACAACATTGCCACTGTGGTCAGAAAGTCCTTCTATGTGGCACATCTCATTACTAAGGGTTTTGCATCCAGGAAGAAAGAGGTCATTGTTTCCCTCTACTCTTCCCTCATTAGGCCAGTCATCGAGTACAATGCCCCATTTGGCATGTACCTCACTAGGCACCTACAACAACTGGAGAGGGTGCAACAGTACCTCACAAAGGGGATCCTAGGCCTTAAACACTTGTCCTATATGGACAGTATCAAAATACTCCAACTATTCTCTGTCTCTTATCACCTACTTAGAGGCGATCTCTGCTTGACTTACAAAGCCATGTCCGACCCAGCTCTGTTAGAAATGCTATATCTAAAGAAATCCCAATCCCGCTACACTACACGCTCCAGAGACCTCAACCTCATTACCACAATCAACAGAACAAGCTGGAGAGACAGGTTTGTAACCCAGAGATTGCCCATGCTATGAAATAGACTTCCCATACACTTCAATCAGAGTGCCTCACTGGCCCTCTTCAAGAGAAATCTTGATGATTGGATGGAAAATAGAAAATTCACCCCGGGGATCACTCCAGTGGCTCTACTTGACAGAGGCACTGGGACCTAAGGTCGGGTGGCATGATGCAAGGGTAATCCTATGGGCTAGGCTTGTAAAGGCTCCGGGGCCATTAGCCTAGTACACACTTATGAAGCTATGGGAGTTCATTTTGAAAATAGTATGGCAATTGGGGATTAACTATAAACTGGAGAATCTCCCAGTTAAAATTGTGCCAATTACATCACATTATTATTTGCAAAATTGAAAGCTTTAGCTCCATATTTACACTGGGCCTGAGAGGTGGGTTGTGGTATAAATGTGAGATATCCTGCTATTTTACTATTAATGAGAGTACACAAACATTACAGTTTTAGCTTATGAGTGATGCAGAGGCTTCTTATGTAACAGGTAGCAATCACATAATAATAAATTATAAACAGATGCCCTTAAATAACCTTTGGATAGTGTGGACATTACGACGAGGAATAGACCCTTAAATGGTATTCCGGTCAACAGTACATAAGAGAGACAAATGACTTGAAAATCACATCTTCAAACCTGCAAATCATGGTGAGGGGGGCAAGATAGGAACTGTTTATTGAAGGGTACATTCCATCTTGGACCAGCTTGATATGCAGGACAATATAACAGCAGAATTTTTGTGGCCCCAATATTTCAATCTTGGATGTTCAGTGCATAGAGAATAACTGGCTGAGTATTTCATTCACATCTTTAAAGATGTACCTGTGGCCACACAGTCATGATTATTTCTACTGAGACATGAAGTGGTCTGGTGGACAACAGTTACTGTCATGGTGAGATTAAAATGTTGACATTTGAGTGACAGTGGGGTAATGTTTGAGTGTGTCTCTAACTGCAGCATGGATGGCTTGCTGGGGAAATATTTATTTATTTATTTCATTGGTCTGTGTGAGACCTTCCTGGAGTATACTGACATCATTTGGGGATTCAATGATTGCATCTAGTTTGCAGTCGTCTACAAACTTGGTCAGCCACAGACCTTTAGTTTTGACCTGAGTGTCTGAGAAGTATATACCAAGCAGTAGGGGGCTCAGCATTGACCTCTGTGTTAGCCCTCTGGTAATAGGTCTGCTGGTTGATGTGGAGTCACCCACTTTGATAGTGTGTGTCCTGTTTGTGAGCCTGTTGGCAACCCATCTTACAATGAAGAGGTTTACATTCAGTTTGCTAAGTTTATCGGTAATGACTGAATGCGGGATTGTGTCGAAAGGCTTTGCCAAGTTGATGTATGCTGTGTACTCACTTTAGCCCTCATCAATGGCCTTGATCATACTTTCAAAGAAATCCACCAGATTTAACAGGTAAGATCTGTCCTTCATGAAGCTGAACTGGGTAGGATCCAGGGTTTGGAGGTCACCTATGTCTTTATTTATGAGTTCTATAATGACACATTCTATGGCCTTACAGATGAGGCTGGTCAAGCTTATGGTTCTGTAATTCCCTGGGTCTGTTGCTAGACCACCCTTGTGGAGGGGAATAGCTGTAGCTGTTCTCCATTTTGCAGGAACAAAGCCTGTGGTTAGGCTATGATTGAAAAGGGTACTTAGTTGTGATGCTAGCTCATGTTTTAGCCTATTTAGAAGACAGCCTGGGATGCCATCCCATCCCATAGAGGCCATGTTCTTTGCCTTGGAGAGGGCTTTGTGGACCTGCTCATCAGATATACAAGATGGGGGGGAGTTTGGGGAGGGTTTGTTGTAAGTTAGGAGGGGATAAAGGAATGAGACTTTCTCCAAACCTATCTGCCAGCAGGTTGCTATCTTTGTGGGGTCAGTGTGTGTGTGATACCATTGGCCACCAGTTCTGCACATGCTTGGGGCCTACCCATTAGATTATGTACATAGCTGTAAAAGGCCTTATGGTTATCCTTGGCAATACTTGCTAGGTTTCTCTCAAAGGAGCTGTTGGAGGATTTAACAAGTTGTCTTATTTGCCTGTAAACAACTCATTCACTCCAATGGAGTTCAGGAAGTCTGCACTGTAACTTCCAATGGGCAGAGCCTAAGCCTTTTGACAGAATCAGCTTATATCCTCACATTTCAAACAAATGTTCATATCTCTGGAACCACAGTGGTTATGAAAGAAGTATAAATGTCAAACTCTTCAGCACAAACTATTTTTATAGTGGTAGTATTATGTAGGTTCTAGGTCTTAAACCAAATTTTATAAGTCACAGTAACACAGTAACTATTACATTTGTAATATTTTGTAAACAACTTACAATATCTTAGCAACTTCTTAAGTTGCACACATACTGTCAGCAGCATTTTATTCATCTAGCTGAGAGCATTCATATGAGGGTAAGGAGTTATGTCTGTGTTACTTGGTTGTTGACATAGTTAGAAAAATGTGGAAATTATAACTATATAAATAAATATCATAAAAGCAACAGTTATCTGCTTACTTGCACTATACAGAAGTCAAATATTAATGCAGATGAGTTTGCCATTGTGTAAGCTTTAAGATGAAATATTTTAAAACCCTGTACATACCATGGTTTTGAAATTATTGATGCTAATATGAATAAGCAATATTTGATTCCTAGAGACATCAGTAGGAGTTAGCTGCAGTTGCACCTGGAGGCATCGCTCTGATGTATAGGCTGAGGAGGGTTGCTTTTTCATTGTTAGGTCCTTGTCTTTGTTTTCTCGGACAGCAACCTTTTGCATTTATTGTACAGTTCATTGATGCTGGAAGTCCAACATGGCAGCTTGATTTTACTTGGGGCTCTGCCTTTGATTCTATCTGGTACAACTGAGTATATACACTTAAGCAGGTGAACGTACAGGGCTTTAGTGTATGCTTCGACGTAGTTACCACTTTCATCTTGGGGTGGGGCTTGGAATGCATTCATACTTTCACCTAGGAGGGTACAGTTTGCCTTGTAGAAAATTTTTAATCTGATTTCACCCTTTCTGTGTTCTATTGTTAGTGTCTGTTTGAAGGTGAGCAATTTGTGGTCAGTTTTTACTAATGAGGGTCCAACAGTTGCAGCAGTGCACCTATTTGACATGTTGGTGAGGACCAGGTCTAGCATGTTTGTTTCTCTTGTCAGGGTATGGTCAATTTGCTCCAGGGCATTTGAATTCACAAAGTCATCGAACTTTTGTGCTAGAGAGTTTGGGCTAGAGTTGGCTTCCCAGTTAGTGGTGGGATAATTGAAATCCCCCATAACCAGCATGTTTGGTAAAATTGGTATTGTCTTCAGTTTGGTTAAGTAAGCTTCATAAGTGTTGTAACCCATGGAGGGGGGATCAATAACTGGCTAGGACATGACTGAGGGTCTTAACTACCATAACCTAGACCTAGAGTAACTTCATGGAGTTGTCCAGTCTAACTAGATGGGAGGTGAATTTATCTCTAATATAGATTTAAAGACCACCTCTTTTGGTTTCACACGTTCATTTTGTGGACTAAATGTGTGAAAGGCATTGTAGCCTTGCAGGCCAGGGTACTCTTTGAGGCCTTAAACCAGGTTTCTGTGGCTGAACAAACATCTACATCTTCTAGTGATACAAGTGCTTCTAGGGAGTGCATTTTTTGGTTTAAGCTCCTAGTATTTAGCAGCATGACCCTTATTTTGTTCTGATTGGTTAATTTCGCGTTGGTAATGTTATTCTTGAGACCTTGCCTAAAAAAGGCACTACGTGGCAGACAAGAGCTTTTGCCAGCAACCGAAAGCCTAGGGGTGCCAGGTGCAAACTGTCTCTGGCAAACTAGCAAAGTTTGTTGACCATGGCTTCCCAGGCAGAAAGGAACTGGATCCCCTTGGAATGACACCAAAAACTAAGACAGTTATTGAAATCACTCATTATTTGTTTATACTGTGGCATCATTCTAGGTGAGGGTAGTATGCTGGCCAAGGATAAGGACATACCTGCCTGAGACACATACTCAGAGAGCTTGACCATGTCTTTGTTCATATAGTCCAGTAAGGTACATCAAAGGTCATTCACACCAACATGAACTATAACAGTCATAATGGTACTTGTTGCTAAGAAACTTGACTGCATTTGTGATTTGGTGAATCCTGGAACTGGACAGGCAGCTGGCCATGACTTTCTCCTTGTCCAACCTGGTAAGTGAGGCATCAGCGTGTTTCACTACTGAGTCTCCATTGACAAGAAAACTTGTTTTTGAGTGTTATGCTTACTGGCTTGGTGGGTGAGACACTGGTGTTGTAATGTGTCATAGGTGCTATGGAAACTGTGCTAGCTGTAGCAGACTTGTGTTTTGGAGGTCTCTGGTGTTTTTGTAAGTTTTTCAAGAGAACTTCCACATATGTGGATTTATGTGTTTGATGCATACTATGTGTATGAGTAGTGGTACTCTGTGAATATGTAGTGGAGGGTGAGTTGACAACCTTCTCCATGTTACTGTTTTGAGTGAGAGTGAGAGCATGAATTCTAGATTCTTGGTGTAAGTGCATATCTTGCAGTCTGTACCAGACTGTGTTATTAGTAGAGAGTTGTCTGTGTACATGAGGCAATTGCTACACAGCCTCAAGAAACCCAAGTCAACAAGACTGTCAGGAGAAACAAGGGTAGTCTGTCTATAATGCTAGTTTGAATACTGTTGTCACTAAGGGTGGCTTTTCAGAAATGTATTTCTGCCTAGGTTTTAAGGGGAAATTTGTTGAATTTAACTGTCTAGCTTTGATGTACAACTGCACAACAGTGCTTCTTTTACCAGTCAGGTGCCAATCAAACACAATTGTCTTACAAAAATACAGATAGGCCCCTTCCGATCCAAGATGGCCTGCAAAACATGTTCAGAACAAACAAACCACTACAACCAGTTCAGAAGCAGCAGGCCTGGATCTGGACTATGCTACAGCTACTAGCTACCCTAGTTTCAGCAGGAAACACTACAGAATATTTAACACAACAAAAAAATAGCAGTGAGACATTGAAAAATGTTTAAAACAGGAGAAAATCAGCCACGAGACTCTAAAGTATGATTTAAACAGTTAACAGACCAGTTAATTAAGTATTGCTTGGTGGGAAAACCACAACAGGCAGAAGAGGGAGCTTTACATCAGTCACAAAATGCCAGTAAATAGTTAAAAAACAGTGGAAACAACAAAAAAAGCTTGCTAAACAGTGAAAACATCAGTAAAATTCAATTTTACAGGTACAGTGTAGCAGGCAATTGCGGTATAACAGTGTAGTTTCATACACACATACACAGTAAACAAGTACAGCATGAAAGTAAGTGGCAGGCAATAAAAAAAGTTCAGTATATAGTATTAATAAGCAAAAAAAAAACAGGCAAGTAGTTTGGAAGCTCAGAAGCCTCTAGTCATCTTCTATCTCAGCTCAATTGTGGCTGGTAGCCCATCTCAGTTCAGCTCTGTACAAACAAGCAGAAACCTACTCAGATGCAGGGCCTAAATACCAGAATTTAAAACTTGAAAAAACTCGTAACATAATTCAAAATGACCGATGATGATGCTTTTTCCAAGCCCTAGCCAGTGTCCCTTTACCAGTCTGGTGCCAGTCAAATAGTTCTCTCACAAAAGTGCAGAAAGGCCCCTTCCAATCCAAGATGACCCGGAAAACAAGCTCAGAACAAACAAACCACTACAAACAGTTCCTGAAGCAGCAGTCCTGGATCTGGACTATGCTACAGCTACTGGCTACACTAGTTTCAATAAGAAACACTGGAGAATATTTAAGACAGCAGAAATATAGCAGTGATATACTGGAAAAAAACATTTATATAGCAGAAAAATCAGCCAGGAGACTTTAAAGTATGATTTAAACAGTTAACAGATCAGTCAATTAAGTACTGCTTAGTGGGAAAACCAGAGCAGACAGAACAGATAGCTTAGAAACAGTGACAGAATATCGGTAACTACTTAACAAACAATGTAAACAACAAAAAGCTTGCTAAACAGTGAAAACAGCAATACAATTTGATTTTACAGGCACAGTGTAGCAGGCAGTTGCAGTATAACAGTGTTGTTTAGTACACAGAAAACAACTGCATTATAAAATTAAGTGGCAGGCAATAAAAAAGTGCAATAAATAGTATAAATAATCAAGAAGCAAGCAACTTATGTTTTTTGGAAGATCAGAAGCCTCTAGTCATCAGGTATTTCAGCTTAGAGTTGTGGCTGGTAGCCCACCTCAGTTCAGTTTGGTACAAAAAAGCAGAAACCTGTTCAGATGCAGGGCCTAAATACCAGAATCTAAAACTTGAAAACAAAATCTCTATCAAAATTCAAAAGGACAAATTAGGATGCATGCTTACTCCAAGTCCTATTCTAGCCTTCCTTTACCAGTCAGGTGCCAATCAAACACAATTCTCTCACAAAAGTGCAGATAGGCCCCTTCCAATCCAAGATAACATGTAAAATGTGCTCAGAACAAACAAACTACCACAAACATTTCCAGAAGCAGCAGACCTGGATCTGGAGTACGCTACAGCTACTAGCTATCCTAGTTTCTGCAAGAAACACTAGAGAATATTTAAGACAGCAGAAAAATAGCAATGGGACACTGAAAAACATTTAAAACAGCAGAAAAGCAGCCATGAGGCTCTAAAGAATGATTTACAGAGTTAACAGAGTAGTTAATTAAGTACTGCTTCGTGGGAAAAACCAGAGCAGGCAAAACAGGTGCCTTCAAAACAATGACAAAATACCAGTAAATACTTAAAAAACAGTGGAAACAAGAATAAAGCTTGCTAAGCAGTGAAAACAGCAATAACATATGATTTTACAGGCACACCCCAGGATTCAATAAAATCTGTGTAGACTCTGTGAAGAGCCTACATGGAATGCACCAATGTACAAGGCCAAGGTTCCTCCTCGGCAGTGTGCTATACATATTAACTATGTAGTGCTTCCAAGGGAGACCACAGTAACATGGATATTGAATCCATTTAGGCAACACTATGGAGGCTGTCCTGTACTTGTGGACTGTCCAGAAAACTTCTGGACTGTTAGTAAGGACAGTACAATACCTTTCGGCCCATTAACCTGGACCGAAAGGTGAAGAACAAATATTATTTCATGAAATTGCAATTGCAATTTTTTTTGCATTTATGTGCTTATTTGCATGGTGTGGCACATTGTGCAGCTATCAAGTAGGCAGAAACAGACCATAAAACAAAACCAATAAACTAAAAGAAATGGTTGTGTCAGCAAACAGAAGTGGATGTCCAAAAACAGTTTATTCACCAAAATTCAGAAGTGCTTTCACCCTAACTCAATTGCAGGGCTTTGTCAAGTGTGTAAAACACACTTGACAAAGCCCTACAATTAAGTTAGGGTGAAAGCGCTTGTGAATTTTGGTGAATAAACTGTTTTTGGGCATCCAATTCTGTTTGCTGACACGACCATTACATTGTGCAGCTATGCTTAGTGTTGCTCACATATTCAGAAAACATCTGCTAGACATCTAAAAACAGAAACCAGATGTATTCAATTTAATTTTATTTTTCATGAGCATGTTTGTGCGGTGCAGCATGTTGCTTAGCTATGCTTAGCTGTACTTATATATACAGCATACATTTGCTAGACATCTAAAAATAGAAACCACATGTATTCAGTTGTTCTAGTCCTGCAGTGCTTAGCAACGAGCAAACCCATGCAGCAAAGCTGCGCCATGCATACAAGCACCTTGCAGTATATCTGAAGATATATGAGTTCCATTCATTCTCTTAGTGGCTAGGTAGGTTGAGTCATGACCTATAGTGTAGTAGGTCCCATGTTCAAGTCCTGAGCAATTGTACATTTTTTAAATTTTTACATATAGTCTTGTGAAAATGTGTCAGCTGACTGAAACATTGGTTTAGTTTAAAATTTAAAAAAGTTGCATTTAGAAAAGCTGCACGATGCTAAGCAGCATTAAAACATGATCAATGGTCTATTCTGGTTTGTGCATTGTTAAGCTTTGCTTACACATAGTTTGTGTGAGTTTGTGTGATGCTAAGCGGTGCAGCACTTTTCTGAAAGTTACAGTATGACGTGCAAGGATGGGAATGCAGCATATTTAAAGGCCAATGGACTGGAATTTCATATCATTCTTTGGAGTCTTAAATTGGCTGTGGATATACCTGGTGCTGTTGGTGAAAGCATGCATGTTCATGCACAAACATGGGGAGTGCTGGAGTCCAGAGGTTTAGTTGGTCTTCTGGTATGGCAATATGAACCTCAGCTGCTGCAGGGCAACTACCAGGGTTCAGAGTGTGAGTCTGAGGCTGGGATAGTTTGGCCATGGAGATAAACAGTGCTACTGGTATCCCCTGCACTGGTAAGCAGTGTCATCACCACTATGATGACCTCAGACATAAGAAGAGGGAATCTTGGACTCCTGTGTCCAAGAGGCTAGGGATGAGCACACCCCACAGATATGTAAATATGTTTACCAATCATTTCAAAATATACAAGCTGAATCTGTGCAAAACTGGTATACATAATGGTTTGCTTTTCTTGCCACACCTGCAGGAAAGAGGGCTCACAATGTCCAGTCCCATGCAGGGTGCCTGGCCAGGATGCGGCAATCATGTAGCAAGTAGGAAAACATCAAAGTAATAAATTAATGCATAATATAATTATACAATAAAGTAATTGCAGAGTTTGCAGTCTTAATAGTCAGGTGTGACATACCTGGGGCATCTTACATATTTATTAATGTGCCACCAGCTACCTGAAATGGTAAAGCAAGTTAAAGTAAGTAAGCATGCAGTATTGTGTAGCATAGCTTCCAAACATCAGTTAATGTTGTGGTCTACCCAGCTTAAGTGTCATTGGTTTGGTCTGCTCATTGCCTGAAATATGCGGTAGGGTGCACTCAACAAATGAACAGGGTATATAGGTAAGGTAACAGAAGTCTTACACAGCTATCCATGGTGTACATGCCAGAGATGAAGCAACATTAATCAATAACTTTTAAATGGTGATGCCTTTCATAACTAATGTTTTCAGATAAAGTGCTCACTATTCCTGTATTCACTGCTTGTGTGTTCCAATCTGACACTAGTCAACTGTTACATGTTCATGAATAAATAACTTTCCAGTAAATATCAGAAATAAATGTAGTTCAAACCTCAGACTAAGGGTCATACCTGTGTTCTGATCATCTTGTCTGAAATATGCTGTTGATTACACTGTAAATGAACATGGTATATGGATAAATTAGCAGAGGTCCTGGACTGCTATCCATGTATCCAAATGCCAGATTTGCAGCGATATTATCAATAAAGTTTAAAAGAAGATGGTGCTTTGAGAAGTAATGTTTTCAAGAATGTTTTCATTATTCTTGTACTCACTGCATGTGTGTTCTAATCCGACACCAGTCAACTGTTACATGTGGATGAAAAATAATGCACCAAGAAATGTCAGACATAAATTTAGTGCAATACCTAGATTAAGGGTCAAGCTTCAGTTCTGATATTTTTTTCTGAAATGCTGTAAATAGCACTTAGTAAATGAACAGGTTATACAGGTAACTTAAAAGAAGTCCTAGAAAGCTATACATTTGTGTAAATGCTGCTTGTGGGATCCAGTCTAAGAGCACACACAGTTATGTATGTCTGTAAAAGTATGATTTCAGAAAACATATCACAATAAATGTTTGAAAGGAGGTGAAGCTTTGATAATTCATTATATTCAAATAAAGTGCACATTATTCCTGTAGAGACTGCTTGTGGGTTCTAATTCCATGGAAGCCAACTGAGAAATGACCAGCTGTCAATTATAATTAGTGTACACGATCATACCGCTCAACTGTCATGATTTTTGCAGCATGAAATGACTACTGCCCCATATACATGGTCCTTGATTTGCAGATATATGACATTACTTGGAATGCAATTTAATGGCAAATTCATTATCAAAGCACCTTGATGCTAATGTATGAAAACGTTCCCTGTAGTTGTGCCTTTGTACCAGCATTTGATATGGCTTGGCCCATAATGTCCCATGCTAACAGGTTGAGACAAATGTACGTACAACATCATCTATACACGATTTGCAGTCACTGTACTCACAACTGAAATCTTACATATGTACAAGTATGTAGTAGTAGTCTGTGCAGTAATATTACCTGCGATGTTACTAATGTTTTTTACTCTCTCTCACCCCACCACTTTTTTCTTTAATTTATTAATTATATTTATTGATATGATTTGATATTAATATATTATTTATCACTACCTCTTATGCTGGCCATATGTATAATTTCATATTGCTTTGCTGTTAAACTACTTTTATTTACTTTATGTATTGTTGCGTTCCTCATTATATTCCTTTCTATTTCTTTCAATTAATCATTATTGTCCTCTATTATGTTAATACTATCATTTGTTTGGTTATGTTTATTTTTACTTTATGTTTATATTTAATTTACTACAGTGCAACAAGGTAGGCTGGTTCCAGGTGATCCACCTACCTTGGGTCCTCCAGCTGTGGAACTGGGGCCCAGCACTTCTGGACCGCAGCCTGGTGGCATCCCTTCTGCTGCCACTGCACTACCTGGGCCATCGGGTATTTCTGCCCCACAGGCTGGGGGTGGTCACACCTCTGGGAGTGGAAGCGGAGGGGTGATTATGAAACCCATGATGAACTGCCAAGCATAGTCTATGGGCTGCTTTGCTGAGCTCTCAGTGCATGCCTATGCCAGATGGAGAGCATGCTGTCCATCCTGATGTGGCAGCCACACCAGCATCAACCACTGCCTCCACAGGAGCTGTGAAGTTACAGTGGTGAGAGTCCCATTGGTGAGGGCTTGAGTCACACTGCTACCTTGGCTGATGACCACGGTACTGGGATTCCACAACACCAACACCTTCCCCAACCAAGGTGTTCACCCCCCTCTTGTGTCACACACCAACCCTGTCAGTTGTCTTGTCTGTTTGCAAAAGCTTTCTCACCTTCCCAACATATCTCTCCCACACAAACCTATATTCCTCCTCAACATTCCACTCTCACCTTCAAAAAAAAAAGGGCAACTGCCCCCCCCCCCAAAAAAAAAAAAAAAAATATATATATATATATATATATATATATATATATATATATATATATCAATATATTGTCCCATACACAGCTCTCCATTTTACACACATGTCCACTGGACACACTTAATTGGTCCAGTTGGATTGACAACACACTTGTGTTGTCCTCATCCCTATGCATGGGGGTGATAATCCAAATTCAGCTAAAAAATCTGTTGAAATGCACAGTTGTTGCTGTATAAGAAATGGATAGCTATGGTTATTTCCTACACCCTTCCTGCACATACCTACCTGCCTTTCAGTATGTTTTTCCCCCTGCTTGCACCCCATTTCACCACAGTCCTATCTCCCCATTTTTTGCTTCATTAAAGATTTTTTGTGTGATGCTGAGCAATATGCAGGATCCCTAAGCTAAGCTAAATGGTGCTATATTGATATGTGTGTCAAATAATATTAATCACGTTCAAAAAGTACACCTGCACCCTATTTCAGATCAAGGACCATTGCACCTGCAGACCAGTGCATTAAGCTGTCAAGCCACACAGCTGCTAATTAACACATTTGTTTTAAGCAAAACAATACTTACCATTTTCCCATCATTAAGCATGTTTAAGCAATGCTGGACATTGCGGTGCATTGTGCAAATTTGATAAAAGAGTAACAGAAAAATGTGAATGTAACTTGGGCTCTGGTATGGAATACATCACTGTAAAGCTAGACACATAATAATGGATATAAATGAGGTCTCTAACAGCAGGTAACTGTACAATTATTATATCTGCAACATTTAAAAATATACCTGCTAAAACATTAATGGAAAAATAGGTGTTTAACTAGGACTCTGGTGGAGAAATACATATCTGTAAAGCCATACACATAATAATGGATGTCAATG
Source organism: Protopterus annectens (assembly GCF_019279795.1). Lineage (NCBI taxonomy): Eukaryota > Metazoa > Chordata > Ceratodontiformes > Protopteridae > Protopterus > Protopterus annectens. Next base: position 148,360,097 of record NC_056750.1, read on the forward strand.
AGTATCTAATAGCATGTAAGTGTGCAATTATATATTGAAAAATACACCTGCTATAATAGTGAGTCAGCATTTCAGTCTGCTAAATGCTTTGAAAACATTAATTCTGATATACATGGCCCTGGGTTCAAACCCAGTGGTGTCTAGCATTTAAAATACATCTATGTGTACATCAACATTGTGAATTCTAATATGAATGACTATCTCATCACCTATTTATCCACTCAAAGCATTGGAATGTCTGCTTTCCAATGTTGGAAGTCAAAGGCCTGTAGATAGGAACACAGTTAACATATTCCTATTGGAACATTAGAAAGTGCATAGAGTGTCAGGTCATGCATTACTATGCATTCACAGATGATTTTAAGTTATGTAATTCAAAGGAGGCCCAGTAATATCTGACTGTGGCACACAATCATTTGTTACTGATATTACAGGTAAGAACAGCTGCACAAGTAACATACATTTGTGGAGATTGTGCTAGCAACAAAGCCTGCCAGCACACACGTTCCAGATGACTACCATAGCATCACACATGGCTTGGAAGGTTTCTAAATTGTTGACATTATGGTGAATGTATTCTCCACCTTGTTCAAGGACACAACAAGTATTTTGCCTTTTACTCTGTTAATGATACCTTTGGCTAATATACTTACCTTAAACACATACCTCAATTTCCTGTGGGATGGCTTCCCTCAATCAAGCTCTGGCTGTACACCAAGGCTGCCACTCGTCACACCATTACTCATAAGTGTTGTTGTCCTCCACATTCTGCAGCCTCTCCCACTATACTTATTGCCTGCAGCAGCAGCAGCTGCAACCTGTAGCACACACATGTGTATGTAATAAGTATCTACTACAAACATCCTTTCTGTGCTGATGTAGTATCTCTACCGCAGTATTTCCACCTCATCATATGAGAAAGGGGGTGGATTCTACATTGAGGCCTTATATCTCCTTCAATAGCTGCATGGGATTGCCTGATTACGTTACAAATCAGCTGTGCATGCTTCAGTTAGCATTCCTGAACCACAGATTAGTTCAGAGACAATCACCTGCTAATGAGAACCATCTTAAAACGTCAAACTCCTAGCTATTGAAACCATTGTGTATGAGAGTTACTTTCTATGATGACCTCATTGTCATAATATTTATATAGCTGTATCTTTCAACAGAGGAGTATTGTACTCCATCAGGTATGTAACCATTTTGTTTTCAATATGATGCATATGTTTTCATATACTTAAGAGAAATGGAGATTAAATCAGTAAGCCTTTCTTAGGATTGTACAGGTGATATGCCATTGATCTGCAGCTGTGTATCAACTACAGGTGATGTAGACTACAGCAAGGGATTAATGCTGTCTGTTAACTAGGGACACCGGTCTCCTGGATACTGCCTTTCTTGGCAGTTATAATACTACACAGCTATTTTTTGGCATTGTACTATATACATATGTTATGGGGGGGGGGGTTCCTGCTATGGGCCACAATAAAAGTGAACTTTTGTGTTGGGTGTCTGATCATATGTGAGTATCTGTCATGGCACAAGCAGGCATAGGTCACTTTTGCCACTATCCTAGTTGCTTACACACTCTTTGTGTGATTGGCACACTGTTGATCAAGTGGATAATACTGATAGCCTTCCTTAATTGCTGTATCTCCACTTACTGTACACCCATGTATGTGATCCTGACATGTGCTCTCATTATTTTGTATTTCAGGTGATAACATGCATGCCAGACTTTGCCCACCATTCACTGAGTTGGAAAACAACCTCATAATTGATGTGTTAATACAACCCTACCAAGTCCTGCTGACAAGAGCGAGGGAGGGCAAACAGGAAGAGTGACAAGCCTTCTGGGGTGAATTGGTCCATAACATAAATGCTGTGTGTCATAACTGGCCACATGAACAAGTGAGACACCATGCCACAGACATGATCCACTTGGCAGATGGGAAGTGGACATGGCCAGAGATAATCAGGTTACTGGTGGTGGTTCTGCAGTGGAACAACCCCTGTCAGCCACTGAGGAATTCCTGGTGTACTTTGCCATACAGGATAGCTCACAGGCTTCCATCACACGATATATTCTGGATGTGGGTACCACCATTTCCACCCGAGAGGAGTGTCCAGGTATGTTTAGTTGAATCAGCATTGGAAGACTGTAGCATTTAGCGTGTCAGGGTGTACATAGTCATACATGGCTGTCAAGTGTTTTATGGGTGGGGGAAAGTAGGTTACCTGCAGTTTTAATCTCATGCAGAGATTGTGACCCACATACCTGTTAACATAGTAGCTACTGTAAATGGGGGGTATTTGGATATAGTAGGGTCCATAGTAAAGGATAGCTTAACAGTCTTAGACTCCCTAGTCAGGCTGCTGTAATAAGTAATAAAATAAGTATTCTACAGCTCAAACAGCCTGTATAACACACCCCCTGCTTACTTTATCTCATAGTTGCAAAAAGAAATAACAAAATATCTGTACAAAATCAGGTTAAAAGCTTGCTTACTCCCAACAGTCAGTAAAATTGTCTGGCTAAACTACTAAACTTTGTTTAATACAATATTGAGTAACACACAGCTCACTTTAAAAATAATTGTGTAAAATTTGGTAATTTGTAGCTCACTATAAAAAGAACTGAATAAAAACACTGTAAAGTTCTATTCTTTAAGCCTGCATACTCACAGACACTGGAAATCCTTGTAGCTTGGTATAGCCCAGGTCCGCTTGTCCTCACTTTGCTCGGGCTTGCAATGTACCCCACTCTGCCCCCAAATCCCAGCAGCCCCCACTAGTGCTACATTTAAGCCCAATAAACCTCTCTTCCCTCCTACAACCTATCACTGATAACCCACACCTCCATACACCACTTCATACACCACCCCTTCCTGCCAGCAACCCTCTTCATTCTCCACCCATATTCCTTACCAAGTACCACTACTATCAGGATGAGACCAATTATGTTCCTCTCAGTTATATTGCCTGGACTATACCTACTCACCATCGGTAAAAATCAGCCCTATCTTGGCTTTCACCACCCCATATCTCATACCATCTCTGCACCCACCTTGACTGAATCAGACCAACTCCTAGCTTACTATAAACCTGTCCTCTCCACTTTTAACAACCACCAACTAACCAGACGATGGACCATCTCCCCCAAAACTTGATATTGCCATAAAATTATAAGTAAAGTGCTGAAACTAATAATCACTGTACAATTTACTCTAATGAGGGATGGAGACATCCACCCTAACCCTGAACCCACCCGTCCCACAAGCTCCCAGCCCACTACCACCTTCAACATATAGCCAAATGCAAGGTCCTCTAACTCTCGCCTGACCTGTCACCTAAACATCAGGAGTAAGCCACCCTTACCAAACTTCCAAAAAACACCAGCACTAAATAAGATCATCAAACCATACAGCAACCTGAGGTCACTACACTCTGCTGACAAACTGCTGGTACAAACAACTAAGAGCATAAATGTGGCTGGGGACTCTCTATTCTCCAACTCAGTAGGCAAAATTTGGAATATGCTACTTGCCGAACTTACTCACCAATCCTCTTTAACCCAGGTCAAAAAAAGCCTCAAACTACACTTCCAACAGCATTGGAAGTGTCCCTGCTTAAACCCTGACTAATCGCCACCCGTTGTTCCTGCAAACTCTCCCTAAGCATTTCAGTCTTATACTCTAATAAGTGTATGAATTCTTGAAGGGACTTAGCCCATAACTGTGTGTATTATTGTCTGAAACTGAAGCCCCATGATTTTGATGTTGTCTACTATGTTTTATCTATGTTTGTAACCCTACTGAAAACTGCATATTATACATATCTCTAAATGTTTCTATTGTTCCTAATGTATTTGTAATCTGCTTTCTGGAGCTTTTCTCCCCGAGCATCTGCTGAAAATGGACATATATCCAGTCAGACTTTTCCAGTAAACAAATGGAAAATAAATAAATAAATAAATAAAGTAGTACCAGTCTTATACTGTAACATGTGGTGTTGTTTACATTGCCTTTCCCTTAAATGTTTTTCAGAACTGTCAGGAATAGGAAGAGGCTGTGCCCCTGCCACTGGTAAGCACAAAACATTTTTGTTACAGGTGTAGATTTATTTCAAGGTATTAGCTAAAGTATCATACCAGGCCTGCTGGCTGGATTGATGTACTGTCTGCATAACTGAGAAATGTAGAGATATGTTCCAACTGTACAGACTTTAGGGTCATACCTAAGCCTTGTATGTATGACCACAGTGATTGATTTGACAGTATTGGCAGGACTTTTCAGATGGCCATACCTGTAATCTGTGCAGAGTTTTGCAGAATGTCAGCAGTGTACACAATTTATGTATTGCTCATGTGAGTCCAGTTTAAAGAACTGTTATTTTGAAATACAATTAGAAATTAATGACCTCATGTCCTACTATCTCAGATTGTGGGTTGTACAAGTCTGCAATAGTGACATCAGTGTATAGAGATTCGCATATATTGAAACATAGAACTGCAGGTCATAATAATGCAGGTATTAATGTGCTACTTTCCCCATTTTATCACAAATGACCTGGGAGGTTGGTCTTTGTCCCCTTCCCAACCTGAAGTCAGTGTCTCTTCAGACTCTGATGCTGATGGTGGCCAAAGTGAGGCACAGCTGGAGGATGCAGAGGCTGAATCTGACACAGAGGTTTATATCCCTCATCCACTCTCATTATCACCATACACAATCAGTATGTCTACGCATACCCATTCCCCTAAGGCCACAGATATTGGAGAGTCAGAGGGTAGAGGCATTGAACAAGGAAATGGGGCTACTGTGGCTGCAGTGAGTGCTGACATTGGTTATAGCCAAACAGTTGGCGAGGTTCTACACAGGAGGATTGATAGGGTTGCTCCTAAGAGGACTGATGTCCCTCCATCATCCGTTATAGGTGTCTTATCACGTGTCAGTCAGTGTATATTTAGTGCCATCATGGAGGCCTAGGCACATTCCAAAAGGAACTCCAGATGAATGCTCAGTTTTATGGATGCAGCACAGTCTGACATCTGTGATTGCCTCCACTGCATTGCTAATACCCTGGACTGGTTGACTGATGCAAAGGAAAGACGTTGGTCTGAGACAGATTTCACACTATCTGCTTTGGAATGCATATAGAGATGGAACATCAGGTTGGAGTTGTGTAGGTCAGCAACTACATCTGCTGAGAGTCCACATGGCTGTGCACAATCATGCTCCCATATTGGCAGCACATTCAGTGCTCTAGAGGGGAATGTGCCGTCCACAGAAAGATGTGGCAGGCCATGTGCTCATGGTCCTGGGTGGTCCCATGGAGGATACAGTCCCAGCAGACAGCAGTCATCCTCAGGTAGTAGCCCAGAATTTGACCTTGGGCATGGAGGGGCCAGTGCAACTCCCAGGGAGAGTCAGTTCTCATGTTCAGGAGTGGAGATGATGAACTGTCAGTTCTAACATGCATGGCTCAAACCTGTCCAATATACATTCACAAAGGGCTAGCACTGAGCTTGGCTGTGTTCACGCAGACACTCACATGCCACTGTCACATTCGGGTAACCTAGAGACACACATACCATATTTACATGGCCTGTCTTGCCTGCTCCACATTCTGCCTCACACACAAGCTTGCCAGGCTGTTGGGTCAGCTTAGGCCTCTTGCACCCCCATACAACACCCTGTGCAAGTGATGATATCTGTGACGCATCCCTGTTATTCTCATTGCTGCATGGAAATGAAGCTACGTATCTGATGCACAGGGTGACTATCTAAATTAACATGTATTTGTTTCATACATTGTTGCCTTTAGTGTTTTCAATCCACCGTTACACACAGTGTTGCAATTATTTGAGAACACATGTGAGGTGGACTTTAGGTTCCTAGCTGGTAACAATAGTAACACAGAAAACAGGGGTGACTTTAACATCACTAAGGAACAAGTTACATTGTTAGATGAACTTTGTCGTCTACCTGTACGCCTCATTAAACCTGATAAAGGTGGAGGGCTGGTGTTACTGGACAACATCACTTACAATGAGAAGATGACCGAAGTATTGAATACTAATGCCTATATTAAATCATCTATGAGTGAAGTGAATGGACAATATCGTAGAATCAGGGGATATTTCAGGGACTTGTTCCTTTTAGGAAAAATTGACAGTGACTTGTATAATTATATAGATATAAATTTACCTAAAGTACCTGTCATGTTTGGAATACCCAAGATTCATAAAGATATTAAAAATCCCCCTAGGAGGGCTCTGATTGACGGAAGGTCATCCATCACATACCCCTGTTCTAAACTTATTACCAATATACTAGATAAGTATATGACAACCATACCTAGCATTTGCAAAGACTCCTGGTCCTTCCTTGAGAATATTAGTGTTATTCCATACAACTGTGAGAACAACTTTTTAACCATAGACGTGGTAGACCTATACACTTCTATACCGCACCAGGAGGCGGTAGAGTGGATAGGCCTGATGCTTCAGGAATGTGGGGCCTCCAGACTGGAAGTTGATCTAGTAACGGAATTGCTTGACGTAGTCCTAACGTCAAACTATTTCACTTTTAATGGAGAATTCTTTCTCCAAAAGCGAGGAGTAGCAATGGGCTCCCCTTGTGGGGCTAGTGTGGCCAACTATGTAATGGGTTACTGGGAGGCTAATATATTAAGGAAAACCCCAGGTTTAATGGAACCTGTTATGTACTATACCAGATTCCTTGACGATATTTTTATATTGTTCAAGGGTTTGGAAACCCATGCTATAAGGTTTGTTGAAACACTAAATACAACAACGGAGTTTTTGAAATTTACGTTCAACTTCTCAGAGAATGAGATAGACTATCTTGATGTCAAGTTGACCAAGGACCTCAGGAGTGGCATTCTGACATCAACAGTGTTCAGAAAAACTACGTACTGCAACTCTTTCCTGCACTTCACCAGTTTCCACCTGTATAAACAGAAACGGTCGATTGTAAAAGGACAACTGGTGAGGGCAGGGAGAATGTGCAGTACAATGACTGATTTCACTATAGAATGTGAACTATTGAGGGAAATGTTTAAGAATAGAGGGTACCCTGATCAAATGCTTCTTGACCTGATTGAGGAAGTTACTAATAAAAGACTTAATGGTTTTTATAAACCTTTATTGGTACAAACAGTCCTCACACAGGCTGATCATCATATTGATACAAGTCCTGTTGGGTTGAATTTGAGTAATGAGGAGCTTGGTGCAATTACGCTTGCAGCAAAGGAAAGTGACTTTGGTTTAAGTTTCATTACTACTTTTAGTAGAAACTCTAAAGGAATTTCTGCTATAATACGTAAGAACTGGCACTTCATAAATTCCAACTCCTATCTGGCTGAAAAGTTAGGTAGTATTCCTAAGATCATTTTTAGAAGATCTATCGACCTTAAGGAACTGTTACAAAGGGACACAGCCCAATATACATTTAACAAAAAGAGAGGGATGCAGCAATGTGGTTTTTGTAAGTACTGTAACAGGGTTAAAACAGGTGAAACATTTATGGTGAGGGATAAAAAATATCTTATCCGCTTCCCATTAAACTGTGAGAGCAAGTCCATTATATATATAGCGACGTGTGATTGTTGCCAAGCGTTTTACATTGGAAAGACGGACCGTAGGGTCCGAGACCGAATGTATGAACATCTGTATGCCATTAGGAACGGCAAGAGTGATAACGCTTTGGCAAAACATATTGAATTAAACCCAGGCCATGATTTTTATTTCATGGCTATTGACCACGTGCCATTGAAGATCAGGGGTGGCCCATTCTCATTGATTTTGGAGAATCGAGAATTAGAATGGCAGTTGCGACTGGATGCATTTAGATATCCTGGACTTAATAGCAACTGCAATATTACACCGGTATTAAAACTAAGAAGTTACCTTAGATAAAACAAAATGTATTTGTTACAGGCATTTATAATTGTTAGATACATGGATATGTTTAGGATGGGGCCTATGGGTAAAAATGTGTTGTTACATACACAATATCTGATTGTGATACCAGTGTTTAGTACTGTTTTATAACATGAATATTATTATAGGATGATAGGTTTCATTTATTTGAGCATAGGTGGATTTTTGATCTAATGTTTTAAGTTAGGCTATTTTGTAAATATACACTTTTAATAACAAACTTTTTAGTTTGAAACATTTGATGTCAAGTGTAGTATTTTACATGTATATTGTAAGCATATTTTCACTTTTCAAGTTTATTCTCATTTTATTTTGTTTTTATTATGTGAGCTGGTTCTCTGCATAATGTTTAAACCTTGTTACAGCATAGGAGCGCTGAGGCGCTATCAGATTTGAACATAGTATGTAACAATGTTGAATTCCAGGAAATTGGAAAATGTCATTTCCTGTTTTTTAGGATATTTATGTAGTGTCCTTTATTGGTATACTATTCTACCTCTGATGAAGCTGCATATAATTGTGGCGAAAACGCTTTGTTTTATCTTTTAATAAATTGCGTTAAGGACTTATTCGTGGAGCTGCTGTTTTGCTGACAAGGGGCCTCTTAACTGGTTTTTTTTTTGGTTTTTTTAACGGTTCTTGGTGCCTTTGACATGTTACTTGTACTGGTCAGTCACATATATTGTACACTGCTTTTGTAATGTGTAAACCACATTATGTTAGATGCTGTTGTAATGGCTGTGTAGTCCCAATATGAAAAGTCTCATGGCACTGTTTACATTTTAGTTTCCGGACTATGTAGGACAAACCTACGGGTTCACATCTACAATAAACCCATCAATGTCAGAGCACAGGATGGAATGACAGCACAGAAGAAAAATGTCATCAGAAAGGTAAAACAGTATATTCCCATGGTTCCATAGGTTCATATGGGTATAATAGGCTAACAAAAACAAGGGTGTCTTTCATCCTAACCATGCATCCCTAAACTCTGACAAACAGGGTTTTGGGAGCTGACACATGGACAACTGGTGTGTGTGAGGTGAACCATCCACCATTTCCCTGTGTCCATTAGTGACATCTGTCCTAAAGCAGTTATCATTGTTGTGTTTCCCATCCTGTCATATAACTTGCACATGATTTGCATTAGAGAAGGTCTGTGCTTCACATGCATTGGGAGGCTGATACATATTGGGTGTAGTGTCTGGAATTTATACCTGTCTGCCCAGCATGTCCTGTTTATACCACGATCAAGGTGTAGGTGTGTAAAACAGGTAATTCTGTGCTAGTCCTTTCTTGGATATGCAGGAGGTATACATTAGGGTCTGACACCTCACTGCATGCCAAGCATACACTTCTCCTCCAAAGCAAGACGGAGAAAGAATACACAGTTATGGGCTTGACATGGGCTGCATAAGATATGTTATGTACACTGTGTATTGGTTTACTGTGAAACCTCTGTGGATGTGACAGTTGTCAGATATGCCTGGTTAGTTACATACCAAAGGTGGCACTGCACTCAACAATAGGTGTGATGAATGCTGAATATATTGAAACAATACTGTCTTGGATTTACAAGCCATACCTTTGTTTAATAGTTGCGGAACATAGAATGCATCCCCAAATATTACCGGCCCGTGACAGTCAGAGGCTAGATCACTATCTATGTGTCTGTAAGTCCCTGACTACTGGCTCAACTGTTGGAGATGTGCAGTCAATATGTTAGTTACCAGGGGTGGATGACTTCCCAAGTAATAGTACTGTTCATTCCTTGGCATTTACTGTTAGTCCATTAGCTCTGACAACAACTGAATATCTGTGTCAGCCCATCCTGGATAACTTCTGAGTCAGTGTGGGATTCAATGACAGCTCCTAATTTGCAATCTTCTGCAAATTTAGTCAGTCATAGGCCAATGACAGTGGGCATGACTACAGAGAAGTAAATGTCTAAAAGGAGCACCTCCTACACCACCCAAATCCACATCACACATATCTACAAGTGCAGAGGTCTTTACCAAACACGTAAGTCAACATTGGATATCTCGGAACCCAAACACAACCTCTCTACACATACTCATACCTCTGCAGAACACAGTACACATAATAGCTCACACACTGCTGTATCTATATTCATTAAGGATAAATACAGATCCAGATTGGTTAGACAGTATGATTCCCTGGAGAAACTGCAGGTGCCATTGACTGCTTTTAGAGTACCTAATCAAGCCAATGCCAGCTACAGGAACAACTCCATGAATCAGGACACCCACTGTGCTTAAATGGATCTACTTGAGTCTATCATGATTCATCAGAATGCAATGGTTTTGTTTGACTTTAACAACCCACTAACTGGGTAGATTACTTGTGCTCAAACTCACTTGCCCAGAGGTTAGTCGACTTCCTTAACTAAAATGCCATGGGCCAGTGTGTTGACATCCATGACTTCCTTAACTACAATGCCTTGGGCCAGTTGGTTGACATCCGCACAAGGAGAGACAATGTACTGGAGCGGGAATTTACCAATATGGGTGACCAATGTAGATCTTCCACTGTGAGGTCCTCCCATTGAGATCTGAAAACTTGGTCTCATTCAAAGTAAGCATCACACCTGAAACCCCCTCCTTGCAGCACATAAAGTGATACATTTCAACAAAGTAGTTTATAACTTCCTATGGGATGGTATAAAGGGTTTTACTGCACCATCCCCCTCAGATGGAACAGGCAACTATGCCAAGCTCTACACCAGTGCTTTATGCAAGCACCTGTACAACTGCATTGACTTGCTTGTACCTGGCAGAAGCAAAACAAGCTCCTCATGTCACAGCAAACCTGCCTGGTGGACAACTGCCATTAGCAGGCTTTACAATCAGAGGTAGACACTAGTGTCTCACATTAGGAGGGAGGGAGGGATTCCCCCCAAAATGGTAGTACTCCTTCCTCAGTTAAAATAAGCAAATAAGTGTTGTTGTGAAGTCTTGCAAAACAAAGTATGGAACAAAATTAGCCTCCTCCACAAAGTACAACCAAAAGGCATTGTGTAATTGCATATGTAACATAAAAGGAAAGGCCCACATTGTTGCCAAACTTGTACTTAATGATACCACATATAATGTGCCTGTGGACATAGCTAACCTGTTGGCCAATAGGTTCTGTGACTACTGCACTCCCCTGTCCCCAGCACGCATACACCATGACATCCCTACAACCTGTTCCATACCTTGTATCTCTAACCAGCATGTAGTAAATGGCCTCTCTATGGTGACAAACACAACATCTATGGCACGTGCTAACACCCCAGGCTGCATCCTACGTGGTATCCAACATAGAAAGATAACACCACTGGAAACTATTTGCAGTCATAGTATAACCACCAGCTACATCCCAGCTGACTGGAAATTTGCCACTGTTATCCCCTTGCACAGAGGCGGTGCATCCACTGACCATGGTAACTATAGACATATTAGTCTGACTAGCCATATCTGTAAGGCGATGGGGAAAATCATCATGGATCATATCGATAAAGATATAGGTAATCTAAAAACACTTGACCCTACACTATTTGTATTTGTGAAAGGCAGCTCATGCCTGTTAAACCTGGTGGACATCGGCGAGACAGTCACCAATGACCTGGATGAGAGGATATCTGCATACAACCACCTGGACTTAGCCAAGTCGTTTGACACTATCCCCACTCAGGCATCATTGACAAACCCTGCCAGCTAGCCATCAACAGTAATATCATTAGAGTTGTCACTAACTGGCACACTAATAGCACTCATACAGTCAGAATAGGGGTATCCACCTGAAATATCAGAGCTGTAACCAGTGGTGTTCCACAGGTTTCAGTCCTGCGTCCTCTAAGGTTTGGAATCCATTTATCCAATGTGTAAACACAAAGTGAATGTCTGTGGCTGACAAGGTTTGCTGATGCCTGTAAACTGGGAGTGGTCATAGACTCTCCAAATTATGTCAACATCCTACAAGAGGGTTATACATGACCAAATGTTTGCAGACACAACCATGGCATTAAACTCCATGCAAGTATATGTAGTACCATTCCTTTCAGTGCCAGCAATGTTCCTGCTAAGTAGCACATCCATTGCAAAACCTTATGTTCATACTCAGGGATGAGAGACCTGGGCATACAGGTTACACCTACCTTACCTTAGATCACCATGTCTCCACAGTGGTAAGAAGGGTATTATATCTTGCTCATGTCATAATTAAGGGCACTGTCAGCTGATTATGAAGTAGTTATAACCTCCATATACTCTTCCCTCATCAGGCCAATATTTGAGTGCAATGGCCATTTTATTATGTATGTTTCAAGCACCAGTGAGAATTGCAGAGAACACAAAGGCTTCTTACAAGGGAAATTCAAGTCTCCAGCATTTGTCCTATGGGGATGGTCTGAAAGCACTATAACTTTAGTATGTGTCATACAGACTACTCAGAGGGGATCTCTGCCTTGTATAAAAGGCAATCTGTGACCTTGCTTTATTGGTAATGCTGCTTATTCATAAGTCAAATGGTACATGGATTACTCACTGTAAGTACCTTAACCAGATATGTGACATCAATAAAACATGCTGAAAGGAGAAATATGTCTACCAGGGTTTAACAAACATTTGCAACACACTCCCACATGATGTAAAACAGTGCAGCTCATTGGTCTTCTTCACATGCAATGTGTACGATTGGATGGGTGACCATAATTTCGCCACAGTGATTCTGCCTGTGTCCCCGTTAGACAGGGGCAATATGTGCTGATTGTGTAAACAAGGGTAAGAACTTGACTAGGATTGTAAGGGATCTTGGTACATTAGCCTAGTAAATTCCAATTATCCTATGATCACATAGGCTGATGTAAAATGCTCTGACTGACATCCACACACACCAACCTGGGTACAGTGAGCAATGTATCATTACCAACTAATGTTTACAGAATGATGCACATCACACACTCCAAGTTGGCTACAATGAGATTAAAATACCTAAATATCTAGTCTTAAATGCAAAAGATCACAATACTTAATACACATGCCACAGCTCAAGTCTATCATCAATATGTCTTTAGGTACGCTTAATCTAGATAAAATAAGCAAGCCTTGTGGAGAACAGCAATTTTGAGGCCTGCATCACCTGCCACACCCAAAATAGTGCAAAACCCTGCCTCCTTCTAAGTCAGAAATGTACATACACATACAGACACAGCAAATAGGTTTGTGTGAGATTAGAATCATTACACATCCAGTCCTACACATCACAAATCACTGTACTTAATGCACATGCCACTGCTTAAGTATAACATTAAGGTGACTGCTGGTAGTCTTATGGTAGATGACATCAGCAGGCCTTGTGGTAGACAGGAGTTTGGATTACTGCATCAATTGCAAAGGCCAAAAAGTACATATTCATTGCCGATTTGAAGTCTGTGGGGGTTTCATACTTGTTTTGTAGGGAGATGCAAATATACACACAAACACACCAAGTGGGCTTCAGTGAAATTGCAACTACTACCTATCTAATCCTGCACATTACATATCACCCTACTTAACACACACACCATGGCTTAAGTTTGCTTTACAAATAACTGAGGTGAACTACTTGTAGAAAACATACACAATGTGTTGAACAGTGTGTGTGGCCTGCAGAGTGACATTGCTTCTTACTGTCATCTGCATTTAGTAGCCTAGCAGTAAGGCAACTGCTTTTTATCCTAGCTCTGTGGCAACAGTGGCCATTTTGGCCATATCTGTCTGTTTGCATTTGGTTGGGCAAGCCTGTAGCCAAAACCAATTTGCTCTGTCTATATGTGAGTACACAACATTATACATTATACAACTTGAAACTAAAAAGTCAAATACTGAAACCGGTGAAGTAAACCATTTATTGCAATTCAAACAACTAAGCGCTTTCGCTAATAAATCCAAAGGCTTCTTCAGGGTTGTTCAAACATTCTCCCCATGCTAGTTATATACTACTAGTACCATTGCAATACATAACACCTACCCACTCTTGTTGGCACTTAAACACTTTCTTAAAAAGAGAGTACTGTTGTCGAATAGCTCGAGTCTTGGAAAATGCTCCAAAAGTATATATATATATATATATATATATATATATATATATATATATATATATATATATACTAATTTATACAATGTTTCAACATAAATCAAATTTTTAAACTAAACCAAATGATTACAATTTAAAACTTTACAATACATCATAAATACTAAATATTCTACATTTGATGTGTTTATTCAGGCAATTTGATTATGCCTAATTTTCAAAAATGGCTTGATAGAAATGAAATTGTTCAAGCCAGGTTCCATAGAAGCATTTAACCTCAATTGCCAGAGGGATTCCTTACTTTCCAACAGCAAATTCATATCTCCCCCATGTTCGTTCTTAAAAACTCTATTGATAACAAAAAACACAAACATTTTAAAATTAATACATTTTTATGAGTGTGTGAAAAGAGCATTATGGATATCTTTGTTCCTAATAGCCCTGGCATGTTCACTTATCCTGTCTTTCAACCGCCAAATGGTTTTACCAACATAGAAGCCGGGACAGGATAAACAAGTAGCCACATACACCACGTAAGTCGTATTACAATTGACCCTGCCAGGGCATTGAATGGAAGTATCACTTCCTTGGATGTAGACATAAGGTCCATCATTTATATACCTACAGAGCTTACAATTTTCACATTTAGACATACAGGATTTGTACAGTAGTTTATTTAATTTCATCTCCAATATATTTTTTACATTTCTCCCTCTGCTAAAAACTATCTGAGGCTGTTTTCCAAGAATAGTTAACATGTCCTGTTGAAAACACAGTTCCCAACATTGGTTAACTATGTCAACAATCTTTGAACTGCTGTCATTATATTCCAAAACCATGGCATTAGTCTTATTACTCTCATGGGACAAACCTTTGTCTTTGTCCTTAGGCTGCCAATTAAACAATAAAATCGGTGCAAAGGTTTGTTTCCTTTTCTTGGTAACTTCTTTTTTGATATTTGTTAATAGTTTTAAAGGGTAACCCCTTTCTGGGAACATGCCTATAAGATTGCAAATTTCTGTATGGAAGACTTTGTCACTGCTGACAAGTCTTAACAGTCGTACCATCTGCCCTTTAACCAAACTTCATTTTTGAAAGTGTGGATGATTACTATTAAAATGTAACAGAGTATTCGCATATGAAGCCTTCCTGTATATTGAACTTTGTAAAATCTCAGCCTTGTTTGATAAGCTAATGTCCAGATAGTTGATATGATTTTTGTCCCATGTGCTGGTAAACCTCAGAAAATCAGTAGTTCCATTGAGATACTCCACAAATTGACCAGCTTCCTGCTCGTCCCCATCCACAAGATAAGTATATAATCTAGGAATCAACTATAGGACAAAATTCTTTCATTATATTTTGTTTTTAAAATAAATTCATTTTCCCAGTCAAGTAACACTAGATTGGCAAAAATGGGGGCACATTTTGCCCCCATTGCCACCCCAGATATTTTGTGAAAAATTTCCCCTTCAAAAATAAGAAAAGTGTTTTTTTAAACAATCCCCATAAAATCAACTAGTAATCTAACTGAAGCCATGTCTGAAACCCCCAAACTACGGATACTATTCTGAAACATTTCAGTGCCCCTTTCGTGTGGGATTACCGAAAATAAATTGACAACATCAATTGTCAGGAAACTGTATTTAAATTCATTAGTATTTCTAAATTTAGCCAATCTACTCAAACAATGCCAAGAATGCTTAACTATATGGTCAACTTTGTTTAACAAATGTTTCAACTTGTTATCAATCCAGGCCGATATGGGTTCAGTTTTGGATCCCCTTGCTGAAACAATCGGCCTAAAAGGTGGCTCAACAATTTACTTGTTAGTTTTGGGGATACCAAAAATAGTTGGCAAAACCCATTTTTCCACCGTTAAAAATTATTTTTCTTTTTCACTGATTTGTCCTTCCAGGTACACCTGTGATAAAATTATATCTATCCAGGAATATGCCCTGTTCAATTCATGCCTTGATGTCCTTGCATATGTTGACTCTTCATTTAATATTTGCTCCATCCTAGTAACATAATCAATATGAGGCATAATAAGTATGCCCCCTCCCTTATCAGGGGTCATAATTCTGAGATTCTTATCTGTAGTCAAAGACTGCAATAACTGATTTTCTTCCTTTGTCATGTTGTATTTACATCTACTTTTGTTTATACTTTGGTTATTTTTACTATTGTTAAAAACCAGTGTACAAATCTGTTTTTCACACAATCTTTAGAACATATCAATTTCAACATTTTTGGGGGTACAAACATACTTTTACATATAAGGGAATTGCTTTCTATCTGTTGCACATTTCTGTCCTTAAAAACATCTTTAAATTCATTTGCCTAGTATGCATTTTTAACTTAACTAGGGTTCTAGCGACATTCACATGTGAACTCGGAACAAAAGACATGCCCTTTTTCAAAAGCGTGAAATATTCATCGCTCAGATCTAAGTCAGAATAATTATAAATGGTGAAACCGTCCTGTTCTCCCTTCTGGCAAACCAGTTCATCTTCCTCTGACCATAAACAATGTTGTCTACCCATATGTCCGAGTGTGTATTTACTTCCACCTCTTGGACTGCCTGTTGTTCCAAGGCCTCCCTTGGAAGTAATGGCCACTATGATTCCATCCCGGTAGTTGATTCTGTGGATTCCGGTTGGCCTGATTTTTCAGGCGTTTGGACTTTCGGGGCTCTTCATATAAAAAAACCTCCGGTTCATCCTGCATATTACCCCTGATAGTGTCCGTGTTATAATGCCCCATGTTTTTATCAATATTCCCCCTGGGAATAATCCTGGGGCTAGCTCCTTCAACCACATTGGAGCCCTTATTAACTACATCTGGATATGCTTTATTGTTTTTATATTCTTCAGTATCACGTACAATTTTACGCTGTTTGGTAATGACATTTTTACCTACAAACTTATCTACATCATGCAACAGTTTCTTATATTTGTCATGATATGGTGTAAATAATGCATCATTCACGATACTGTTATTCAATTTAGAAATCTCATCCTATAAATCTTTAAAAAAGTCTGACATATATATAAATTTTTTTCATGTATTAGTTTATGTGTTTTGGAAAATCTTTTATATATTCTATCGAGTGTTTAAAGTCATTTTACGGATGTTTTAAGTTATTTTATGCATTTATATTCTTGTAGTAAGTTTGTTTTTTTTCTGTTTTTTTCTGTTCTTTGCAGTTTGCTATGCCTTTAAATAGAGGTTTGTGTTGGATCATCTTCTTGATAGGTTAATTATTTAATTGCCTCAGTGTGCTTTTAATATATAACTAGTTTGTGTTAGGAGGTTTGTTTCATGGATCTGAAGAAGCTGATACAGTGAAAGCGCTTATCCGTTTGTTCTTGTCTGCAATAAACTACGTGGATTTTACATCTTGGATTGTTATCTTCTGTTATTTTCTCACTCTCACTCCTGCTCAGTACTTGGTTGTTTTACAAAATTTTCTATAACTCTTTAAGTTTAATGTCATTGTTTTTAACTATAATGTCCATAATTTCAAAACCTGCCTTGTCTAAAACGGCAATTAACTCATGGTAGGCTGAAGTCCCACTGTAAATTCCCATTGGAAGTTTCCACAGCCACAGGTTTTTGGGTACTTGTTTTAAGTCCAAAGATTTCTTCAGAAACAAATTATCCAGTTGTAGTGATCTATATTTGTAACATAGTTGCTCAAAAGGGGATAATTGCTGATTCCACGTTGGTGTTTCTTCTAGTCTCTCAGGCCTTCGCCCCAGGTCATATTCCGGCAATCCGAACCATACGTTGAAATCTCTTCCTGTTAACCTTCCGTTATCATGTTCTGTAGGATTCCCAACTGGCAAATTGTCCAAATTAATAGGTGAATGCATCGTAGAAAGCTCTACCTGTGTATCAGACACTGTAGGTTCTCTAGGGCCCATGGCTTGAGCCCTGTCATTAGCCAACATTGTCGTCAGTTTATTTATAGAGTCTAGGACTTGAGTCAGCAAACCTTCCATTACAGTTTCCTTGCAATCCCTATATGTAAACAACACTCAGATTTAAATGTCACTCAGGAAACCGAAAATTCCCCTTTTCAGTGTATGCTTTAAATTGGAAATAACTGGTTTTGGGTAGGTGTAGATATACCAAAGTACTTCCACAAAAGAAATTGAATCAAAAGCAATTCAACGGTATGCAACAACCGGCATGGTTTAAAAACAAAAAATGAAACCTGCAGTCACCAGACTTCAAACGATTTGAAAGTAAAAAGTCAAATACCGAAACCGGTGAAGTAAACCATTTATTGCAATTCGAACAACTTACAATTCAAACAACTAAACGCTTTGCCAATAAATCCAAAGGCTTCTTCAGAGTTATATAATGTCCAAAATAAAACACCGAGGGGTAAGGTATCACCAGACAAAGTTACTGTACCAGATACTGAGAAAAAGAAAGGCGAATACTCCATGACAATCGAAGCAAACCAGATGATAATCACTTCAAATAACTGTAAATCCACAACTGCAATGAAGGAACAACTTCTTTATTCAGCAAAGTAAGTGCTTTCATGTTTCCCTGGATGCTTCTTCAGACTTGAAACTTACAACTTTTTTTAGAGATGTACTACTATGCCTACCCAATCAAGCCATAAATTTATGGTGAGATAGAGGAAGTCCATATTCTGTAACAGCAGGGCTAAGACTGGCAGGCATTAAGACTGCAGAACAAGTAAAATGTTTCCAGGATGCTAAGCATCACTCTCTTATCCTGTAATGAGAGGTGCTGGCAGGCTTCTTCAGGTCTTTGTTTTCTTAATTAATACTTTGTGCAAAAAACAGCACCGGTTTGATTTTTGATAGTTTGTGAGAAATCTTTGAAAATTATGAACAAAAATATGCTGTTTTTTTCTCTGCAGCTCCTATCTCCCTCTCATATCTTTTTATACTTTATTTTTCACTTTTTTCTCCTCCACACATCTGAGAGACCCTACCTGATGGTCCCACTGCATGCACTCATTTGGCTCATTCATTCCACTAGGTAAAAACTGGGAACCCTTGGAATACATGAGAACTATATGTCCCATGTGCTTTTACTGGAATGTCATGTCAGCCAATTTGTTCCCCTGTCATTGAGTCAGGTGATAGGAAATTGATTAGCTTGATGGCTTCTCAGAGTGACCTTCCCTTCCCTCATTTAGGGTACCTTAAGACTTGCATAGCAGCCTAGTTAGAAGAGAAACAGTACAAGTTTCCACACACAACTCGTGTTTCTAGCTGAGCAGAAAAGCCCCTGCCAGATGCTTTTCAAGCCAATGCAGCTACTACTAGTGGGTTGTACATACATCCACTGTTAGTGTGTCACTAATGCCATAGGCCTAGCAGCTTTTCTTCCCCCTCCCCCCACCAAAATAGGCAAGTTAATATTGCCCACTCAAGATCATCTTTCCCTGTACAGGCTCACACATGCTAGTGTCAATATTCAAGCATGGGTAATCAGTCAGGCTTCATCCCTTAAAGTCATGGAGCCAGACCATTTTTTATTTCTTTTTGTCAAATTTTCCTGTTAGAATTTTTTTGTTTAGGCCTAGATAGTGATTAATTGTTATGCCATAATGCTCCTTCCATTCATGTCTGTTAGAGGAAAAGTCCTCTGAAAGGTAGGTACACAAAGTCTTTGTACTGCCTTAGGGACATCCATAATTCATCTGAGTGCTCAGTCTGTCAACAGTTCACTAAAATTAACTTTGAAAACTAGAAATTAAAAAAAAAATTACTCACTTAACTCACAATCCCTTAAGTATAACAGATTCTGATGAATCTTCAGGATCCTTAAATTCAGCCTCTACTAGGCAATCAACTTTACTGGGTTTATCCTCGTAGTCTAAAAAGAAAATTCTTTCGGCTCCTGTCAGACTTGTCTCTCCACCTTTGCTGGTTATTATGGATGAACCAGTTCAAAAGTATGTCTGTAAATATTTCAGATGTATCATATGAAATACTTAAGCTGATAGCCTTCAAACCCTTGCAAACAGACAAGGGTATTGCCCTGCCCCAAATAGTTTAAGCACATCTATTGTCACAGCAGCCCAACAGCCACATTTCCTGCCCATCCTGTTACTGGCTGTCACATGGTGGCAGAGGCTTTGTTGCTGGCTCGTTTGAGGCATTCTTGTGACTCCGCCCCTGCTGCTTCACTTGAGGGGATGCAATCCTTAATATTTTTTTCACCATTACCTTGCCCAGTTCCTATTTATTTGCCAGCACCTCAGTTTGTTTAACTCATAGACATTCCAAGTAAGACAGTCTTGACACAGTCAATAATGATTGCATAGTTCTGGCACATATCAATGCCAACTATAAATTCTAGTACTTTATTGCTGAGTGTTAATGCTTGTAACATTGAATATCTTCTCAAAATTGAGTTTGTTAATGCCATTGCTGTTGGCACAGTTGATGGTGTCAGCATTGATACTAGGTGCTGGAGTCTCCATCATGTTGTAGATGCCACCTCAGTTTGTGTTAGTGATGTATCAGAACCTGGAGTTTTCAACACAGAGTTTTTTGATTTTGATGCAGCTCTCCATATTGATGCTGAAGCTGAACCAGGTTGAAACCTTGCAGTGGTTCTCTTTGACAGTATATTGTACAGCCCAATGTTGGCACCTCCTCTGCTGCATCATTCTGTTGTTGAGCCCTTGGCCTTCCAACCTGTCACTCAGTAACTGATCAGACAGCCCACAACTCCTCTGTGGCCTCCCAAATGAACATCTGCAATAATGAGAGATCATTCTCCTTCATTGGATTGATTGCCCTCCTAAGAAACTCAGAGAGGTCCACTGTATGAAAAAATACCTGGATTCCTCTCTTGAGTCTCTCATAGCAGACATAGAAAACAAGGAAGATATTAATTCCTCTGCATCCCCACAGATGACCCACAGTCTGCGGAATATATTAAAATCTTGTCACAGTAGGAGTAGGGCCCATTGACCCAGCATCCCTCCTGAAGAAGAGGCACCAGAAGCCCTGTAAGTTTAGTTAAAA
Source organism: Protopterus annectens (assembly GCF_019279795.1). Taxonomy (NCBI): domain Eukaryota; kingdom Metazoa; phylum Chordata; order Ceratodontiformes; family Protopteridae; genus Protopterus; species Protopterus annectens. Next base: position 148,381,169 of record NC_056750.1, read on the forward strand.
CTTTTAGTGTGTGGTACTTCTTTTGGTTGGAAATCACCAAAATAGTTTGCAAAAACTCTGATGTGGTGGTTCCTGTCCCTAAAAAGGTCATCTGCATCCCCTATCACCAGATAAATTAGGATTTTTGATCCAAAATTCCCAACTCTGAAATTCTGGCCTCAGCATCAGCCTTTAAGAGGACTCCCAATCCATAGACTTTGGGTGTTTATCCCCCCAAGAAGTGCTCCAGAGTGTGTGACAGATTACAGAAACATGTGTCTACATGTAACACATCTGGTTTGATGGTACTAAATGATATGTATATGTTGGATTTTGAGTGACATTACTGGCGATATGCTGCACAATGTTGAGGGGTAGGTGGATGGACTAATACTGTATGACACAATTTGCTATCCTTGTGCATAGCTGACTTGATTGTTATGACCTTTATGAGTACATTCTATATAGCTAATTGGAGGAAGGGCTCTGAGCCAACTAATCTGTGATATATAACATTAAGTATCCTGTGTTTTTGCTTATATTTACCAGTTATTTATAGCACATTTATTGTCTGCATATACTTTTCTAGCTAGTTTCTGTTTGTTTGTTCTGATTTTTGTTCCCACTCTCCCTCCCAATTTGTATCCTGTTTTTATACTTGGTGGCTTTGCAGTTGCCCACCCCTACTGTAAATTTGATCTGGGACACTCCTCCCAGTCTAGTGTCATTACCTCATTCTATCTAATCCAGGGAGAACATTTGAGAAGACCAACCCAGTAAGTTTCTGCTCTTCCTTTCCCCTTTCCAAAAAACAAAAAAAAAAAACAAAACAAAAAAGAAAAAAATCTAAGCTTGTTTCCTGCCTTTCCTGTAAGTCATCTAGTCCAGATACAGATTTGCTGTATTTAGGACTGTTTGTAAGCTTTTGAGGCCCCCAAGCCCTCTAGCTTAATTTTGTTTCTTAGAACTAGCCAGTTTTCTAGTTTCAGCACTCAAATCTGTTTCTTTGAGCTCAGCATTTGTTCAGAACTCATTGTAAACACTTAATAAGCTACAAATTACTACAGCACTCAACTTTACTCACTTGTCTAGAGGAAAACAGTTTTTAGTACTTAATAAATAAGCACCTACCCAGGCAGGTATAAGGATCAGCAAATGGTGTTTTCTCCTGTCTACCTGATGAATCTGGGAAACTTGGGGCAATGCAGCAATTGCCTGTTGTACACAGACAACCCTCTCCTCCTACCACCCAACACTACAACATGTGAGAAATGCACTTATATAGCCAAACTGGAAGCAAAGCTCTCTTCACCCAAGACTGGACTAGACAGTCAAGAAGAGAAGGTAAACACTTGCATCACACCACACTTATCACATAGTCCCTCAAATTCTACATTGCCAAAACGCACACATAGAAACACAAAACACACACCTACATTCGTGAAGGCTCTCAATAAAAATCTACCCAAGCAACAGGGACCACCAAAGCAGAAATGCAAGCAACCTCCATCCCCCAACACAACCCAAATGACACATAGCCCACAAACTCAGTGTGCCACTCAACCACAGCCCATAAGGCATAACAACATACCCAACACTCTAGTCATAGGTGACTCTATAGTCAGACGCACTGACATTCCACTCACCAGGCTAAACAAGGAGAAAGTTGCTGTCAGTTGCCTGTCAGGTGCCAGGATCTGCCACGTAATGCACGCACTCAGGTCACTCCACAACAAGTACAAATATGACTCTGTTATTGTCCATGTTGGTGTGAATGACCTGAGACGTACCTCCCTGGACTACATGAAAAGAGACATGGAGGAGCTGTCCGATCTTGCAGCCCAGGCAGGTATGACCCTGGCCCTGAGCAGCATCCTGCCATCACCCCGAATGATAACACAGTACAAGGACAAAATGATTGACTTCAACAATTGGCTAAGCTTTTTGTGTCATTCTAAGGGGATCCAGTATCTGTCTGCCTGGGGTAACATGATCGACAAACCACGATGCTTTGCCAGAGATGGCCTGCACCTGTTGCCCTTAGGATTCTGGATACTGGCTAAGGCTCTTGCCACCCCTATAGTGCATTTTTTAGGCAAAGTTCAAATGACAAATTCACCACCACAACAGGTACAAGCAAGCAAAATCTGAGGATAATGCTACTTAATGCTAGAAGTCTAACCCTCAAAATGCAGTCACTTAAGGCACTCCTTAAAATGGAGAACATCAACATCTGTGCAGTGACAGAGACCTGGTTCAAGGCTCCAGAGAGCACCCCTGCATTACCAGGCTATAATTCATACCACACCTTTCGGCCATCTAACCTGGACCGAAACACTAAAGGCAGAGGTGTGTCCATATCAATTAAGGATATCTACACCTCCAGGCTAGTTGCTCAGCATAATGCATCTGAGATTATCCAAGGGCAACTAACTCTGGGCAAGACTGCAATCCAAATTGTAGCTTGCTACAGATCCCCCACCATGCCCCAGAATTCCCACTCCTCATTTCTTGATACACTGGAAAATATTAGGGTACAACCTAACACCCTAATAATGGGCAATTTCAACTACCCCACCATCAACTGGGAAAACTACTCATGTACCAACTCTTGTGCTCAACGTTTTCTGGAATTCATAAATTCCAACGCGTTGGATCAACTTATCCACACCCCCACCAGGGGCAGCAATATCCTAGACCTGGTCATTACCAACATGGGCAACCGGTGTTCCTCACCAGAGGTTAATTCCTCGTTCGTCAGATCCGCCCACAAGCTAATCACCCTAGACATCCACATCCCACCCCCATTAGGGAAATGACCGTAAAAAATTTCTCCAAAGCCAACGTCACGCTTCTTAAGACAGAAGTGGCAAACTTCACAACACCAGTGCTGACAGACAATAGAGGTACGACTGCTGAATCCTATACAAATGCACTTTATAAGCACTTACACGAGTGTATGGATCGTGCTATCCCAGACAGAACCAAGACGCTATCTTCCAAAAAAAGGAAGCCAATCTGGTGGTCCCCTGCCACAAACAAACTCTACAACAGAAGAAAGAAACTGTTGCAAAAAAGAGTAAAATCCCATGATTGGAGGAACTCCCTGATCAGCCTCAGTAAGAAGCTGAGATCCCTCATAAAATCCTCCAAAGCTAGCTATGAAAACAAAATCACCACTGATTCTAAAGACAACCACAAACCATTCTATAGCTGTGTCAGGAATCTCAATAGCAACACTCAATGGCACTAAATATACAGAACCAACTGATATTGCCAACATCCTGACAGATAGGTTCAGTGCTAACTTTACCCCTCTCTCACCCCCTAAAGGGCCCATCTCTATACCAGAAGAATGCAAAGTTCCTGTAATCATGGCTGCACAGGTAAAAAACACACTCTCCAAAGCCAAGAACACAGCATCCATGGACCAGACAACATCCCAGGCTGCGTTCTACATGAACTACAGAATGAATTGGCACCCCACCCAAGTACCATGTTCAATCATAGCCTCACCTCAGGCTTTGTGCCCACTGAATGGTGCACAGCAACTCTTATCCCACTCCACAAAGGAGGAGGGACCATGGACCCTGGGAACTACAGACCCATTAGCCTGACAAGCCTGGTCTGCAAGGTTATGGAATGTATCATCATGGAACTTATAAACAATGACATTGGTAATCTCCAAACTCTGGACTGTACCTAGTTTGGGTGTGTAAAAGGCAGATCATGTCTCCTAAACCTGATAAACTTCTTTGAAGCGGTCACCAAAGCCGTAGATGAGGGTAAGGTGGTCCACAC